>NC_137014.1:24638018-24642922 GCF_032717465.1 Coenobita brevimanus | reverse complement strand
AGGAGTTTGGAAATTAAAGATTTACATGCCAGACTCGATCGAAAGCCCTTTGAGATGTCAAGTGCAATGGCAAAGCTTTTCGCCAAAGTCCCGAAAGGAGAGATGACCAGGAGTCAGAAAGGTAGGTGAGAAGATCGCCTGTGGAGTGTCTAATGGAACCCATGATGATCAGAAAGAAAGAGTTGCTGATAGGAAAGATGCTTTAGAATTTTTCTATTAAGAATAGACGCTCAAAAACTTTTGAGATACAGGATGTTAAAGCAATTGGACTGATAGTTAGAGGGTTGGGAATGGTCACCCTTCTTTGCAGGACCGGCTGAATGAGAGCAAACTTCCAGCAAGAAGGAAAGGTACAAGTTGACAGACAAAGGCGAAGCAGAGTTTGCCTAGGCAAGGGTGTAAAGCACAGAAGCACAGTTCTTGAGAACAACAGGAGGGACTCCATCAGGCCCATATGCCTTATTAGTACTGGAGGCCAGCAATGGCAAGAAAAGTAATACATCAGCTGAAGAAATTTTAATGTTAGCCATGAGGAAGTCAGAGGGGGGAAGTGATGGAGGAACAGCACCGGAATCGTCTAAGGTGGAATTGGAGGAGAAAGTCTGAGCGAAGAGATCTCCTTTATCAGTAGAAGAAATAGTTACAAAGCCATCAGAGTAGAAAAGAGGAGAGAAGGATGATGAGGTAAAGTTGTTAGAAAGGTTTTTGGCAAGGTGCCAGAAGGAGCGAGAAGAGTTCGAGTTAGAGAGTTGAGAGCATTTTGTATGGATGAAATTATTTTTAGCAGAGCGAAGAACAGACTTAGCACGATTCCGGGCAGAAATGTATAAAAGATGTGATTCAGGGGTGGGTTGGCTCCGGTACCTTTTATAGGCCCTCTCCTTGTTGCGGACAGCATTAGAACAAGCATGATTAAAGGAGTGTTGTGGTGTTGATGTAGATGTGATAGGAAGCGTTATGAGGAACACACTGAGGTGGTTTGGCCATGTGGAGAGGATGGAGGGTGAAAGACTGACGAAGAGAGTGTATGTGAGTGAGGTGGAGGGGGAAAGAGGGAGGGGGAGGCCGAGGATGAGCTGGAGGGACGGGGTGGAGAGGTAAATGAGAGAGGGGGTGGCAGGTTGTGAGTTGGAGGAGCCCAGGGGAGTGAAATGGCGGGGGACAAGGCGACTTGGAGGCGATTTGTTTGTGGCCACCCCAAACGGGATTGAGGCGTCTGGCAATAGATAGATAGATAGATGATTAACCCCTACACCGCGGGCATGTTTACCAATATTTTGCTTGTGCTGCGGGGTTATTCGGGCTCCGACAGACTCTCAAAAAATATTTGCCAAAAATCAGTTATTAGTCCTAGAATATTAAAATTACATATGCTTATGGCACATGTCGTAAAAGTACCCCCGCTAATACCAATACACCAGTCCTGTATGAGACAGCCCTAGCTTGTATTCAATATGGACGGTGGGTGTTAGTGCCGAAGTGGTGACATGTGGAGGTGTAGGAGGACTACTGGGCCTTGGGATAGGCAACTGCCCCCAAGAAATAGGCCCTGAGCCTTTGCCCAGAGTCGGACACATAAAAGAAAAAAAAAAAAAACATACCTTCAGCTTTCTCCTGGAATGTTTGTTTAGCCTTCGTCGTTACCGTAGGACTTGTGGAGACCTCTGAATTTGGGTAACTAAGTCTCCACTTTACACTTCCCGACAACCCGTAATATGATTACCACGGCCAGATATTAACACTATAAACACTACTCTATGATTTTCACGTAGTTTGGGATCCATACTCCAAAAAAAAAAACACTGTGAAAGCAATGAAAATTACGAGCGCGTCTGACCATCGCACTTGCGCTAGTTCGCTCTTGGTACTCTGTCATTTATTATTCATAAAACCCCTCACACTTTATATTTCTATTACTATATAACACTTATATATATCTACAGTCTTTATCCATAAGTTTCCTTCAGTAGTATTACAGTAGTTTATTGTCACTGTAGGGATTCAATTTCTTTCAGTAAAATACGTGGCATTCACTTTCTCATCTTGTATACTAGCATTGAGAGTGAATGTCACTTTCACGTTCACTCTCATAACTCATAGTATTCAGACATGCTAGAGTGAAACTTTCACTTTCATTACTCCTAGGGTATATACTCGTATTCTTATAATACTACTCATTTACATTTCTATTTACGTTCTCTCTTTTATTTACGTTATTTACATTTCTATTTTATTTACACTGTGTTATGCACTGTCACTTGCAGTAACTTATAAAACTATTTTCCACTGTTCACGTATATTTACATTCATTACTTTCACTTGCTGTTTACACATTATTTACATATTATTTACAATTCCACTTGCACTGTTTTACTCAATAGAAAGATCGTAGTCACTCTTTTATCAATTGTCAGCCCTTTACTTCTTTCCACACGAGGTTTAGTAGGGGGTAAAGGTCACAGGGCCCTTTGCATCGGGGTGAAAAGTCCCTGAAGCTAGCAAGAGCGAACTGACGTACCTCCACGTTGGATAAGGGTGGGCCGGGGTGGTGGCCTACCTAGGGAAATTCATTACTACCAACTTAGCCTCTTGACACAGCTATATATAGCAGTGAAATGATTGGCAGGAAATCTAGACAATACATTATAAATTAGGTAGTTCCAGGTGAATGTAAATATCACTTAGGCTTCTCCCTTCCCTCCTTATATGTATATTTATTACGAAAATAGATTATACGGCATATTTCAAGGGGAAATAAACAGCAATAATTAGCGAACGAGTGCACGTGAGGTGTTGTCAGGTGATAATTAGCCAATTCCAGGTGTATGGCACTCTCACTTACCTTATTTCTTTCTTGTATATATTATTTGGTATAAGAATAGGGCATAGGGCTTATTTCAATGGATGAAATCAGTGAAAAATTTCAGGGAAGATTTACTTAGCGTAGCACGGCCGGGCAGGCGAGAGGATAGGGTAATGGAGGGGGGGTAGGGAGGGGAGTCAAGAACGGGGAGAAATGGCTAAATTGTCAACAATGGATGGGAGTACAGATGAGATTAGGAGTGCTGACTAGTGTTGGACATTGGCAGTACTGATAGATGATACAAGCCCCCACTTGGAAGCCCGGGTGAATTCAAAATAACACAGAATCACAAAAGCGACGCCCCGCGGTAAGATCCCTTGCTCCCAAGCGTCACGAAAGTGATGCCCCGCGGTTAAGGGGTTAAACCAAGGCTTTCGTGCATTAGTCAAAGGATATGAGAAAGGAATGTATGCTTCCATGCCCGAGAGAATAACCTCCGTAATGCGCAAGGCACAACCAGATGGCTCCCGGCCATGGAAGCAATAATCATTCCAGGGAAAATCAAAGAAGTACTGCCTGAGGGCCTCCCAATTCGCAGCTCCAAAGTGCCAGAGACGACGTTTTTTTGGAGGGTCCGCAGGCTGCACCGGAGTGGCAGGACAGGTTAAGGTGATGAGGTTGTGATTGGAGGAGGCCAACAGAAAGAAAAGATTAACAGTGTATATATATATATTTATATATATATACAGTATATATATATATATATATATATATATATATATATATATATACAGTATATACATATATATACACACACACACACACACACATATATATATATATATATATATATATATATATATATATATATATATATATATATACAGTATATACATATTTATACACACACACACACACACATATATATATATATATATATATATATATATATATATATATATATATATATATATATATATATATACATATATATATACACACACACACATATATATATATATATATATATATATATATATATATATATATATATATATATATATATATATATATATACATATATATAATATATATATATATATATATATATATATATATATATATATATATATATATATATATATATATATATATATATATATATATATATATATATACTTATACATATATATATATATATATATATATTATATACTATATCTATCTATATGGCCTATATATCTATATCTATATCTATCTATCTATCTATCTATCTATACATATATATAGCCTATATATCTATATCTATATCTATCTGTCTATCTATCAGTCTATTTTTATATACATATGTATATCTAGTCTATATATCTATATCTATCTATCTATACCTATCTCTCTCTCTCTCTCTCTCTCTCTCTCTCTCTCTACATATATATCAATCAATCAATCAATCATTCCCTGTGGCACCCCACGGGATGCATAGGGCCTTAATGAACTCTTTCCACCAATATTTGTCTCTTGCCATCTCCTTCAGGTCCCACCAACACTCCTCTCCTGCTTCTTTTTTCATTGTCCTCAACTAGGTTTCCCTCGGCCTACCTCTACCTCTTCTTCCTCTAGCAGTCCACTTTGGCACATCCTGTATTAAACTACCTTCATTTCTGTATATGTGCCCCAGCCACTTCAAGCGAGTCAGTCTCACATATTCATTAACTGGTTCCACTCTCGTAATATCCCTTACTCTTGCATTTGTAACTCTGTCTTGCCACTTTACCCCAAGAATCCTTCTCAGTATTTTATCCTCAAATCCTAATACTTTCTGACCTCTTGCAATTGTACTGTACCATGACTCATGCCTGTAAATTAAAATAGGTCTAACCATGGACTTGTAAATTTTCACTTTAGTCTGTACCGAAAGCATATTATTATTCCAAACAGATTTCAACATTCCAACATCTCGCCAAGCCTGTCTAATCCTCTCCTTAACTTCATTGTTTAATGATCCATTAGATGATACAATCGTTCCCAGATATTTAAAGTTTTCTACATTCTTCACCACATTATTCCTAATTACACAATCGATTTGGTTCTCCATGTTCAT
>NC_137014.1:24468018-24633018 GCF_032717465.1 Coenobita brevimanus | reverse complement strand
ATATTATATGTATATATATATATATATATATATATATATATATATATATATATATATATATATATATATATATATACACACATATGTATATATTATATGTATATATATATATATATATATATATATATATATATATATATATATATATATATATATATATATATATATATATATATATATATATATATATATATATATACATATTGTTACATAGCCTATGATTTCATCATCCTTTGTATAATTCTAACGTACAGTATGCTGCATGTTTGATCACGATTCGCCTCCTGGCTTCCATAGTGACCAGGCTTGCGTGTTCTACCTCACTCCCCCCTTTTCCCCTTATAGTAGAGTAAGTTGTTCTTTCTGTTGTTCAACTCTTCCTCCCCTGCGCCTTCATTTCCGCGTCCTTCTTGCAAGTTGAATCAATCTCTGCCGGCCCCTATATAATGAGCTCAGTCTCTGCATTATTGCCACTTAGATCTACTCCTCATTTTGTTCACATCTCTGTCCTCCCCTGTATAGTGTATTATTATTTTTGTGAGTGCTCAGGAAGTCTCCAGCAATCTAGCTGCTGTATAATTTGAGTATAAGTGTTGTTACCATTTTTCTTGTACTGTATGGCCTAAGGCGTTAATTCATAGGCCTGGTAAGGTTTTTGTGATTCATGTAGAGTTTTTAATGTCAGCCAGTATTAGTAATATTCTGTATCTGTAATAATATTATATCTTACTTTAAATGAGCATTATTCGGTTCTCTCATTTATCACGGCTGACTTAGATAAATTTGTTCTTGCTAAATTCGTGTTAATAGAGGCTATTGCAGTTAACCATATATGTAACCTGTTTTGCCATTACATTATCATTATGAGTCCTGAATGTTTAGTTGTTAGTTTGAGCATTAAACTTTAACTTGTAATTTTACCTAACTCTTTTGTTTTGAACCTGAAACTTTGCGGGACAGTAGTGATTTCAGTATTCTCACTTGAAGTTTTCATTATCTCTCTCTGTTCCGTAACATAAATTTGACGACCTCTTATCAGGATATTCAGAATATTATCATAAGGATATTGCTTGATATTTTGTGACTGTGATTTATTCATGATGTCTGCTATTACTACTCTTGATGAAGCAAAGATTTTTTGTCAAATGTGCAAACAGTGTGTGATGTAGAAAACAGAACAAAGAATGAACTTAAGCTTGTTGCTCAACAATTGAGAATTGCTGTTCGCTCTCATCATTCTAAAGATCAAATTGTTGACATGATTAATAAAAGCTTATTTAATGTAACTCTTCCAGATGAGCAAACGCAGATTGAAATAGCTAAGTTACAGCTAGCCCTGCAGGAGGCTTGTGCTAAGGAGGCTGAGTTTCAGGCTCGTGCTAAGGAGGCTGAGTTTCAGGCAAATGCTAAGGAGGCTGAGTCTCAGGCTCGTATTCAGGAGGCACAAGCACAGGCTCAGGTACAAATTGAACTTGCTAGGATTCAGGCAGACCATGAGTATCGCATGAAACAAGGTGGAACTGGATCATCTAGCTCTGATGATTTTGATGTGGCTAAAAATGTTAAACTTGTCCCTCCTTTTAATGAATCTGATTTAACAAAGTATTTTCAGTTGTTTGAGAGGGTAGCTACAGGTTTTAATTGGCCCAAAAAGTATTGGCCAGTACTCCTTCAGACTGTTCTCACCAGTCAAGCTCAAGTAACTTATGCAACTTTGCCTCAGGATCAATCTGATAATTATGATGTAGTTAAGAGCTTGATTCTTATGGCCTATGAGCTTGTTCCTGAAGCCTATAGAGTAAAATTTAGGACAACTTATAAGCAAGGTAAGCAATCCCATGTTGAGTATGCAAAAATCAAAGAAGATCTGTTAAAGCAGTGGTTAAATTCTAAGAATGTAAATTCTGATTTTCATAAATTTAAGCAGATGATTTTGCTGGAGGACTTCAAAAGGTGTATTAATAAAGATGTAAGCCTATATCTTGATGAGAAAAGAATAGATAATTTGTCTGATGCTGCAGTTTTAGCTGATGAATATGTTCTCACTCACAAGAGATATTCTAAAGAAAAAAGGAAAGCTGAGAGTAAGTACGTTGCCTCTACTCAGAGTACAGGTAACAGGAAAGAGAATAAAGATGATGTTTCTCAGGAAGTAAATACCAGCTCCACCTCTAGATTTCAGAAAATTAAATGTACTTATTGTAGTAAGCTTGGTCATACTATGGAGAAATGTTTCAGGAGACAGTGTGATGTGAACAAAAAGGAATCTTTAAATATTCAGTCAATTGGTCTAGTGTCCACCCTTGAGAGTTCCCAGAATTCTTTAACCGAGTTAACTGAACCTGCTTTGAGGGGTAAATTAAATTCTCATGATGAAGCTCCTCTTTTGAGCAGTAACGTGGGTGACACTCTCAAGAGTTCATGTGCTGATTTCCTGTCTGATGGTTTTGTCAGTCCTCTGGACAATAATGACAAGAAATCAGTTAAAATATATCGTGATACAGGTGCTTGCCAATCCCTTACGCTGACCAGTGTTCTAGGCTCTAATGTTAATTCCTCTGATGAAACTGTAATCTTACAAGGTGTAGGGAATAATTACTTTTCTGTCCCTCTGTGCAGAGTGAATTTAGAGTCTTGTTTTGTTAATGGTTCCGTTATGGTTGGGTTGGTTGAGACACTCCCAATGTCAGGTGTAACTTTCTTACTTGGAAATGATATTGGTGGAAGTCAAGTGTGTCCAGCTCCTCAGTTGTCTAGTGAACCAGTGACTGCGACCCAGGATTGTGATGTCCCTGATGTGTTCCCTGCATGTGCTGTCACTAGGGCTAAGTCTAAGGTTACTGGTGACTTAGAGGATAATGATGATGATGATGTTATCCTAGCTGACACTTTTCTTGCTAATTTGGACCACTCACCAGATGAGGGAGTACCCTGTAGTGTTGATAATTTGTCTCGTCAAGAGTTGGTTGAGTTGCAGGTTGCTGACCCTGAGTTGAAAGGTCTAGCTAACTCTGCTTGCAGTGAGGAAGAGTCAGCTGGTGCTTCTACTTGTTATTATATAAAGTCAGGAGTACTTATGAGAAAGTGGAGACCCCCAGCAGCATCAGCCGACTGTGCATGGGAGGTTGTACATCAAGTTGTCATCCCTCGTGTTTGTAGGCAGGATATCATTAGAGTGGCTCATGATTCCAGTTTGGCAGGACACCTTGGAGTGAGGAAGACTGTGGCATGCATTTTGAAACACTTCTACTGGCCAGGTATCTTCAGAGATGTTTCCTGGTATTGTAAGTCTTGTCACACCTGTCAAGTTGTGGGGAAGTGTAATCAGACCGAAAAGGTTGCACCTCTGGTTCCCATTCCTCCTTTTGAGGCGCCATTCACCCGTGTGTTGGTGGATATTGTGGGCCCTCTTCCTAAGACTTCTTCAGGATTTTCTTATGTGTTGACCCTGATTGATATGGCTACTCGTTATCCTGAAGCCATTCCACTTAGAAATATCTCAGCAAAGAACGTGGTTAAGGAAATGCTAGGGTTCTTCACAAAGTTTGATCTGCCCAAGGAGGTACAGTCAGACCAGGGAAGGAATTTCATGTCAAATGTTTTCAAGCAGTCTCTGAAAGAGTTGGGCATCACCCAGATCACATCTTCAGCTTACCATCCCCAGACCCAAGGAGCGCTGGAGAGATATCATGAAACACTCAAATCGATGCTCAGAGAAATACTGTTTGGAACATCAGAAAGACTGGGATAAAGGTCTTCCATTCGTTGTATTTGCCGCAAGAGAATCTCCAAATGAATCACTGGGCTTCTCGCCCTTTGAACTACTGTTTGGCCATGAAGTAAGAGGACCCCTTAAGCTACTCAAGGAATGCTGGCTGTCGGAGGAAGATGATGTCAACCTGCTGGAGTATGTGATGAAGTTCAAAGAACGGCTGTCCACTGCTTTACAGCTGGCGAGAGAGAATTTAGGAGCTGCTCAGGAGAAGATGAAGACTTGGTATGATAAGAAGTCCAGGTTACGCCACTTTCAGCCAGGAGATCAGGTTTTGATTCTGCTACCGGTGCATGGGTAACCTCTTCAAGCCAAGTTTAGTGGTCCTTATTTCGTGGAGAAGAAACTCAGTGATGTCAACTATGTCATCGCCACACCAGATCGTAGAAAGAACAAGCAACTTTGTCACATCAGCATGCTAAAGTTATATCACAGGCGGGACGAAAATAACCCAGTCTGCACTGTAGCTGTTCCACCCGAGTCTGCAAGTGAAGTTCTCCCATGCAGCATGAGCCTGAGTGATAGTTTGGGGAAGAATCCTGATATCATGAATGATCTCCAGACTAAGCTTTCTCATCTACCTCCCGAGGAAAAGCAGGAGTTTTCGGCATTACTGCAAGAGTACCCGCAAGTGTTCCGTGCCACTCCAGGAAGAACCACTGTGTTGATGCATGATGTCGATGTTGGAGACACAAAGCCAATTAAACTGCCTCCTTACCGTGTGAACCCAGTGAAAATTCCTCTCATCCAGAAGGAGCTTGGCTACATGTTGGACAACAAGATGATTGAGCCCTGTCAGAGCAAGTGGAGTTCTGTCACTCTAGTCCCTAAGGCAGGTGGGTCACAGCGGCTTTGCATCGACTACAGACGTGTTAATCAGATAACCAAAACAGACACTTACCCTCTCCCTCGCGTGGAAGATTGCATAGACAAGATCGGAAAGGCTAGGTACATAAGTAAGTTTGATTTGTTAAAGGGATACTGGCAAGTACCTGTTACTGAACGTGCTAGGGAGGTCTCATGTTTTGTAACACTAGGAAAGACTTTTGGACGTTCTGTAATGCCATATGGTATGAAGAATGCACCAGCCACTTTTCAGAACCTCATGAATGTTGTAACAGAGGGTTTTGCAGGGTGTGTTGTTTATATTGATCATGTATTAATCTTCAATGACACTGGAAAGATCACCTATGCCATGTCAGTAAATTTCTTGAGCGTTTGATTCAGGATAATCTTGTAGCTAATTTATCAAAGTGTGAGTTTGGTCAAGCTAAAGTTCAGTACCTTGGGTACGTAATTGGTGATGGACACGTTGCACCACCAGGAGCTAAGGTTCAGGTTATAAGTGATCTTCCTAGACCTAAAAGTAGGAAAGAGCTGCAAAGATTTTTGGGAATGGTAGGTTATTACAGGAGATTTGTTCTTAACTTTTCTATTCTTGTATCACCACTTACAGACCTACTGAAAAAGGGAGTTAAATTTGTCTGTACCGATAACTGTGAATCCTCTTTCAGTAAACTTAAAGCTATCCTATTAAGTCAGCCAGTGCTCGCTACTCCAAATTTTGCTAAGCCTTTTAACCCTTTAACCGCGGGTGTCATTCCAGAATGACATTGACAAAACTGGACCAAACCGCGGGTGTCATTCTGGAATGATCGTGAATATTTTGAACACCGCGCATTTTCCCGGCGCGCAAAGTGTCTCACGCAAGAGTAGCTGTCGAGTTCTTTCACGCCAGCCATCCCACACCTCCCTCCTCCAACCCCGAGGGGGCCCCCCCCACCCCTGCCCTGACCCACATCAGTCAGTATCTGTCCAGCTCTGTGCGTGATAATGGCACTCCGTCCCGACTCATCGTCGCTTGCTTCCTCCTCTAAAATGATTAGTGCTAGTGTTCCCTCTACCTCTAAACCGGTAAAGGAACTGCCGACGGCGAGGCAGAAGGGGTTGAGCACTCCTGAAATTAGAACTGAGCTGGACAAAACTGTAAGTACTACTCTTGATTGTGGCAGTGAAAGTGACACACTCACAGCAAGCAGTGATGATTTGGCAGTGATTGGTGGTGAACCATTTTCCATTGATAGTGACAGTGATGAAAGTGATCGTGTTGTTTCCCCCCCACCACCCCCAACTTACTCTGGGAAAGGAAAGGCTCCTATGGGCAAATCTGGTATTGCACGTGGGAAGGGAGTGAAGCGCAGGCTCACATCTCCCACACCAGGCCCTAGTAAGCATTTCCCATCAGTTTCCCGTTCCCCTAGCCCTATTGCCCTCACATCATCATCATCATCTGCCGTGCCCTCTCCTCAGTCTGCATCATCTGAGGAGTACGAATTCCCAAAGCCTGCAAAGCAAGGGAAGGCAGGCCGTGCAGGCCGTGCAGGCAGGGCAGGCAGGCCTAGAACAAAGGGGATGCGTGGCAGTTGGAGGACAAAGCTGGGCGATAAGCGAGGAGATAAGCGAGGTGATAAGCGGGGTAGAAAGGGTCAAGTTTCACCACGCACCAGGTCAGAAACCCCCCCGCCTGCCCCCTGCTCAGCTCCCTCACCCTCGCCACCCCCCCACTCACCGCCCCCGCACTCACCCCCCTCCCCGTTGCCTCCTGCCTCACCCCCCTCCCGCTCGCCTCCTGCCTCACCTCCTGCCTCACCCATTGCCTCACCCATTGCCTCCACCTCAGCTCCTTCTCACAGGGAAACGAGTGCAATGCAACCTGCCACTGCCACTGAACCACGCACAGGGAAAGTGGATGCATTTGTTTGGTCTGACGGTGCAGATTTTCAGCCACACAATCCACCGTTTGATATGACAAATGCTGGAATACAGCCTGCCTTCCCATGCAACGCAGGAGATGACTTTGTTGACCACTTTCTGGCCTTCATGGATGATGAAATCGTGCAGTATGTCAGCGAT
Organism: Coenobita brevimanus; assembly: GCF_032717465.1. Taxonomy (NCBI): domain Eukaryota; kingdom Metazoa; phylum Arthropoda; class Malacostraca; order Decapoda; family Coenobitidae; genus Coenobita; species Coenobita brevimanus. The sequence continues at coordinate 24,626,333 of NC_137014.1, read as the reverse complement.
GAGACCAATAGGTATGCAGCTCAGTGTGCAGCAGATGGGCTGGGACCTATTGGCTCACCAAAGCAAGTGTCGTGGTTGCCTGTCGGAATCAGAGAGCTGTATGTTTTTTTTGCCCTAATGTTTCTGATGCCCCATATAAAGAGACATGAGTTGGAGGAGTACTGGCTCGTGGATGACATTACTACTATCCCAATATTCGGGAAGTATATGTCACGGGATCGATTCCGACAGCTGCTTGGATATCTGCACTTCGCTGACAATGCAAACCCGTCCCAAACTGACCCTTTGTGGAAAGTGAGGGATTTTCTCAACAGGATTAGGGATAGATTTATGCGATTTTTCCGGCCTATGCAGAAAGTCGTCATAGATGAATCCCTGGTATTGTTCAGAGGACGTCTCAAATTCATGCAGTACATCCCCAGCAAACGCCACCGCTTTGGGATAAAGTTCTTTGTGCTGTGTGACTGTGAGACGGGGTATATCCTGGATTTTGTCATCTACTCTGCTAGCACAATGGATGTGAACAGGAAAGACCCCCTTGGCTTCTCTGGCTCCGTTGTAAAAGTGCTGATGGAGAGGTATTTTGGTGGTAATCATGTGCTGTACACAGACAGTTACTACACAGCACCGAAACTCTCCAAATACCTTGCTGAACACGGCATTGGCACTGTTGGCACTGTACGGAGCTTTAGGAAAGAGTGGCCAAGTTTCCCCGAAGCATCATCATCATCCAAGGGAGATGTTCACCTGAAGAAGTCAGACAAGCTTCTTGCGATCAGGTGGCATGACAAGAAGGTCGTGAATATGATCAGCACCATCCACAAGGGGGAATTGCAGAGAACTGGGAAGGTCAGCTACAGGACGGGAGAGCCAATCATGAAGCCTGATGCCGTCATTGATTACAATGTCAATATGAGACTTGTTGATAAGTCTGATATGATGATTGGCGAAATCGACTGTCTCAGGAGAAACACCCAATGGTACAGGAAGGCTTGCCTGCACATGCTCGATATGTGCATGCTCAACGCCTTCATTCTCTACAAGACACAAGTCGGGGGCATAAGGCAACCATCACTGAGACAGTTTTCCAAGACTGTCGTGCAGCAGCTACTTGCACGATTTGGTCAGGTGACGGCATTGATCCAGAGGCGACACTCTGACACACAACCTGACCGTCTTGAGTGCCGCAATTACATGAGCCGGCACCAGCTTGTGAAATTGCCTCTTACAGCAGGCGGCAGGTTGTCACAGGGCCACTGCAGAGTATGTTCTAACACCACACGGAGGCCTAGGACGAGAAAAATGAGCACACACCAGTGCCTGGAATGCCAAGTCGCTCTATGTGTAACTCCGTGCTTTGCCGAGTACCACTCTCTGAGTAAATACTGAAAGTGACAGTGATATATAGTGATGCGACAGTGACGTGCTTTGCCAATAAATGTATAATGAATAATGTAGTAATAAGGGATATTTTGCCTAGAAAAAAATGTAAATATTGGCCAGTATAATAAGTGATATTGTAATAAGAGAATCTGCGGCACTTGTGTAATTCTGCGGCACTTGTGTAATTCTGTGATGCGCCAGTGACGCAATATAGTAATAAGTGCAGTGTAAATATAATGTATATTGCCCAGATTATATGTAAAATAATATTAGAAGTTAGAAAGAATGAAAAGATCTCATGAAACGTCAGTGAGCGGGTGCCGCCGCAGTGAAGTGAGGCGCAGCCGCAGTGAAGAGCGGGCGCAACCGCAGGGAAGTGCCTTTTACCTACCTCAGTGAACACAGAGTGGGTGTTTATCATATGTACAGTGTTCATATATGTTTATATTACTATTATGAGAGAGTGGTTGGCATTTGGTACTGATGTGTGGGGCGTAAAATAGTTATTTCACACCCCTCACTTCTAACAGCTCTCCCCGTCCTGTGAAAGTCAACAAAGTCATGAAACCTACATCAATGGAAAGCTGAAGGTTAGTCCTTTCTAATGGTACCTTATTTTTTTTCTCTAGCTTTATTCTGTGCAGAGTTATTAAGATTTAAAGGTTTGTTTACATTTGGCTGAAACCCCCGCGGGAGAGGACAGTCAGACCAAAACAATACCCGCAGTTAAAGGGTTAAGATAGCCGTGGATGCAAGTGATACAGGAGCTGGAGCTGTTTTGCTGCAAGAGGATGATCAGGGTATTGAACACCCTGTATCTTATTACAGTAAGAAGTTCACTCCACCTCAAAAGAACTACTCCACTATTGAGAAAGAGCTTTTGGTCTTGATTTTGGGTTTACAGCATTTTTCATTTTATTTGTGTTCTGGTTTTGACCCCATAGTCATTTATACTGATCATAACCCACTGAAATTCCTTAGTAAGTTTAAAGATAAAAATCAGAGATTGACAAGATGGAGTCTACTTCTTCAGGAGTATTCATTAGACATACAACATGTCAAGGGGAAAGAAAATGTTATTGCAGATTGCTTATCTAGACTTTAGACAGATTGTTTTAGAGTAATAAGAAACTTCCTTTGTAAATTTCTTTTTCTTTGTGGGGAGGTGTTTCATAGCCTATGATTTCATCATCCTTTGTATAATTCTAACGTACAGTATGCTGCATGTTTGATCACGATTCGCCTCGTGGCTTCCATAGTGACCAGGCTTGCGTGTTCTACCTCACTCCCCCCTTCTCCCCTTATAGTAGAGTAAGTCGTTCTTTCTGTTGTTCAGAGCAGGACTGTCAACTCTTCCTCCCCTGTGCCTTCATTTCCGCGTCCTTCTTGCAAGTTGAATCAAGCTCTGCCGACCCCTATATAATGAGCTCAGTCTCTGCATTATTGCCACTTAGATCTACTCCTCATTTTGTTCACATCTCTGTCGTCCCCTGTATAGTGTATTATTATTTTTGAGAGTGCTCAGGAAGTCTTCAGCCATCTAGCAGCTGTATAATTTGAGTATAAGTGTTGTTACCATTTTTCATTTACTGTATGGCCTAAGGCATTAATTCGTAGGCCTGGTAAGGTTTTTGTGATTCATGTAGAGTTTTTAATGTCAGCCAGTATTAGTAATATTTTGTATCTGTAATAATATTAACCGAGCATTATTCGGTTCTCTCATTTATCAGGGCTGATTTAGATAAATTTGTTCTTGCTAAATTCGTGTTAATAGGGGCTATTGCAGTTAACCATATATGTAACCTGTTTTGCCATTACATTATCCTTATGAGTCCTGAATGTTTAGTTGTTAGTTTGAGCATTAAACTTTAACTTGTAATTTTACCTAACTCTTTTGTTTTGAACCTGGAACTTTGCGGGACAGTATGATTTTAGTATTCTCACTTGAAGTGTTCATTATCTCTCTCTCTTCCGTAACAATATATATATATATATATATATATATATATATATATATATATATATATATATCCATCCATCATCTAATCCTACATTGCCCCATGAGGAGCGTAGAAGCCCGGGGCTAGGCAGTTGGTCCTGACATTTAAGATGAGAGTGACCAGCCTCAGTCATCCCTGAGTGGCATTACATGAGCAATAAACCCCAATCACCCCTTGGATATAAACCTTCACCGGTTCAATCCGACTGGAGCACAATAATTACCCACTAAGCCACCAGGCGCCAAAATTTGGTTATATGGTTACCAACCAGTGTAGTAAATGGTTTCCTGGAGTACAGTATATATATATATATATATATATATATATATATATATATATATATATATATATATATATATATATATATATATATATATATATATATATATATATACTGTATATATGTACTGTATATCTATATACATCTATACTGTATATATACTGTATATCTATCTATCTATCTATGTATCTCTCTATATATCTACATCTATATCTATCTATCTATCTATCTATTTATATATAAATATATATATATATATATATATATATATATATATATATATATATATATATACAAACATATATATATATATATATATATATATATATATATATATATATATATATACAAATATATATATATATATATATATATATATATATATATATACATATACATACATACCGAGAGAGAGAGAGAGAGAGAGAGAGAGAGAGAGAGAGAGAGAGAGATGTTTTACGCCGTGTTCCCTTTTTTTGATAAGGCATTGCCCCTGGCTGGAGGACCTAGATTTGGAGCGGGTAGCACTTCATGACCGAATGTCCTCCCTGATCTACCGCTAACCCTTGAGTGGACTCGAACTTCTGACCCTTTGGCCACAGCTTGTTAACCCCCCACGTGCCGTCAGACTTTAGACCCTCATGGAGCTTTGGTGCTGGCCAACTTTCGCTTTTCTTTTTTTTCTTTTTTTTGCTACATAGGTTAACACTGGTGAGAGAACATGGAGGACAACCATAAAAGTACTGATAGAAGCCATTTAGGCCGATTTTGAGGCCGGAGTAATGCCCGTAGACTTCACCATCAGCCGCCACCACCGAGGGAAAGGAGACAAAAGCTCTGCATTTTCTTCATCAGTAACTATTCAATTCGAGCCATGCACACTCTTGTTGGGTATATAGATGATATAGGAAGTGTCCCGAAGCATAGTTATATACGTTGACGTATTATGGCAATCGAGTGAGTGAGTTGGATTGCCCATATAATGTTCGTAATAGTTCTTATTCTTAATTTCTGATGTAGGAAGTCTGTGCCAACACCTATTATTATTATATTTGTTTTCCACGTAACTTATAATTCTTTTCATAGTCTACGCATTCTTGGAGTGTTTTTTCGCACAGTCAGGGCACTACCGTTCTCTTTTCTCGCATAGCAAGATATTCGCGCAGTGTCCTTTCACTTACAACATTTTCTCGCACACACACACATACATATGTAACTTATTTTACTTCACTTACTATTATAATGTCACTAACACTTGTGTCTTATCATATTACACTTACTTATAAGACAATTATCATTACATATAATTTACAATTATGTACAGACGTCGGAATAAGTTCGTTTCCTTTTCCGTGGACTATGGTGTTTGTAACACTGCTCGATGGAGAGGTATCCCCTCCTCCTCCCTTCCTCATAGTCCCACACTCCCACCCAACCCCCCCACTTTTCTCTCCGACCCCATAACCCCACCCGGTACCCTCCATACTCTCGCTCACAGCCAGCTAGGGGTTTCTGTGCTTCAAGCACCTCTCTAATTACGTGTAGTCCGAGCAACTAATAAAGGAATAGTACAGTATGTATCATACACCAAGTTAGGAAAAGGTTTACTACACTGTGTGTGTGTGTGTGTGTGTGTGTGTGTGAGAGAGAGAGAGAGAGAGAGAGTTAAAAGACAGGGAGCAACAGGCGGAGAGGGAGAGCGAGTGGCAAAATGAGAAATGAGAGGGCAGTTATGGAGAAAATAAAAAGGGAAGAGGCAAGGAGAGAACAACGAGAGTTAAGAAAAGAGACAGGGAGTAAGAAGAAGAGACAGTGAGAGGTGAAATGAGATACAAGCAATGTGAAAGGGAAAGAGAAAAGGAAGATGTGAATAGAAAGGCCGGGAGACAGGGAAGTAGAAACAAAAGGGGGGACAGCTGAGAGAAAATGGGATTGGAGCAAACATAGACATAGGGATAACAAAAGGAGAAAGTGGGAAAGACAGCTACAGAACGGAATACAGAGAACGATAATGAGAAAAATTAGAAAAGGAGGCAAGGTAACAGGAAGGAGGAAGAAAACGTGTTATTCTGGCAAGGACGCAGGGAATTAACTAAGCAGGATAAGACGAAAGCATTGAGGCTGAATAGAATGAATGACATTCAATTAAAAAGGGAGGGAGAGAAACAGAGAAATTAGAGAAATTTGCGGAAAGAAAGTAGAAATTAAGGGTGGGAACAAAATAAGTTAATTTTTAGGGCAAAAAAGAGGAGGGGGATGTTAAGAAGGGAAGACAATGGGAGGGAGGAAGGGAGGGAAAGACAGTGGGAAGAGAGGAATGAAAGATGAGATTTCGGTTTACAGGAAGAGACGGAGAGAGGAAAGAGAAAAAGAAGCATGCAGTTATTACTGAGAAAAGAAAGCAGTGAAGGAAATGGATTTAGTACAAGCAAAGAAATACGGAGAGAGTAATGGAGAAAAAAAAGTAACACATGTGACATGAAAAAAAGTAAGACAAAGTTGTGACACAGGGAGGGAGAAAGAAGAGTGAGGTAAGAAGGGAGTGACAGAGAGGGAGACAGACGAAGGAAAGGAAAGAGAAAGGGAGGAAGGTAGGGACTGAGCAGATAGCTATAAAGAAAGGGGATGGAGGGAAAAGGAAACTGGGGATGAGACAAAGGATCTAGAGAGAGGGGGGGGGGAGGGATAGTACACAGACAGGCACAGACAGATAGGTCGACAACTATTCAGAAAGTGTGTGTGTGTGTGTGTGTGTGTGTGTGTGTGTGTGTGTGTGTGTGTGTGTGTGTGTGTGTGTGTGTGTGTGTGTGTGTGCGCTTGCATCCGTCCGTGTCACTTCTATAACATTGTTCCATTTTTTCACCTGCTTGTTTTCCTCTTCTCTGCTTCAGTTTGTCCCCTCACTCAATTTTTTTTTTCAGTAATTCTCCTGACTGTTCTCACCATTCCAAGTCTCTCCTCTCTCTCTCTCTCTCTGGGAATAAAGAGATTGTTCTCACAGTCTATATCTCCTTAATATGGCCACTTCCTGACTTGCTGTGGAATTTTGGTCGCTTGAAAAAGACATACGTCGACTTAAAAGAGTTCAGGAGACTAAGGACTTAAAAAGAGTTCAGGAGACTTAAGGTATCAGGTTCGCCTTAGGGCTGTGGGACATTTTTAGTAAAACTCGTAGACTAGGTCAGCTCATTAAAGTATTTAAAATCTGAATGGGTTTCACAATCATTCCATACAAAGTTGCTTACTTTTAACACAGACTCGACACACAACCACGGTTGGAAGCTGTAAACAAAAAAAAATATACCAGCAGAATTACGTGAAAAATTTTTCACGTGCAAGATCAGCTCCACATGGAACTGACTCAACATGACGTTGTTAACACTACAGTAGAGAAGTTTAAGGGATTTATGGGCAGGATCTTACACTAGAATAAATGTGAACTGGATATTCATTCCCAGGCGAACAAGAAGCATCTCCACGGTATGGGCTGCATAGTCATTAAGATCCTAACTTTTCCTTGTATCTCCTTGTGTGTGTGTGTGTGTGTGTGTGTGTGTGTGTGTGTGTGTGTGTGTGTGTGTGTGTGTGTATAAAAGAAGTGTCTACTAACACAATATTTAATTACAGCAGATTTATTTTCCCTCCCTGTTCTTACCTAATTGTTCTTACCTAATTGTATCTTTACAGGAATGAGTCAAGCTCGTACTGTCCCGTGTCTTAAACCATATTTATCGTACATATCATTAAATTTGTGAATTGTTTTGGCACACACTATTTCATTCGGTAGTTCATTCCATTGATCAATTGCTCCGTTTGGGAAACTGAATTTCCTCACGTCTTTATCACCACTCTTCTTATGCAGTTTTTTGCAGTGTCCTCTTGCTGATGCTTCCCCATATGTTAAGTAATCATTTATGTCTATTTTTTCCTTCCCTGATATGCATTTATATATCATTATCATGTCACCTCTTTTCCTTCTCTCCTGTAGTGTTGGTAGATTCAGTTTATTTAGTCTTTCTTCGTAGCTTAGATCCCTTAAGCTTGGTATCCATCTTGTAGCGGCCCTTTGAACTTTTTCAGTCTTGTCTAATGTGTTTTTTGAGATGAGGACTCCAGACTACTGATGCATACTCCAAGGTTGGTCTGATGAATGATGTTATTATCCTTCTTAGCATGTCTTCATTTATGTATGTGAATGCTATTCTCATATTTGCAAGCAGTGTATACATGTTCCGTACCTTCTCACTGATGTGGTCAGCCGGAGATAGTCTGTTATTGATAACCACACCTAGGTCCTTCTCTCTTTCTGATGTGTGTAGGGTTTTATTTCCTAACGTATAATCCCAATCAGGTCTTTTTCCACTTTTACCAAACTTGATTACATGACACTTGTCCACACTGAATTCCATTTGCCATGTATTACTCCATTCATGAAGTTTATTTAATTCTTCTTGTAGCTCTTTACAAGAGTCTGTGTTAGTAATTCTCCTTTGTATTTTTGCATCATCTGCAAACATATTTAGATAGCTTTCATTTCCAGTGTTACTGTCTATATCATTTATATACATTAAAAACATGATTGGTGCCAGCACTGAGCCCTGTGGTACTCCACTAGTCACATCTTTCCATGATGAGTAGTTTCCCCTTAGTACTGTTCTCATTTCTCTTTTTATGAGAAAATCTTGCATCCAACAAAACAGTTTGCCTCGAATTCCTCCTTGATGGTACAGTTTCCATAAAAGTTTTTGGTGTGGTACTGTGTCAAATGCTTTCTTGAAATCTAAATAGATACTGTCCACCCATCCTTCTCTTTCCTGTATTGTGTCAGTTACCCTGTCATAGCTCAACAGATTAGTAACACATGATTTTCCTTTTCTGAAACCAAATTGTCTTTCTGTTATCATATTGTGTTCTAGATGATTTACCCAAGCTTTTCTTATAAGCTTTTCTAATACCTTGCTTACAACACTGGTCAGTGATACTGGTCGGTAGTTTAGTGGATTTTATCTATTCCCTTTCTTGAATAAGGGGACAATATTTGCTTTCTTCCAAATATCAGGTAGTTTGCCTTGACTCAAGGATTTCTTGAAAATAAAAAATAATGGTTTACTTAACTCATTTGCACATTCTCGTAGCACCCAACATGAAATTTCATCAGGACCATTTGCTTTTCCTCTGTCTAATTTACTTAACTCCTCCTGTATTACTTTTTCTGATATTTGTATATCTGGTAGTATGTGTGGGCATGCATATTCCACATAGTCCCTCTCAAAATTTTTTCTTCTGTAAAAACTGATTGTGTGTGTGTGTGTGTGTGTGTGTGTGTGTGTGTATGTGTGTGTAAAAGAGGTGTCTACTACCGCAACATTTAATCACAGCAGATTTGTTCTCTCTCTCTCTCTCTGCACGCATGTGTGTGTGTGTGTGTGTGTGTGTGTGTGTGTGTGTGTGTGTGTGTGTGTGTGTGTGTAAAAGAGGTGTTTACTACTGCAACATTTAATCACAGCAGATTTATTCTCTCTCTCTCTCTCTCTCTCTCTCTCTCTCTCTCTCTCTCTCTCACACACACACACACACACACACACACAGTGTAGTAAACCTTTTCCTAACTTGGTTTATGATATATACTGTACTATTCCTTTATTAGTTGCTCGGACTACACGTAATTAGAGAGGTGCTTGAAGCACAGAAACCCCTAGCTGGCTATAAGCGAGAGTATGGAGGGTACCGGGTGGGGTTATGGGGTCGGAGAGAAAAGTGGGGGGTTGGGTGGGAGTGTGGGACTATGAGGAAGGGAGGAGGAGGGGATACCTCTCCATCGAGCAGTGTTACAAACACCTTAGTCCACGGAAAAGGTAACGAACTTATTCCGACGTCTGTACATTTCACCTGCTTCTTTTATTTGCACTCACCACGTAATTCAGAAGTGGAGTAGGGTACGGTATTCTTTGAAGCAGGGTGTGAGACACAGTCCCTCATCACACTCCACATATTAAATGCGTGTCCTTTCGCTGTTTTCTTGGCCATACTGTGCTGTGTTGGCATATGTGACACCTGCGTTGGGGATTGTTCTTCGCACCTGGAGCCGTCACTAACTCTGTGAAATGACGTTCGGTGAGGCGAAGGGGATTTTCACCACCAATTGAATGTTTTCTAGGGGCACATTCACGACCATGGAAGCCAATCAGCTCCCTGCACAGCTCCCTGATGAAGTCCTCAAAAGTCTCGCTGCATCCTGTGGTGCTGGCGTGGAGGAGGTGAACATTCAAAACTGTTAAATCCAGCTGGTGAAAGAACAGTTTCTTGTACCATTTCGTCATGGGCCTGGCACACTCGATGCTCGATATCATTGCATCTGACTGGTCCACCCGACGCATATTGATATTGTAATCAGTGACAACCTCAGGCTTCCAAATGTGCACACGTTTTTCCCTGCAGTAAATGATGGTCTTTGTGATATGCATCAGGGGGTTATGAACTGTCAAAAGGAGGTTTACCTCGCGGTTGTGGTGCCAGGTAGTGGCGAGGATATTATTGGCTTGAAAAAACACTATCTCCTTCCTTTCCAGTTTCCTGCGCACCTGTACCACGTGCCGCCTTTTTTATTTTTATTTTTTTCACCGTATGCAGATGCCAGTCCCTTACTGCTGCAAATACCGAGCAATAAGTGGGCTAGTGTACCAGTTGTCTAGGTACAGGACGTGCCCATGATGAAGGTACGGCAGCATTATTATTTTCACAACAGCACCAGACAAACCGACAGACCTATCCTCTGTAATTTCCATCTGTGCACCTGTATACAGGACAATGACCTGCACATACCTGGTCCTGCAGTCACACATGACAAAAATTTTGAACCCAAAGTGGTGTCTTTTGCTTGGGATGTATTGCCTGAAGGCAGTGTTCCCCCTCCTTGGCACTAGACTCTCGTCAATGACCAGGTCTCTGTAAGGAGAGAAAGAGGATGAGAATCGCGCCCTCAGGTGATCAAACACTGGGCAAATTCGGTAAATTCTGTCAGTGTAGCCTACATTGCTGGGGTCCTCATTATCATAAAAATGGAGCCGGCTGAGAATGTACTGGAATCTGCTTCTCCCCATAACTCTTCCAAAGAAGGGTGTTGACATGAGGGGGTCCACAGTCCAGTACGAAGGTAACTGATTCTTTTTTATCTGTCCCATTCAGAGAAGTAAGGCCAGGAACAGCCGGCTATGGGGTGTTTGTGAAGCTGTGCCACGGCAGAATGCTGCATACGTGTTAGAAAGTATGCAGACTCTGAAAACCAACTTTCTAGTAAAAACGTTTTTGAAGAAATCGATCCTCGTAGAGGACTAGTTCAACTCGGGAACAGTACAGCCTGCCGTGTCTCCATGAGTAAGAGGTTGGTGAATGGGAACAAAATTGCTCCCATCCTCCCACTCCCACAACACTTCATCCTCTGCTTCACCATCTCCAACATCACCATCACCACCACCGTCCCTGTCGTCAGGATGGGGAGTATAACTGGAGGCAACCTGGGGAATTTTTCCCTCCTTCTCACCTGCCTCCCAACTATCACCTTTTTCCCCCTACCTTTCCCTTTTCCTTTTCCCTTCCCCTTTCCATTCATCCCCACATTACCAATAAGGGAGGAGGAACCACTAAAATGTGGTGAGAAATTTCCATGGGGAAGGTCACGTGTGTCAGAGGTGCTGGGCTGAAACTCAGGCCTTTGTGAGGTCAGGGGTGGTGTGGTCCTACACACCCCATGTGAGTAAAACAAAGCACTACTCACCTTGTATTTTTTTCTTTGTACAGTTGTGGACATATCAAATAGAAACACCCCGTCCACCAGCGAGGTGGTGTAATGCTCTCCACTTCTGGTAACACTGATTGGTATGGAACTTCACCAGGTTTCGTTAGGTCACTAGGACGAACCAAACGCTGCGATCATTGCCGCTCTGCTCAGTTATTGGTGATGATATATGAGCAATGTTCCATCAGAAAATATACTGATGATAGCTAGTTTTTAAATACACCCTCTACATAATGGAAGTTATTATGAATGATACGGATTTCATGAGTGGTTTTGACACAGATTTCATGAGTGGTTTAGTTTCGAGTCATAAACCATGCAGTAGTTAATAATTTGTCTTATAAGTCATAGTAGTAGTAGTAGTTTGTTCCCTAGGCAGTCTGGCCTTACAGCCCCGAGTCCCTTAGGAAGGCCATGGCTGAGACCGGGCTTTCCCACAGAGCTCTCAAAGAGTGTATGTTGTGTTGTTGGTGTAGGTGATTGTGTGCAATGCAGTCTTCCACAATGTGCTTAATAGTATGTGCTACATCCTGGACAGGCATCAGTTCCAGAGTCATCCAGCCTCTTCTGGTAGCTCAAAAGGGCTAGATGGTGCCCACATCTCAGCCTGGCCAGGTGGACCCTGTCCTCACGAGGGAGATAGGATTCAGAAGGGTGGATGTCAGGAGGCCGTGCATGCAGCTGTGTGTCATGACTCCATATTATAAATACAAATCATAATAGATAGATAGATAAATAGATAGATAGACAGACAGATAGAAGCAACAAGTCAGAGGATGAGACAGGTATTGTGTCTGCGAGACTCGAGCAGTGCTAAACATGCTTACACACTCTTAACTCTAAGGAATGCTTTATAGGCACACGACAGCGCCTCGTGACCATACACACACATACACACAGGTTTCTAGAACTTTCCAACCACAGTGTAACACACGTGACACGATTCCTGCTACATCAGAAGTTAGGAAGCAGAGCTCAGAAGGTGACAGGCCATAGAACCGGCAGGTAGTAGGGAGAACGAGCCTAGCAACATGGGCGAGAGAGAGAGAGAGAGAGAGAGCGAGACTGGGAGGTAGCTCGCGGGACTTTATACTTCACTCTGTGTGAGAGACTTTGTTAATATTTCCAAGACAAAATAAAAATGGTCCCATACTAATCTTTACCTCTCCTGTCATTGCATGACAAAAAGGGAACGAAGATTATCTACTTACAAAGCTACTCACATATAACAACTGCTCGTCCACAAGTCTAATATATATATAACTGATCTACAAATATCACTACAAGAAGCTATAAAGCTATTGTGAGATAAGGTGGCAGCGAACGTATGAACTTCATCTACGAATCTACCGTGAATTCCTACAAAATATCAAGATTGAAAACAAAAAATACCTCTCACAACCAACAACTCACAACCAGCTCCTGACAGTATTCTCTCCAACCAGCCCCCTCCGTCTCCCCGACCATCACACTGATGTAGAGGTGAAGAGGTCACAGGACGCCTTGCAAGTAGTTTAACAATATATCGATACAAACAATCTTGCAGTTTCTACGACGAACCAACGAACTACAACCATCTACAATCAACTACAAGTAACAACTCTACGAGTCGTCTGTATAATCTACGCACACCTACAAGTAACGACAGTCTTCATCCCACAACGAGATCACAATAAAAAAAAAAAACACACACACACACACGAATACCTCGAGAAAGAAAAACAAAACAAACAAATGAAGAGTGAGACACGACTCACAACTCACAACCACCAGATCTCACCTTCCTCTCTCTGCTACATCCACCCAACCTCCACCGCTGACGCGGGAGTGAAGAGGTCAAGACGACGAAGCAAATACCAAGTCCATATTCACAACCCATCTTACTTATCTTCACTGAAGTTACTCATCGCTACTCATTCACTCACCACAGCTACCAGTGTGGGAAGTCGACGTCATTATGCGTGCTTGCTGAAACGACAACACGTCAATCAACCCGTGAAGAACAACGCTATCACCACGTGCAACACCACTCACACCATTCCCACCATGGTAAAAATTAGTGAGTTACATAGTTACTTCATCAATACGATACACAGTGATAGACAACACATTTTGCACAAACATATAAAACGTGCTGTATAGTTACAACTTAAATACATATACCTACTTCAGTTATCATTATAATTCAATCATTAAATACTTGCACCAACAATATTCTACACTGTATATATTCATTCATTTATTATAACAGTTATTTACTACCAACGAGTGTTACCATTTATACCTACATAAAATACTTGTTTCATACATACAGCTATACATTATTACATCTACAAAATTTTCATTCATTCATTGCCAGACGCCACGCATCCCAAACGGGGTGACCAAGAGCTTAGAGTTAATTGTTTTACAGGGAGGGGCACTAATCCTCCATCAACCCCACTTGACACGTAGGGATGCCAACAGCATCTGGTGTTCCCAGGCGGTCACCCATCCAAGTACTAACCAGACCCAACAAGCATCTACAAAGTAATAAAGAAAATATACCATCACAGTTACTCAATGAGCGATTAAAAGAACTGTATTAAACATTTATTAATTAAAGCTACCTAGTTGAAACAGATAAATTAAGTTACAAGGAAAACCAGGAAAAGAAAAAAAAAAATGGCCAACACAAATGACGTTAGCAAGAATGAACATCTTCCACACAATCGTGAAGACAAAGATTTCCACACAATGCTGACATATATTGCCCGCGATAGGTACAAGTGAACAACAAGTCAGTGTATATAGTTAATACTGTATATAGTGTATATATATTTTTTATATAAAATAAAATATGGGGTATATAATATCATTTTCAGTAATATCTGTGCAATATAAACTAAACCTTAAAAAAGGGTCCCAAGGGAATTAACCAGCAATTATGCAACCTCAAGCAACACCGAAAAAACGTAGACAAACGAAGAAAAACAAACTATAGAAAATAGATACAAAAAAAAAAAGAAAAAAGAAAAAAAGAAATAGAGTAAGATCACATAACAAACAAATGAAAATAAGCGTGTTACTACAAATCCCAAAATACAACATAAACTCCTTCTATAAGTGAAACAAAAAAACAAGTGGCATGGCACATCATCACATAAACTCCTTATATAAGTGAAACAAAAAGCAAATTGTTGTCTCCACAAGGATATGGCATGGCACATCATCACATAAACTCCTTCTATAAGTGAAATAAAAAGAAAATTGTTGTCTCCACGAGCCAGTGGCATGTCACATCATCACTATCATCGACCGCACCATGACCGGATTCAGTGTCAGGACTGCAATTATTACAATTATGTAACTTCAAACGATATGTAACTACAAACAATATGTAACAATTATGTAACAGTTGCATTAACAAAATGTAACTACAATTATAAGACCAACACAATTATGTAACAGTTGCATTAACAAGATGTAACTTTTATGTAACTTTAACTACAATTATAAACTGTTGCATTAACAAAATGTAACTACAATTATAAGGCCAACACAATTATGCATCACCACAATATTATGTAACAATTCATAAAATGTTATAATTATGTATTACCACAATGTTACTACAGTATTATGTAAAATCATACAATTTTACCACAGTTCTATATTACCAGAATCATCATACAAGTTAGGTGAAATCTTAGACTTTACTAAAGGGATAACTCAATATGTAATGTAATAACCTAGCAGTATTACCATTGTACAATTATATGTGTATGTCTGTTATACATACACATCTTACAAAATGTCATACAACAACCATTGCATTTATTCAAATATGTATACAACTTGTTTAAAATGTAATATTACTGGATCAGTACAATATTAACATGAATATTATACGTATACAATATTATAATCAATATTATGTACTAATAGATTAGCATATGTCAATGATGATTGCGTCGGAGGACCTCCAGTACGTGGCCGAGCAGTGTCAGGACTCCATATTATAATTACAAATCATAATAGATAGACAGATAAATAGATAGATAGATAGACAGATAGAAGCAGCAAGTCAGAGGATGAGACAGGTATTGTGTCTGCGAGAATCGAGCAATGCTAAATATGCTTACACATTCTTAACTCTAAGGAATGCCTTACAGGCACACGACAGCGCCTCGTGACCATACACACACATACACACATACTCACACACAGGTTTCTAGAACTTTCCAACCACAGTGTAATACACGTGACACGACCCCTGCTACACCAGAATTTGGGAAGCAGAGCTCAGAAGGAGACAGGCCATAGAACCGGCAGGTAGTAGGGAGAACGAGCCTAGCAACATGGGCGAGAGGGAAGAGAGAGAGAGAGAGAGAGCGAGACTGGGAGGTAGCTCGCGGGACTTTATACTTCACTCTGTGTGAGAGACGTTGTTAATATTTCCAAGACAAAATAAAAATGGTCCCATACTAATCTTTACCTCTCCTGTCATTGCATGACAAAGAGGGAACGAAGATTATCCACTTACAAAGCTACTCACATATAACAACAGCTCGTCCACAAGTCTAATATATATATAACTGATCTACAAAACTCCACTACAAGTTTCTACAAAGTTACTGTGTTGTCTTTAAGTGACTGAATGGAGCGGCGAGTGATCTGTGTGTGGATATGCTTCTGGAAGCTGGTCTGAGGTGGGCGAGGGGGGATATGACAGTATTTGTGTATGGTATCGTGTGCTGGGTGTTGTTTTGATGTTCCTTGGTGTGGGTGGATGTGCTGCCATGTAATGTAGTGGATGTTGTGGGTTTGTGGAGGCTGCAGCAAGAAACTGGGTGCCTCTCATGCCTAGGTGATCCTTGACTTTGAGGACTTTATTTCTTGATGTAGGTGGTCTGTGGATGTAGTAGCTGTGCAGCTTGTGATTATTTCTAGGGCCTTGTTCTGTATGGTCTGTAGAGTGTTGTAGTGTGTTTTGGTGAGGGTTAGAAGCCCAGGCTGGGCTTGCATAATTCATCACTGAACGTATGTATTGTTTGCATACTGTGGTGGTGGTTTCTTTGTTGTGTCCGAATGTTGTATGGGCAAGTGACCTCAAAGCATTAAGTCTTGGTGTTATTTTATTATTAATGTTTGTGATGTGTTGTTTAAATGACATTGATGTATTGTATGTTCCAAGGATTTTGTGTGTGTGCGTGTGTGATAGGGGAGTGTTGTTTATGGTGAGGTGTGGGATGTGACTGTTTTGTGCTG
The DNA here is from genome assembly GCF_032717465.1 of Coenobita brevimanus. Classification (NCBI taxonomy): domain Eukaryota; kingdom Metazoa; phylum Arthropoda; class Malacostraca; order Decapoda; family Coenobitidae; genus Coenobita; species Coenobita brevimanus. Next base: position 24,609,625 of record NC_137014.1, on the reverse strand, counting down.
TCCAGTTTGTGAGAAGGGTCACTGTAGATTTGGTTGGGGCTATTTTGAGTCTGTTTGTGGTGAACCATTCGTGTAGTGTGTTGAGGTAAGGTTGAATGATGTGTGCAGCCGTGTTTGCGTTTTGGTGCATACACTTAAGTGGTATATCATCTGCACAGGAAGCTATGTGTATGTATGGTGTGTGGGGTGTGGGTATGTCGTGCATGTATAAGTTAAGGAGTGTAGGCAACAAAACAGATCCTTGGGGGATGCCGTTTGTGAAGTTTCTGATGTTAGAAGACTGACTGGCAAATGTTACGTGTGCACATCTGCCTGCTAAGTAGTTTGCCAGCCATCTTTTTGTGTTATTGTGCATGTTTGTGTTGAGTATTTTGTTTTTGAGGTTGTGGCGGGGGATGGCATCAAAAGCTTTGCTAATATCTAGTGTGATTAGGAATGTTCTGTGTGGTGGCCTAGCTGAATTCATGCCATCGAGAACTCTCTGTGTAACGTCTGTAAGAAGGGTGTTATGTGGAGTGTAGTGGCCTAAAGCCATGTTGTGACTGGGCTAGGGGAATGTGAGGTGTGACTAGTTGTAGTACCAGTCGTTCAGTGACTTTGGAGGGGGTGCAAAGGAGTGTGATGGGGCGGTATGAGGAGGGTAACGTGAGTTTAGGGATAGTGATGATAATGCCATGCTTCCAGATGTTGGGTATTGTATTGTGTGAGTAGCTGTAGTTTGATATGTTGGTGAGTGCTTGTATGTCTTGTTGTCCAAGGTGTTCAAGGTGATTGTTACTTATGTTGTCTGGTCCACAGGCAGATGAATGTTTGAGGTTGTTAATTATGTGTTTCGTCTGGTTGTAAGTGAAAGGTGCTTAGTCTGGGTCTGTGGGGAACTGTCTCATACATCAGATGATACGTCGGTCTTCGGGATGGGGGTTTAGATGGCTAACTTGTGAAAAGTGATTGATGAAAGTGTTAGCTTGTTGTTTGTTTGAGGGTATGGTGTCTGTTGTTGTGATGGCAGCGTGTGATTGTGTGGTGTTGCTGTTGGAAATTGTGATGCTGTTTTGTGTTTTGTAGAGTTTGCTGATGTGTTTGTTTTGTGGTCAGGTGTTTGGAGGTAAGTTTTCCAGTTTAGTGTTTGCTGTTCTGATATTTTATTGTTTACTTGAATGTTGAGTTCTTGTATTTGTTGTACGGTGTCATGTGTATGGGGTGTTGGGGAGTGTCGCAGTATGTCCCGTTGTCTGATGAAGCCTTGAATTTCTGGTATGAAGTTGGGGTTGTGTCTCTTTCTGTTGCCTCTAGGGATGTGTCTTTTGTCTGTGTTTTGTATAATTGTATTGAAAATGTGCACAGCAGTGTAGATGTTTGTGATGGGTGTACTGTTTAGTGTTTCGAAATGTTGTTCTGTTTCAGTTACAAAGGCCTCCCAGTTGGCTGTCTTATAATTAGTGTTTGTGTGTTTGTGGGCAGCTGGGGTGATTCTGGTTCTGGCAGTGATGATGATTGGGAGGTGATCAAACCCTAGGGTTTTGACCACTCTCCATGATGTAGTGGGGGCGAGGTTTGGGGAGCAAAAGGTGATGTCTGGAGATGATGGGAGGAAGAGGGCTTGGTGTGGAATATGGGTATCTTGGTCTAGATTGTTCAGTATGAAAAGATGATCTGTCTGGGATTGTAGTACCAGCCCTCTGTCTGTGTCAGGATTGTTGACATGCCAGGCCGACGACTTGGCGTTGAAATCACCACCCAGGATAATGCTGGGTATGTTAGTGATGTGGTGTATCTGTGGAGAGTAATTGTGTGGTACTGTGGGGGACGATTGGGGGGGAATGTATGTGTTAGCGATTGTTATGTGTGATTTGTTACCAGTGCGCGTTTTAACTTGTATTATGAGTGTGGTGGCTATTTGTTAATGTGCAGTTATATAACACGTCCCTACAGTTTGTCAGCTGTTACAGATGTTTTCACAGTCATTGGGAATTACCCTTGTAGCCTATTACGTGGTATCATCATGGATGATGCCTGATATCGCAGGGTAGGGATAGACCTACTGTATGTAGATTTTTCCTTTATCATCAATATATATGAACTGACTGACAGTGATGATGGTCCCTATGGTTCTCATTAATATCTGTATGGCACCAGTGTAAAATAAAGGTGGATTTGCTTAACCCAGGTATATGTTACCGTATTCTGTATGCCATGTTTGGCTGTTGATTTTACAGATTTGGAGTGGTTATTAGTTATATTTTGGTTGCTATTGAGCAACTATCGTACGCCCTATGCATTCATTCACAAACCCTCGAGCCAACAATGGTGGAACAAGGTTGTAATGTCTGCAGTTACCCAGTCTGATCACGTGCATATTACATAAACTATGCCGTTAGTTACAGAAATTGCTTGTATTAATTGCAAACACACACATCATCTGCAGTGTGTTTTGCCATGCTAAACAACCGAGTGGCGTTCCCAATGTATGAAATAGGATAAATATAAATACAAGACCATTATCTAGTTTTCGGAGAGCAACTGCTGAGCCACATATCTCAGCAGTGTCTTAACGAGGATCTGTTGCCCTGGCTGAGTAATGGTGTATATTGCAAAAGAAAACAGGGAACCACTGTAGTTGATGTAAAAACATGTGATCCGCGGTTCATGGTGCAGCAGTCATTACAGCCATTTCCTTTCCCCATCTGAGTGGACGCAGTTGTTGGGAAGAGCGAAAGGGGGACAGTAAACTGGATACTGAGGTTGTAAACCAGATTGTTTAACAGTTATACGTCCTTCATACCACAGTTTACTCTATCACTCTGGGGTTAACAGTAATCCAACATAAAGATCATATAATACAGCTGATAAGGCATCTCTTTGACCAACTATTAGCCCATCCCAGTATCCCACCTATGTTCTGGAACCCAGTCCATCCCCCCACCCCTTGTAAATCACGTGTTGGTTTACACCGGTGTCATACAGATATTAACGAGAACAGTAGGCATGAATCACTACTGTTAACTATTATTTATTGCAGCAAGAGAAAATTCCTCCCTCCCCAGTCCCTGCTTTTGATATCACTGTCGTCATCCATGATGTTACTACGTAATCGCAACAAGAATAGTTCCCAGTCGCTATGACAACAAGTGACATCAAACAAACATTCTAGGGACATTTCATAATATATCACCATGTTATGACATAGTCGTCATCATACACTAATAATTTAGGGTTTGTGTAATGTGCCACCCCATGGGGAGTAGGTTGTCCTTTATACGATATAGCAAAACATGCTGGTAGACTGCATAATGTGGCCAAGTCTGCATAAGGTTTAACAGCCTGACAATCAAATTCCATGATCAATGATAATCTTCAGCTGATTTGGCATCATGTCACCAGCATATCATTTATCCATTCCATCCTAGTTTCCCGCCACAGTCCACTCTCCCCTACTGCATCACTCATCTCCTGCAGAGCCCCCCTTCCACCAGCCAGATCAGTATTTCCTCCTCCTCACCCACATCCCTTCTCCTGTCTCCCAAGGGCCTCACTCTGCCTCTTCCTGAGGCGCCACCTAAAGAGATCTACCGGTTTCAGGTTGACGGTCAGGGAGAAGGGGGCTCATGGTAATTTTGAGATTAATAGGATAGGTGTGGGAATGCAGACTATGTTATAATGGCTTATATCCTGACCATCGGTAAATGTTATATGGTTCGTTATGTTTGTCGAAAGGCACACTTACGAAACCTGTGTTTCATGTGAATGAATTATGAATATGTATAGTGTGAAATTATTTTATCACTAAATTCACAAAACGTTGTTATTTTCAGTACGGTATTTTGTCAGGCAGGACATTGTTTATATACCATCAATAACTGCGCACAGCGGTAATGATCACCACATTTGGTTCATCCTAGCGACCGAACGAAACCTGATGAAGTTCCATGCCAATCAGTGCTACCAGATGCGGAGAGTATTACACCACCTTGCTGGTGGATGGGGTGTTTCTGTTTGATATGTCCGCAACTGTACATCCTTCCTGGCCTTTGGCCCTTTGCTGGGGATCCTACCCACTTTGGCAGAGTGTATGTAGCATTAGGATCCTCCTGATAATCATCCTCACTAAAGGAATTGTCATATGATTGAGGGCAGCGGGGATGGCTGGAAGGGGTGGTGATGGTGGGGCTGCCTGGGAGGGTAACATCATCACTTTCATATATTTCGCCTTCCTGGTGGATGGTACTTCTTCATCACTGCTTGATTCTGAGTCTGGTTGAATGTAATCCCTGTCAGCCATATCATCATCTAATGGGAAATCGCTCTCCCCATCATAGGTCACCTCAGGGAGAGAGTCAATCTCATGCTGGGCTAGGCTGCAACATACAGTGACCCTCACTCACTCACTGTCAAAATCAAACTGACGTGGCACGCTCATACACAGGCCTAGGTGTGCGGTGATGCCTCATACCTGGCAGGTGAGTCCTAGTGAGGTGCAGGAATATCCTCGCTGATTTTTTGGTGTGTAATTTGAATTTTCAAATTTTTGCAAATATTTAAACTTGTGGACGTACATGTACAGTACATCACTGGCATTATCTGCGCATGTAGGGGCCGACGTACAAGTATGTCGCTAGCACAGGGCAGGTTAAAGAATCATTTATAATGCATTGTTACAACATCAATCAGTCATCCAATACCAAATATCAAATAATAAATATTGACACTCACACACACACACACACACACACACACACACACACACACATTTATCTATCTACCTACCTATCTATCTATCTATATACATATATACACTACACATATATACACTATATATATATATATATATATATATATATATATATATATATATATATATATATATATATATATATATATATATATATGTATATATATATACATATATATATATATATATATATATATATATATATATATATATATATATATATATATATATATATATATATATATATATATATACAAATGATGAGAGAGAGAGAGAGAGAGAGAGAGAGAGAGAGAGAGAGAGAGAGAAGCAGCTGCAACAGCCATTTAAAGTTCTTTGCTAAACAAATGCCTCCCCCAACCTTCTCCATGATTTCCTTGACTGAGCCAGACTCTGCCAGGTTTTGCCTGCAAATTTCCCTATCTCATCTCTCCGTCTCTTCAACAGCCATTTTCTGCTATGCTTGCAATCTCTTGAAGTCCACTACTCAGCCTCTTGCTCCATCGGTTATCCCTTCCTCTTGCTCAATCGGTTATCCCTTGTTCTTGGCACATGACCTGCTTACCTCCATTTCTGTTCTTTTATAACATCTGTAATGCTCTTGACTCTAGCCTGCCCTCTCACACATGTTCATTTCTTCCTGTCTCTCAAAGATATTTCCTGCATTGACCTTTTTATTGCTCTTTGAAAAGGGATTATTTTATTTTCCAATGATTTGGTCAGTTTTCTGGTCTCACAACCGTATGTCGTAGCTGGGATGATCAATTCGTTATATACTTTTCGTTTCATACAAAGCTGGGCACAACAAATGAAAAATCACTTCCCCAAATGCATATCTGTAAACTCAGACCATTACCTTTTGCAACCGCAAATCCACAAACTTCTTGAAATTCTGGTTCCACAAATGCAAACGCAAACGCAAACCATTTGTATCCCTTTTAGTATCATGGCATCAGTATCATTTTATTCTGGATACCATTAAAGGATTAGATTGAGTTTAGGAGGATATTTTTAATAATCGAGGGGGTTCAAAAATCATCTCTAGTTACTCATGCACCACAATTACATTATATTTTTATTTACTCTACTCTGACTAACAGTAAGTGACTTTATGAATTTTGGAAATTGTTTGTATTACTGAATGGGATAAAACATATGTTTGTAGTAAAAGTAAAATATATAATTTAATTATTATTAATATATTAGACTGTTTTTACTACAAAACAAGGGTAAATCATTCATTATTGTTGAAACATGAATTAAATTATTACACATCACAGCTCACACTTGACAAGTTGACATACCAGTCCACCTCTGTTCCTCGGTTCTAACCTCCTCAGTCCTCACTCTTCAATTGCAGTCAGACTCCTCTAACAACTAAGACAACTCCATCTTGAGCAGGTCCACGTTGCCCATCATAAAAACAAACCGCCCAAAGTTCTCAGAGTTCAGGCTGGTTTGTGGGCAGGTTTGCATTTGCAGAAGTACTTCTGCAAATGCAAAACCACAAATTTGCACAAAATTTGTCCCAAATGCAAATCCACAAATGAAATCACACCTCCACACTTGTGGACTTTGCCGTTTGTGGAAGTGATTGCAGAAGTGCCCAGCTCTGGTTTCATACATACTAGCAAGCTATTTTTCATGAAGTCGGTGTTACCAAATGCTTTCCATCCAAGTATAATGCACCTTTTTCATTCATTTCTAAAATGCACTATAATGTCACAGAGGGAAACCTAACACCCCTAGAAGGACCCCACCGAGGACCATATACAGTTCGCCTGGACTCCGGGCAACAAGGACATATGTACGCCTGGGCCGCGTGCCTCTATGACCCGGAGCTCATCCACCGCCACCATAACAGGAATACAAGACTACCTTCTGGGCGAGCCGACCACCAGCAACCACAGGGTGGAGCTGTTACTCTAGCTCCAGTCAGCAACCCTGAGACAGCTGGAAGCCGCTCAACCCTCCTACAGGAGACGGCCTGCAGCCTCTCTGGAGGCAAACAGGAGACAGCCTGTAGCCACTCCCACCTTCATCAAGAGACGGCCGGTAGCTGCTCTGAAGGTGCCCTTAACGAGATGGCCTGTAGCCGTTCGACCCTTCTACAGGAGACGGCCTGCAGCCGCTTCGGAGGCAAACAGGAGACGGCCAGTAGCTGCTCCTGCCTTTGTCAGGAGACAGCCGGTAGCCACTCTGAAGGTGCCCCTCGAGAGACGGCCTGTAGCTGCTCAACCCTCCTACAGGAGACGGCCTGCAGCCGCTCCGAAGGGAACCAGGAGATGGCCGGTAGCCTCTCCCGCCTACGTCAGGAGACGGCCTGTAGCAGCTCTGAAGGTGACCCTGAGTTGGCCTGTAGCTGCTCCCTCCCCCAGGCCACGGCCAGTAGTGATGGTCAGTAGCCACACCCCCAGAAGGCCACAGCCAGTAGCCGGGCCCTACGGCAGGAGTCTGCTGGTAGCTGCTCCTCTGTCAGGTGCTGACTCCTGTTCACCAACCTACAACCCAGAGGGAGCCCCCAGCCTGGAGGAGTACTGGTGAGGCCCCGTGACTACCACCGGGCTCTTCTCCCTGCAGCTGGATCCTGGGAGGACTCGCCTGATGGACCCCGAAGTAGGCTGACAACATAGCCCTCTCCTGATGGGATCTCCGAACACCGGGGACTGCAGCCTTGGGACCTCCACACTGCCCCAAGGACCCCCGAGCAGGACCTCCCTACACCCAGACCCTGGAGATCTTCGTCCTCCTTCAGGCACCTGAGCAAGAAGTTCAGGCAGCTATTCGGCCCCAGCCCCGAGGGCCAGACTCCCACCCCAAGCTCCAAAAGTGCGGGACCCTTCGCCACCAGCAGCCCCTGACGAGAGAGGACACCCCTACGCATGATCCTGGGGCCTTTGAACACAGAGGACCCCGGCAGAACCCAGCCCCATCAATAGTGAGGCTGAGTCACCTCCGCTGCCCTTGTACCTGACCGCCACGATGCCCAGACCCGAAAGGAGTGACAGTGAAAGCACAGTGTCCGTGACATAGTGAAGTAAAGGCAGAACAGTGAATTAACAGTATAAAGGAAGCCAGTGAGAAAAGCATCAGTGACAATATAAGAGAATGGTGGAATAAGTAAGGTAACAGTGGAACAGTGAACACGGCAAGGTAGTGAAATACGGGTCTATTACAGTGAATACGCCACCAAATAATGCCGCATCACACTAAGATCATACGCAGGCCCCAGTGTTAAAGTAATAATTACCCACAGTGAGATAGTACCACCAATAAATAAAACTTGGACTTCCTGCAATAATAGTGCATAACCCCTTTGCCCTAAGTGCTATTCACCTTACCCGACCTTGACCTGAGTAGTATCCTGCGCGATACTAACGACCCATATCTAGGCCTAAGAATTATAATTGTCCAGTATATCGGTATTCGTGACATCTACCCGTTCTGCTGTAGAATTTAGTAATACACATATAAGGTTGTTGCCTTGAGTTTTTGTGTCCTGCCTCTCTCCTATTTGTCTAAGCTCCGGTCTAAAAAGAGAACCCAGCTACACATTAGGCGTTAGAGAGACAGGAAGCCGACCATAAAACACCTACAGTAGCATTTCAGTTTCCATGGTCTTTCGTTGGTGTTAGTATTTGCTCCAAGTAACTGTACTCCTCAGCTTCAAGTTTCTTTATTTTCCCTGATGACACTCTTTCGTGTAAAGGGATCAAACATTAGTTTTACTTTGGTTCATCTTTAGCCCTATTTTGAGACTTTCCACAGGTCGTTAAACATTTTTTGCAGTGTCTCTGCTGTTTCAGAGATTAGGACAATTGGCCGTATGTGTAACCACAAAAAGCGAGGCCCTAGATTGTTCTCTAATTAATGCACTAAGGAAAGCACACTCAAGCCCTCAATTTTTACATAGTATGCTAAGAGAGCAGTAAGGGAAAGGGGGTGGTCGGTAGCCCTGCGTGATCATTCCTGCCTGCTTAAGTAACAGTTGGTATGTCGGAAGTGCTTCTGTCGGAGTCCCCATGACTATTCTTGGCAAGATGTCCATCAGCAGGAAAACGTAATTTCCCGTCATTTTTTTTTTTTACATACTAGCACTTATTTGTATGTATACTTTACATACTTTTACAACAAAGTTCTCATTGAATACCTATGTTGTAAATATGATAGCTAGTGCTGGACTTATATTGAATTAGGTAATCCTTAAGGAGATGTGGACCCACCTCTTAAAAAAATCTATCTATCTATATACCTAGGCTGCTTCCCCCAAGGAAAGGGAGGTAGCCGAGACAGGACGACTCACTCTCCATTTACTCATCCATTCACATTCACTCGCATCTTAGCCCCAAAGGGGAGAACGGATAGATCCTCACCGCACCACACCTCACAAGGGTCAACTGCTCAATGTAATCAGTGACATCCGCAGCAGGGCCCGACAGCAGAACTGGTTTACCCCTGCCACATCATAACAGACCCATCCCCTTACCCGCACCTGACCTGACTAGCTGATCAGACCAAATGCGGGAGAATATCCCCTCAGGGCTGCGTCATCACTTATTCATTCACAATTTCTCTCCATTTATTTCTGTCACGCACAGCCACTCTTCCTTGCCCAATAGACATCCCTCTCGCATCCAGCGCTCTCTTCACACTGTCCATCCATCCTATTCGTGGTCTTCCTATCAGCCTTACACCTCTCACATCAGATCTAGTTATCTTTTTCACCAATTGCCCATTATCCATTCTCTCCATATGCCCAAACCATTGCAACACCCTCTGCTCAACTCTACCAGCCATCTCCCGAACAACTCCAGTTCTCCTTCGCACTTCATCATTTCGCACTCGATCCATACGCGTCACTCCACACATACTCCTCAGACATCTTATCTCCATTACATTCAAACTTTTCCTCTCTGCTACACCCATATTCCATGTTTCAGCCCCATATAATGCAGTCGGTACCACAACACCCTCATACAGCCTTCTCTTTACATCCATTCTATGCGAACGACATTTAAACACTTTTTTCATTCCTCCCAGCACCTTTCCTACTTCGTTTATTCTAAACTTCACTTCTGCATCTATTCTTCCATCCACAGCAACATGTGACCCTAGATATTTAAAACAATCTACCTCCTCAAGCAACTCACCATTCAAAACTATATTCATCCCCCTACCACCTATCAACCTCGTACACTTCATCACTTTACTCTTTTTCTCATTTACTTTCAATTTCCTCCTTTCACACACCCTTCCAAACTCCTCTACCAACTGTCTCAGTCTTTCCTCTGAATCAGTCACCCGTGCAGTATCATCTGCAAACAGCAGCTGCCTCAGATTCCACTCTTCTCCATCAACATTTACCAGACTCAGACCACCTAAAACTCTTGCATTCACCTCCCTTACAACACCATCCATGTAAATATTAAACATCCAAGGCGACATCCTACATCCCTGTCGCAGCCCCACTCTCACGGGAAACCAATCACTCACAGCATTTCCCACTCTTACACACGCTCTACTATTTACATAAAAACTTTTCACCCCTTTTAGTAACCTACCATCATGTCCATACAATCTTAAAACAGTCCACAAAGCCTCCCTATCAATTCTATCATACGCTTTCTCTAAATCCATACATGCCCAAAACACATCCTTGCCTTTCGCTAAATACTTTTCACACACTTGTCTCACAGCAAACACCTGATCAACGCATCCCCTCCCTCTCCTAAAGCCACACTGCTCATCACTAATCACTCCCTCTGTACCCTCTCTAACTCTCATAATTAACACTCTGCCATACACGTTACCTACAACACTCAACAGACTTATACCCCTAAAGCTAGTACATTCGTACTTATCACCCTTGCCTTTATATAACGGGACCACACAAGCACTTGCCCAGTCAATTGGCACCATACCTTTCTCAAAGCACACATTGAACAATCTTACTAACCAGTCAACAGTAGTCACTCCACCACCCTTCAGGCATTCCACAGCACACCCATCCATACCTGCAGCTTTCCCTGTTTTCATCTCCTTTACTGCCTTCTCTACTTCCTCCTTCGTGATCAAAGAATCATTCAACTCTCCGAACACATTTATTCCTTGCACCCTTCCATCCGCCACAATCTCAGCCACCTTTTCCTCCTCTACATTTAACAATCTTTCAAAATACTCTGCCCATTTCTTCCTTACTGCATCCATCTCAATTAACATCCTTCCATCCTCTGCTTTTACTCGTTCTTCCTTCCCAGACTCTCCCTTTCGCACCCTCTTCACCTCCTTCCAAAACATTTTCTTATTCTGTTGAAAATTCTCTGTCAGCCGCCTACCCCACCTCTCATCTGCAGCCCTTCTCGCTCTTAAAAAAAAAAAAAAAAAAAACTAATTCAGTGACTTTATAAAGGTGTACAGCACTGCACTTTTGAATATGACGAGGAGGCATCAATAAACAAGGAAATATGATTACAGAGGGGAAAGGTTTGGTTAAGTTATTAGTAGTTTGGTTAGATTAGCATAAAGTAGGTTAGGTTAGGTTAGTTAGTATTAATACGGCTGGATTAATTTACGAAATGGGATAGGGCCTGAAGCCTTTGCCCAGAGTCGGAACTGTTAAAAAAATACTGTAAAAATTGTCACTGATAAGGGTAATTTTGTCTTTGTGCACAGGTTATGATAAGCTTGGTTAGATTAGCATGAATATGGTTAGGTTATCCCAAATATGTAAGATAAGGTTAAAAAATGGCTGGGTTGTTACGAAATTTAAGTCAAGTTTGGATAAATAGGCACTGATAAGGGGAATTTTGATTTTAAAAAAAAAAAATGGCGTCCTAAGATGGCATCCGTTTATTTTCGTGCAAAAGTAAGTTTGGTTAGGTTAGCTTTAAATTAGTTAGGTTAGCCTAAAGTATGTTATGTAAGAGTAGAATAAATAAGGTAGGGTTGTTACGAAAATTGAGGTTAAGTTTGGATAAAGAGGCCCCAAAATGGAATTCTAAGCTGGAATTCGTCTGTCTTTGCATACTATAAGATAGTGTACATCGTTGTTGTTCTTGCAGATTTTCCTCCCGTAGGAGGACCGGGCCTGTGGGCCCACCAGAGGTGAAGCTGGTGAAAAAAGAGGACTAGCGTGAGCTAGGAGGCTTCTGGTAGTTGGAGAGATAATTAGGGGAACTACTTGAGGGATGAGGCCGTTGTACAGCTCCAAGTTGTTCGTGAGCCTGATTTTCTTGACGACGTTGTTGACAAGTTGTTCAGTGTCAAGCTTGCTCCAGTCAAAGTCAGCGATGGTAGGAGGGGACGAGCTGGTTGGTGGCGGCAAAGGGGAGGAATCACCTGTCTCCATAGGAGGGTCTTTGTCCAAGGCAGCCGGATCTTGGGTGTCTCGAGGGATAGGGGTGGACTCCCATTCCTCCTAGACTGCCATTCAGTAAACAAACACTGCTTTTAAAAATGTTTTTTATCATTTTTACATGAAATAAAAAACACTGAAACTTGAAAACGCAATAGAAAAATATAAGAACTCAATGAGGAGCTAAGGTAAGGGGGAAAAATAAAGAAAACTGCTAAATGCAGTGGTCCTGTTTGTCCTTAAGGATTACCAAGAATTATGAATAGGATGCTGCTGGTAAATATTTTAAAATGGTATTAGAAGAAATATATAGTTAGCGATGCCTAAAATAAAAACACTAAGATGATCTGATACAGTCACGACGCTTCATAGTTGGGCCTATGTGCCAAGAACAGTAACTTTCTTGTTCCATATGAGGTAACATGTATATTTATTACCTTTAACACTGACAACATCCGATATACAGTTAAATCACATGGGTAATCTATAAAAGTGGTTGATACATGCCAATTTGAGAATCTTACCTTACTATTAACTACTGTAAAAAAATATATATATATATATTATATATATAGTCTCACCACTAGTGCAGAGCATGGCCCGTGCTTGCCTTTGACCTATTACTCTGTAAGGTACATTGCACTGGTGTTCATAACAGGTCATTCATTTGCACTGGATGCTTACATTGTATTTTTAGCGTGTTAGAATATTTTCAACATAACTTAGTTACATTATTCTATGTTTCTGCAGGTACAGGACTACTTTGTTATGAATAATTAAATATAGGGTTTGCCAAAGCCATGACATGCTTCCCCTTCAGTGTTATGGAACAACTATGAACTGAGAGAAATGCTTCCTACTTAATCTGTTAGCATACAGTATGGATATAGGGTCCTTAGAAAACGCCCTGTATTATCTTTAAGCATGCAGCTGAATGCCATCTGCACATCTAAAATGGTTTAAGTTTTATCCATTTATGTTTACTCCTTCGTTCTCCCAATCTAGCTTTCTGAAAATGCTGTCAAGGCATGATGGAAATAAATTTCGTAAAATTATATTAATCAAATGCACGTCTTTCTCAATCTTAATTTCTTCTGAGTCTTTATATTAACATAACTGTAGCAGTTCCCTCTTTGTAAAATACTGTTACGTCCCCTTCCCACACTGCCACAGGCTCCAACAGCAGTAGTTTGCTATAGGAAGAACGTTGCCCAGTGAGTTGTTCTTCCTATGGTCAGCCTTTCGGTGTACAGCATACAAGATATGCTGAAGAGAAAATAAACACTGGCGTCTAAACTTCACTGTCATTATTTTCCAAATAATTACACTTAATGCGTTCCAACTTCACTATTTTCACAAGCACCGAAGTTACACGAACTGCAGTAACACTTCACTGATTCCCAACAACGCTTCACTATTTTCATAAGTACCGGAGATAATCTTCACTAACTGCACTGACACTGATCTGATCTGCATTCAAACTGAAGTGAAACTGACTAAGCTTCCTCTAGTCTCTTTCTCATCCTTATATAAGCTTCCTGTATTCTAGAGTGTTCTATTACTACATAGTTCTTGGGTATTCCCGAGGGAGCACAGTTACAACAGTTACCAACTCGGAGACATCCATAACATGCCAGAGTTTTCTTACACTGCATAATACTCTGAATTATGTAGCATACAAACTTAAATCAAAATACATCATTTAACAAGCAATCACTTAAATAAAACATTCTTGAGAAAAAGAGCATAAAAATTAATGTACAACTTACAAAATAACTACACTCACAATAGCAGACTAAGTTGCAACTCTGACACGCAACAGTAAAATACCAGAAACATTATAAAAGGTCCAGACTCTCTAGCAAATCCCGCTTCTCAACAATATGTTTTAGGACAGTTTTACAATGTTCTCGTTCATGGCTTGTTCCCGTAATGAATTTATAATTGCTATGTGTTCCACTAAGTTGAAAGCCTTTTAGTGATAGAAAAACTTAAGCACACCGTTTTATTTCATCCTTTAGTGTTCTTCGGTAGCTTTTTCATTGTGTGCAGATAATCAGTAGCCAAATACCCTCTTCTGAATCCTGCCTACTCACAAGATTGGTTTTCCACAAATTCGCTGTTACTCTTTTCGTAAGGACGTCAGCAAAGAATCTGTAAATAGCTGATAACAAGCTAATAGTTGATAGGTCTTCTGAGTTGCCTTCTTGCAAAGTAAAATAACTATTGCATTACATCAGCTTTGGGGAATTTTCATCACCAGGAGAGGAATAGCAACGTCCAGACAGCCAAACTTTGCCCAGTTCAATGGGCCACGCATCCATTCACTCATCATTCAAGCCCTCAATATCCTGGCTCCATCGGATAGGTCAAAAAATTTCATCATGTTCTGCAGCTTCATATATACCTACTTGATTGAATAAGTAATAGGCAAGTCGGTTTTGAACCTCTACTCCTGCATCTGACAGTATATCTGCTAATATTCCCTCTTCTGTGGCTTTTCCTATCTATATTTTTAAGGGAAAAGTTTACATAATCTGGTGTAATCTCAGGTATTTCACATGTGTCAGATGAAAAGTCAGTCGTCGGTACTACTGTCTTTGATGCATACAGTTTAGTAAAATTCTTGAACTCTCTTCACCTTCTCTCTGCATTTGAGGACTTCACCATTTTTGTCTTTCAGTGATATATTTTGTTGCATTCCTAGCGACATTTTGCTTCAGTCCTCTGTCAGACTTTTTTCCTTTTTTGATTGTTTCTTTAATCTGATTCATGTTTCTCTTTCATTTTTCTTCTCGTTGTCTCATACTGACACGTGTTTTTTAAATCGGCTCTTTCTATTACATCATTCTTTGTTTTTACTTTCACTTCCTTTCTTCATTTCATGAACTGGAGGATCGTTTTTTTAATACTTGCTGGCTTTGGTTGTTTTAGCTATCCCTACTACCTATGCTGATTCCCTTATAACACTCTTGTTAGTCCACTATTCAACTCATCAGTGTCACACTTGGTATACCTTAGAGCCTGAAATCTGCTCTATGTTTCTAAATGAGAGGCAGCTTTGTTTTGGCTTACTTTGATTGGGCTTACCTTTTTATTTTCAATCAGCTTCTGTCTTTCAGTTCTGATATTGAATCTGGCTGTGCAGCCCAACATTCTGGGATCACTTCCTGTTATTTACCTTGTTGATAACTGTGATATTAGTGATCGTGTTGATAAAATCTTTTATAATGAAGTCAGTTTTGTTCATTGTTTCTCCACCAGGGCTTCTCTAGGTCGATTTTTTCCCTCTTCCCTTTTTAGAAGAATGGATCTCTTGCATAGTCATATTACAATCCATGCTACTCTGTTATACACACTGCTGGATTTAACAGTGTCTTCGGCAAGATTTCCATTAATCAGAAGTGCTACACCACTTACTCTTCCATCCTGTCTTCCTTTGCAGTAAAATAGGTGGTTGCTGTTGTGGACCCGAATGAAACGTTCTTTTTGTGGATCTTGCTTAGACCTATAATATTCCATCTAATATTATCTAAGTCAGTCATTATGGAATCAAGGTCCGAATCTTCTGTGAGGCTTCTATCGTTGGACAATTAGATTTTCAGAGATTTCAGTGTGATTGATGTCCCACCTCTGATTTGCTGAGGTAGTGCTTACTTACCTTCTCTGGTAGACTGCCTATGCACACACGAGGCAATGTGGTTGTACAGAAGATTGGACCTTAAAAATGTGTGTGTGTGTGTGTGTGTGTGTGTGTGTGTGTGTGTGTGTGTGTGTGTTCTTACCTACTTGCATCTTTACAGGAATGAGTCAAGTTCGTATTGTCCCGTGTATTAAACCATTTTTATCATGCACATCCTTAAGTTTCTTAATAGTTTTGGCACACACTATTTCATTCACTAGTGCGTTCCACTGATCAGTTGCCTTATCTGTGAAATTAAATTTCCTTACGTCTTTATCACCACTTTTTATGTAGTTTTTTGCAGTGTCCTTTTGCTGATAGTTCCCCATAGATTATATATTCATTTATGTCTATTTTCTCTTTCCCTGTGATGCATTTATATAGCGTACTCAAGTCTCCTCTTCTCCTTCTCTCCTGAAGTGTTCATAGATTCAGTTTTTCTAGTCTTTCTTTGTAGCTTAGATCTCTTAGGCTTGGTACCCACCTTGTAGCTACCTTTTGCACTTTTCTAGTCATATCTATGTGTTTTTTTAGATGAGGATTCCAGACCACTGATGCAAACTCCAGGGTTGGCGTGATGAATGATATTTTCATTTTTGCATGTCTTCATTTATAAAGGGAATGCTTTTCTCATATTAGCAAACAGTGTATACATGTTACGTACCTTCTCACTGATGGGATCAACTGGAGGTAGTCTGTTACTGATAATCGCTCCTAGGTCCTTCTCCCTTTCTGATAGTGTAGGCCTGATCTTCCTAACTTACAATCTCAGTCTGGTCTTTTTTAATTTTTACCAAACTTAATTTCATGACACTTGTCCACATTAAATTCCCAATGTCATGTATTGGTCCATTCACGAAATTTATTTAATTGTTCTTGTAGCTCTCTGCAAGAATCTGTGTTAGTCATTTTCCTTTGTATTTTTGCATCATCAGAAAACATATTTAGATAGCTTCCATTTCCAGTGTTACTGTTTATATCATTAATATACAATAAAAACATAACTGGTGCCAGCACTGAGCCCTGTGGAACTCTGCTAGTCACTTCCCTCCTTTAATACTGTTCTCATTTCCCCTTTTCTGAGAAAATCCTGCATCCAACAGTACAAGATGCCTTGGAGTTCTTGATGGTACAGTTTCCATAAAAGTCTTTGGTGTGGTATTCTGTTAAATACCTTCTTGAAATCTAAATAGATTCTGTCCACCCATCCTTCTCTTTTCTGTAATGTTTCTGTACCTGTATCATAGTAGCTTAATAGGTTAGTAACACATGATTTTCCCTTTCTAAACCCGAATTGCCTTTCTGGTATCATACTGTGTTCTTCTAGATTGTTTATCCAAACTTTTCTTATCAGCTTTTCTGGTACCTTACAACACTGATCAGTGACACTGGTCGGTAGTTGAGTGCATTCTGTCTATTCCCTTTCTTGAATAAGGGAACAATGTTTGCTTTCTTCCAGATATTAGGTAGGTTACCTTGACCTAAGGATTCATTGAATATAAAATGTAATGGTCTCCTTAATGCTTCTGCACATTCATGTAGCTCCCAACCTGAAATTTTGTCAAGATTAAAAGTTTTTCCTCTGTCTGATTTATTTAACTCTGCCTGTACTTCTTTTTCTGATATTTGTATATCAGGTAATACGTGTGGGCATGTGTGTCCCATATCATCTCTCCTGTAAAAAATTATTGGAAATTTTTATTTAGTTCTTCGCAAATATCTTTCTTTTGTATAATGTATAGATGATCCCCTCGTCCGTAATGGACTGTACGTTATCTATAACGTTGGTTTCACTTTGGATGTAGCTGTAAAACAGCTTTGGTTGTTCACTACTTTTATTCATAATGTCTTACTCAAACTGTCTTTGAGCTCCCATCTTTATCCTTGTATAATCATTTCTTGCCTGTTGATAGTTGTTATATGCCCCCTCACTATTGTGTTTTCTAGATCTATTCCACAGCAAATTTCTCTTTTCTTTTGATTTTTTACGTTCTTTATTAAACCTTTTCTTTATTTTCAGTTTTGTTTCTTTGTGCTGAGAGATGTGGCTTTGGACTCCTATTTCATAAAATTCACAGAATTTTCTATTTATAACATTTAAATCGTGTCCTCTAATTTCCTTTTTCCTACTCTGTTTCTAAGAAGTACTTCATTAGGTCCTGGTAGTTGCCCTTTTTATAGTTTAGGCACATTTTGTAACCCTCTTTACTGTTAACTATGTTATATGCAATCCTGAAATTGCAGTTTCATACTGCATGCTCACTTTTCCGAATGGAGCGAGAAACATTATATTGTCAATATCATATTCTTGCATAATAAATATTACATCTAGTACTGATGGATCATCAAGTCTCCTTTTCCTGGTGTTTTCCTTTACATATTGTGTTAGGAAAAACTGCACAAGATCCAGGAAAGTTTGATCCCAACTGTTTTCATGGCTTCGTACATCTAGAGTATTCCAATTTATATCTGTATTGAAATCTTCAGATAATATAATTCATTTAGATTCCTCATCTATTCTATATAGTAATGCTCTTAAACTCCAAATTGTACTTTCTGCCAGGTCTTCATATCCACCTCTTTCCCAAGTGTTTGTTTCGGGTGTCATTTATTAATTTGCCACAATTACTTTCCCTTCAGATGTGTTAATCTCCACTGCAATGAGTTCTATTTGTGAGGGCATATCTAGGTCTATTTCTTTGACTTGTAACTTTTTGTTTAAGATTATATTTCCTCCACTTTTAAATTTCTGTCTATTCTCCATATGTTGTATACATCTAAGTTTAGGGTTTCGTTTGATATTTGGGGGGTTAATTTTGTTTCAGTTAGGCTACAAAAAGGTGGTTCCTTTTCTTTGGTATACTCTTTCATCTCCAATAATTTAGACACCATTCCACCTACATTTGGTGTACATCAACCTAATCATCTTGTTTACATAGGCTACTTGCCATTGCTTGAGTCTACTTCCTTCCATCGTTTTATTCCCTGTTGATTATGTACCACTTTCTTACCTGCAAGCCAATTACTCGTACTTTGTACAAAAATTTACTCTTCTCTTCCCCTGATCTTTCCCTTTTTTTTTTTTTTTTTTTTTTTTTTTGCTTCCTCGCTCTTCTCCTTTAATATTCCCAAGCCCTCTTTAGGTAGGCATTATTTTATCCATACCCTTTTTAATTCCTCTATTTCCGTGATTTTTCTTTACATTTTTTTTTAGTATTTCCTCCAGTGTTCACACTATGGAAGGTTACTTTCAGTTGCCTTGACTTATTTCTCTCATACTTCCCTAGCCTTTTGTGTTCCTCTATATCTTTATGACATTTCCTCTGATATTTCTTCAGTATGTTCATTATATTTACCATCTCCATTTGGTTTCTCAAAATTTTGTTTCTTATTTTTTCTTCATCTTTACCAGTGATTACTATTGATTTGTTGATATGTGTGGAATCTTTGACCAGTTTTGTGTATTTTTTAAATAATTCCTTTCACCTCTTTTCTAATGTTTTTTTCTTCAGCTCTTGTTTCTAAATCTTTCCTTACTTTCTGCATTTCAGCATTCGTAGTTTCTACTTCTTTGCGACTTATGATCATTTTGTTCACCTGGGTTATCTTCTCTTCAGTATCAATGCTTTGGCCTGTGAGACTGCTTGCTTGCCTTATTGTTTTTGTATCATTTCTGAACTCCTCAATAATACTCTCATGATTGACAACTGTACTTGCCATTTCACCAGTCTTCTTGCCAAGTGAAACTACCTCAACTGACAGCTCATCCGTTGTTGTGTCTTTTTTTGTTTAATTCCTATACTTTTTTTTTTTCATTTTCTTCCTTTTGCATGCCTAATTCCTTTTAATTTCTTCTGTTTCACTTTGAAAATGCTTTCCCCAGTTTATTCACTTTCTGTACTAATTTATTATATGTTTCCATTTTAATCAGTTCTGGGTAGAAATCATCATCCTGTTTTCTACTTTTATCCTTTTTCTTAACTCCTTCCAAATTCACTTTACGAAAGATGGTGCTCATCTTGCGGTAATCGATACTTAGAAAGGTAGCATCAACTTACAAGTTTGCATCTCCCCACTACCCGCCAGATGACAGACGACACCCAGCTGATGATGCGTTGTATCAGCGGATTCTTGCACTAATTGGATGTATTCTATTAGCTGGACAACACTTTTGTTTATGATTGCTCTACTATATTAGAACATCACTTAATTTGACTTAGTTCAGAGTCTGACACGTACAAAGATACTCTTAAATGTGGCCAAGGGTGGCCAGTACAGAGTGAGGTGACAGCTGTCCTTCCTCTCTGCCTCCCTGTGTGTGTGTGTGTGTGTTCTTACTTTACCTAATTGTATCGTTACAGGAATGAGTCAAGCTCGTACTGTCCCGTGTATTA
Organism: Coenobita brevimanus; assembly: GCF_032717465.1. Classification (NCBI taxonomy): domain Eukaryota; kingdom Metazoa; phylum Arthropoda; class Malacostraca; order Decapoda; family Coenobitidae; genus Coenobita; species Coenobita brevimanus. The sequence goes on along the minus strand of NC_137014.1, from coordinate 24,589,466 downwards.
AACCATTTTTATCATACATATCCTTAAATGTATGAACAGTTTTGGCACACACTGTTTCATTCGGTAGTGCATTCCACTGATCGGTTGCCCTATTTGTGAAACAGAATTTCCTTACGTCTTTATCGCTTCTCTTTTTCTAATGTAGTTTTTCTGCAGTGTCCTCTTGCTGATGCTTCCCCATAGGTTATATATTCATTTATGACTATTTTCTCTTTCCCTGAGGTGCATTTATATAGCATAATCATGTCTCCTCTTTTCCTTCTCTCCTGTAGTGTTGGTAGATTCAGTTTTTCTAGTCTTTCTTAGTAGCTTAGATTCCTTAAGCTTGGTACCCACCTTGTAGCTGCCCTTTGAACTTTTTCAGTCTTATCTATCGTTTTTTTTTTAGATGAAGATTCCAGACTACTGATGCACACTCCAGGGTTGGTCTGATGAATGATGTTATCTTTTTCAGCATGTTTAAATTTATATATATGTGAATGCTATTCTCATACTGTATTAGCAAGCAGTGTATACATTTTACGTACCTTCTCACTGATGTGGTCAGCTGGAGATAGTCTGTTATTGATAATTGGTCCTAGGCCCTTCTCCCTTTCTGATAGTGTAGGGTTGATCTTCTAATGTATAATCCCAACCTAGTCTTTTCTCATTTTTACCAAACATAATTACATGACACTTGTCCACATTAAATTCCATTTCCAGTTTATTGGTCCATTGATGAAGCTTATTTAATTCCACTTGTAGCCCTTTGCAACCTGTGTTAGTAATTTTCCATTGTATTTTTGCATCATCTGCAAACATAATTAGATAGCTTCCATTTCCAGTGATACTGTCAATGGCATTTATATATACTAAAAATATAATTGGTGCCAGCACTGAGCCCAGTGGCACTCCACTAGTCATTTCCCTCCATGATGAGTAATATCCCTTTAATACTGTTCTCATTTCCCTTCTTCTAAGAAAATCCTGCATCCAACAGTACAGATTGCCCTGGATACCTCCTTGATGGTACAGTTTCCATAAAAGTCTTTGGTGTGGTACTCTGTTAAAAGCTTTCTTGAAATCTAAATAGATACTGTCCACCCATCCTTCTCTTTTCTATAATGTTTCAATAACTTTATCATAGTAGCTTAATAGATTAGTAACACATGATTTTCCCTTTCTAAAACCGAACTGCCTTCCTGTTATCACACTGCATTCTTCTAGATGGTTTACCCAAACCTTTCTTATCTTTTCAAGTATCTTACAACACTGGTCAGTGATACTGGTTGGTAGTTTAGTCGATTCTGTGTATTACGTTTCTTGAATAGGGGAACAATGTTTGCTTTCTTCCCATTATCAAGTAGTTTACCTTGACCTAAGGATTCCTTGAATATTAATCTCTTATGCACATTCATGTAGCGCCCAACCTGAAATTTCGTAAGGATCATTTGCTTTTCCTGTGTCTAATTTATTTAACTCATCCTGTACTTCTTTTTCGGATACTTGTATATCTGGTAATACATGTGAACATGCATGTTCTGTATCATCTCTTTCAAAATTATTTTGTAAACACTGATTGGAAGTTTTTATCTATTGGTTCACAAATATCTTTCTCTTGTGTATAGATGATCCCCTCATCCATAATGGACTGTATTTTATCTTTAACTATGGGTTTGATTTGGATGTAGCTGTAAGACAGCTTAGGCTGAGCACGACTTTATTTTTAATTAACCCTTAAAGGCATACGTTGTTGGACCTGTCTTGTATGACATACGTTGAGTGTAACCAACTTCTTTTTTGAAAAATCAAAACACATGGTTGTAATCAATTTTTATTGGGTTTCTGGCCATGAAAAGAAAGAACAACTCTTCTACTTTCCTGTGATATACTTACTTTAGTAATTATTGAAAAATAAAAATGTTTTATGGGTGACTAAAGGAACCTAACCAAAATTGCCTTTTTTTTTGACGTTACTGAATAAAAAATTAATTACTCGGCCCGTATGAGGATTTAAGATCTGAGATTATATATGCTGCTTCTCAGGTCCCGTGGCCGTATCCTGTAAGTGGCTCACACTTCTGGCTCATGAGGGTCACTGTGGGAAGACACCCTGAAAAGGGCTAAAAAAAAAAAAAAAAAAAAAAAAAAAGGGAAATTTTCACTATACAAATTTTTTATGACGTTATGGTTCCCTGTATATACACCCTATTGACTTTGTAAATTTCGTTTGACACTAAACTATGATTTTAAGACCCAAATGATGAGGACTGATACTTTATATGACGATAATATGACGATAATATAAGACACAATGTTTAGTTTTCTTTTACTGACCTACATCCCCTCACAATCGGTACACAGGGTTTAGCTGTGGCTGAGACACACTGAGAGGTCACACTTGATGCACTGGTGTTCACAAGAGTCTCTAGTTCTATGTCTGACAGCAGTGTCTTTCCTTTTCCTTTTCCTTTGTCCTTTGCCTTCGATATATTCTTTATATTCACTTTAGTCTTCACTTTAGTCTTTTGTTCCACTTTTATCTTAGTCTTTATATAATATTACTTATAATCAGCAAAAAAAATGAAAAAAAAAAATAGGAAAAACCTAATAAAATAATATAGTACATAAAGTATAATATAAAGTGTAATATATGTAGTATATATATAGTATTTCCATAATATATAATGTAAATAATATATATAATATATAATAACATAAGATACATAACAAAAAAACAGTCATACACATATATTTCCAAAAAAATAATGGCACACTCCTATAGTAGTTTTACTTGTAGAGCATACGCTAAGTCCTAAAATCGTGTGTCGTGCACAGCATACGATAGGTATGATGGCCTAAAAACGCAAATAAATCCCACAATGGGAAAACAAGAGGGAGCACACTTACTTCACACAATAGGCCTAGGCAAACACTTCACATACCTGGACGGCCTGGCCAGCATCTTCAAAGGAAGACAAGGTACCACATGTTTTACAAAAACAAAATCCCAAAGTGGTGAAGATATGCCTTTAAGGGTTGTCTTCCTCAAACTGCCTCTGAACCTCCTTCCTTATCTTTGCATAATCATTTCTTGCCTTTTATAGTTGTTATAAATTATGCTTTCTCACTATTATGTCTTCTCTATGTATTCAACAACAAGTCTCCTTTTTCTTTTGATTTTTTACATTCTGTATTAAACCATTACTTTTTTTTTCATCTCTGTTTGTGCTGAGGGATGTAATTTTGGACTCCTGTTTCATAAAATTCACAGAATTTTTCTATATATAATATTTAAATCTTGTCCTCTAAGCTCCTTTTCCCATTCTGTTTCTACAAAGCACTTCTTCAGGTCATGATAGTTGCCCTTTTTGTAGTCTAGACTCTTTTTGTAACTCCCATTACTGGTAACGTCATATGCAATCCTGAAGTTACAATTTATTACTGCATGGTCGCTTTTGCCGAATGGAGGGTGATACATTATATTGCAATTTAATTTTCTTGCCTAGTAAATATAAGATCTAGTACTGATGGACCATGAAGTTCTCTTTTTGTGCGGTTTTCCTTTACATGCTGTGTTTGGAAAAATTCCTGCAGAAGATCTAGGAGCTTTTGATCCCAACAGCTTTAATGGATTTTCACTGTACATCTAGAGTATTCCAGTTATTATTTGTATTAAAATCTCCAGCTAACATAATTCTTTCAGATTTCTCATCCATTCTATGTAGTAATGTTCTTAAGCTCTGAATTGTACTTTCTGCCAAGTCTTCATGTTCGCCACTTTGTTTGCATTTGTTTGGGGAGGCAAGTATTATTCCCAGTGCCTCATGAGTTTTTATCCAACCTTTTTTAAATTCCTCCATTTCCATGAGTTTGTTTGCATTTTTTTAGTATTTCCTTCACACTCTGGAAGGTTACTCTCAGGGGCCTTCACTTATTTCTTTCATATTTCCCTAGCCTTTTGTGTTCCTCTATGTCTTTACTACAGATTTCCTGTGATACTTCCTTCAGTATACTCATTATATTTGCCATCTCTTTGTCTCGAAATTTTGTTTTTTATTTCTTCCTCATCTATACCAGTGATTACTATAAATTTATTGATATCCGCTGAATCTTTGACCAATTTTGGGTTGTTTCATATTATTTTTTTTTCTAATGCATTTTTCTGCGACTCTTGTTTCTAAGTAATTTTTTACTTTCACCATTTCAGCATACGCAGTTTCCACATCATCTTTGTAACTTTGCATCACTTCATTCACCTCGGTTACCTTCTCTTCAATATCACTGCTTAGGTCTTATCAGACTGCTTGCTTGCCTTATTGTCTCTGCATCATATCTGAACTCCATAATACTCTTATGGTTGTTCTAAAATGTCTTATCCAATTTGTACACCCTCTAAACTAATGTGTTATGTTTCCATTTCAACCAGTTCCTGGTAGAAATTATCATACTGTTTTCTACCTTTATCCCTTTCCTTAACCTCTTAAGTGTGGGGCGTCACTTTTGTGACGCCCGGGAGCAAGGGATCATACTGTGGGGCGTCACTTATGTGATTGTGTGTTATTTTAAATTCGCCTGGGCTTTCAAGTGGTGGCTTGTATCATCTATCAGTACTACCTGTGTTCAGCTATACTCATTTCTGCTAATGTCTCCTGTACTCCCAGCCACTGTTGACAATTTAGCAATTTTTCTCCTGTCCTTGACTCCCCCCCTCCTTACCTCCCCTCCATTACCCTCTCCTCCCGCCTGACCAGCTGTGCTACGCTACACAAATCCTGGACGGATTTTTCCACTCATTTTATCCATTGAAATGTGCGCTTTGCTCTATTCTTATACAAAATATTATATAAAAGAAAGAGAAAAGGTAATTGATACTGCCATACATCTGGAATGGGCTATTTATCACCTGGTAACACGTCACATGCACTCATTTACTAGTTTTCCCTGTTTGTTTCCCCTTGAAATAAGTCGTATGACCTGTTTTCATAATAAAAATATATATGAAAAAGGAAGGGAGAAGCCTAAGTGATATTTACAATCACCTGGAACTACCTAATTTATTATGTATTGTCTAGATTTCCTGCCAATCATTTCATAGCATATATATTAGCATCTGTCACCACGCTGACATTGGCAACCCTTCACTGCCCCTAGGCCACAGCATTCAGTTTACTGACGTCTTTCAAGGTGAAACCACGTTGGATTCGCGCCTGTCCAATTTCGCCGCTTTTTAGCCCCATGCAAAGGGCCCTGTGACCTCTACCCCTACTAAACCTCGTGTGTAGGGGTAAAGGGTTAAGTGACTGTGCTGTGAAACATGAACTGGCTAATTTATCAATGATAATGATGGACAGTGACTACGATCTTTCTGGTGACTCAAAAACAGCGCAAGTGGAAATGTAAATAATGTGTAAATAATGTGTAAACAGCAAGTGAAAGCAATGAATGTATATCTAACTGAACAGTGGAAAATAGTTTTATAAGTTACTGCAAGTGACAGTGCATAACATAGTGTAAATAAAATAGAAATGTAAATAATGTAAATAAAATAGAGAATGTAAATAGAAATGTAAATAAATAGTAATATAAGAATACGAGTATACAGTATATACTAGGAGTAATGAAAGTGAAAGTGAAAATTTTGCTCTAGCATTTATGAATACTGGGAGAAATGAAAGTGAAAGTGACAGCTTTGCTCTCTACGCTAGTATACAGGACGAGAAAGTGAATGCCTGGAGTGAAAATAAACCACTAGTACTGAGAGAAACTTATAGATAAATAGTGTATATAAAAAATAAGTGTAATAAAGTACTAGGAATATAAAGTGTGAGTGTGTTTATAAAAAATAAATTACATCTCCGCCTCAGAATACCATCGGAGAACCAGCATGGGAGGAAAGCTCGTATGCGCTCGTAATTTACATTGCTTTCACAGTTGTTTTTTTTTTAATATGGATTCCAAACTACTTGAAATTCATAGAATTATGTTTGTAGTTATAATATCAGGCGGTGGTAACCATATTACGGGGTATCAGAAAGTGTAAAGTGGAGACTTCGTTATCCAACTTCAGAAGTCTCCACAAGTCCTACGGTAGACAACGAAGGCTCAACAAACATCCCAGGAGAAAGCTGAAGGTATGTGCCTTATGTTTATGTAATTATAATATTCTAGGACTAATAACTGATTTTTGGCAAATATTTTGAAAAAGTCAGTTGGTCCGCGAATATCCTCGCGGGACACGCAAGGAGTGCAAAAACATCCCCGCGGTGTAGTGGGTAATACCTTCCATACTCGCTTTACTAAATCTGGTGGTCATCTTTTGGTACTGTGTGTGTGTGTGTGTGTGTGTGTGTGTGTGTGTGCTCTTACCTGTTTGTATCTTTATGGGAAAGAGTCAAGCTCCTACTGTCCCATGTGTTAAACCTTTTTTATCATACATATCCTTGAATCTGTGAATTGTTTTGGCACACACTATTTCATTCGACAGTACATTCCACTGATCAGTTGTTCTGTTTGGGAAACTGAATTACCTTATGTCTTTATCACCTCCCTTTTTATTCTTTTTTTTTTTTAGTGTTCTCTTGCTGCTGCTTCCCCGTAGGTTTTATACTCATTTATGTCCATTTTCTCCTTCCCTGAGATGCATTTATATAGCATACCTAATCATGTCTCCTGTTTTCCCTCTCTTCTGTAGTTTTGGCAGATTCAGTTTTTATAGTCTTACTTAGTAGCTTAGATCCCTTCAACTTAGTATCCATATTAAAGCAGTCCTTTGAACTTTTTCAGTCGTATCTGTTCCTTGAGATGTGGATTCCAAACTACTGATGCATACTCCAGAGTTGGTCTGATGAATGCTGTTATTACCTTTCTCAGCATGTCTTCATTTATGTATGTGAATGCTGTTATCATATTTCCAAGCAGTGTATAGATGTTCCGTACCTTCTCATTGATGTGATCAGCCAGAGATAGTCTGTTATTGATAATCACACCTAGGTCCTTCTCATTCTGACATGTGTAAGGTTTTATTTCCTAACTTATATTCTCAGTCTAGTCTTTTTCCACTTTTACCGAACTTAATTAGCTACATGACACTCATCCACATTGAATTCCATATGCCATTTATTACTCCGTTCATGAAGTTTAGTTAATTCTTCTTGTAGCTCTCTCAAGAGTCTGTGTTAGTAATTCTCCATTGTATTTTTGCATCATCAGCACACATATTGTTAACCCCTTAACCGAGGGGCGTCACTTTCGTGATGCTCGGGAGCAAGGGATCATGCCGCAGGGCCTCACTTTTGTGATTCTGCATTATTTTGAATTCGCCCAGGCTTTCAAGTGGTGGCTTGTATCATCTATCAGTACTACCAGTGTCCAGCTATACTCAGTTCTGCTAATGTCACCTGTACTCCCATCCACTGTTGACAATTTAGCCATTTTTCTCCTGTCCTTGACTCCCCCCCTCCTTACCTCCCCTCCATTACCCTCTCCTCCTGCCTGACCAGCTGCGCTGCACTACACAAATGTTGGACGGATTTTTCCACTCATTTTATCCATTGAAATGTGCCCTTTGCCTTATTCTTATACATAATAATATATAAAAGAAAAAGAAAAGGTAATTGATACTGCCATACATCTGGAATGGGCTATTTATCACCTGGCAACACCTCACGTACACTCGTTCGCTAATTTTCCCTGTTTATTTTCCCTTGAAATGTGCTGTATGACCTGTTCTCATCATAAAAATATATATAAGAAAGGAAGAGAGAAGCCTAAATGATATTTACATTCACCTGGAACTACCTAATTTATTATGTATTGTCTAGATTTCCTGCCAATCATTTCATAGCATATATATTAGCAGCTGTCACCACGCTGACATTGGCAGCCCTTCACTGCCCATAGACCACAGCATTCAGTTTACTGTCGTCTTTCAAGGTGAAACCACTTTGGATTCGCGCCTGTCCAATTCCGCCGCTTTTTAGCCCCATGCAAAGGGCCCTGTGACCTCTACCCCTACTAAACCTCGTGTGTAGGGGTAGCTTTCATTTCCAGTGTTACTGTGTGTGTGTGTGTGTGTGTTATTTGGACAACAGTGTTGCTTATACTTGTGCTACTATATTAGAACTTCACTTAATTTAACCTAGTACAGAGCTTGACTCTTACAAAGATACTTTTTAGATGTGGCCAAGAGTGGCCAGGGCAGAGCAAAGTGACGGATGTCCTTCTTCTCTGCCTCCTTGTGTATATGTGTGTTCTTACCTAAATGAATCTATACATGAATGAGTCAAGCTCGTACTGTCCCGTGTTTTGAACCATTTTTATCAAACATATCTTTAATTTCATGATTTGTTTTGGCATACACTATTTCATTTGGTAGTACATTCCACTGATCAACTGCTCTCTCTCTCTCTCTCTCTCTCTCTCTGTATATATATATATATATATATATATATATATATATATATATATATATATACATATTTAAATAACAGAACAGAGGAAGGAAAAACAAGTGAATAAAAAAAATAATCCATACACCCGATTACTGGAGTCCTCTGTTCATAAAATATCTGTAACATTTGGACTTGAACAGCTGTAGGTTGAAGTTTGTGGGGAAACAACTCCGGGGAAGTGAGTTCCAGAGAGATGAAGTTCGGAGAATAAAAGAATTCTGATAGGTAGAAGTTCTGCAATATGGCTGTCTGACATTCCAGTCATGAGTGCTACCACATGCCCATGTAGCATGAGGGAAGGCATGGAGAGGTGGCACAATGGACGCAACTTCGTCTGAGCATTTGCCATAAAAGTACAGTATATGTAAAATAATGCAAGGGAGGCAACATTCCTTCTTACTTGTAGGGGAGGTAGTTTATTCATAATGACACGGATATTAGTAATTCCAACAGCTTTGTTCTGAATTTTGTCTAGTTGTTTTAGTGTGGCCTCTCCACATCCAGTCCACAAGGGTTAGCAATATACAATATGAGAGTGCACATGACTCAAATTAAAGCTAACTGCTCGTCAGTGAAGAAGTTATGGACTCTGCAAAATAATGCAAGTACAATGATATGGGAACCTCTCCACATCCAGTCCACAAGGGTGAACAGTATTTAGACTGAGAGCGCGCGTGATTCTTACAAATTATAGTTAACTGCTCGTCAGTGAAGAAGTTACGGACTCTGTAAAATAATTCAAGTACAATAATATGGGAAACTGAACTTATGTCTTTCTTACCTCTCTTTTTGTACAGTATTCTACTGTGTCCACTTAATGTTGCTTCCCCATAGGTTATAGGCTATGCTCATTTACGTCTATTTTCTATTTTCCTGTGATGCTTTTACAGTATATAACATAATGTTATCTCCTCTTGTCCTTCTTTCCTGTAATGTTGTAGGTTTAATTTTTCGAGTCTTTCTTCATAGCTTAGGTCCCTTTAACTTGGTGCCCATCTTGTAGAGGCCCTTTGTACCTTTTCAGTCTTATCTATGTGTTTTGTGAGATGTAGATTCCAAACTACTGATACATACTCCAAAGTTGACCTAATGAGTGATGTTATTATCTTTCTCAGCATGTTTTCATTTATATATGTGAATGCTACCCTCATATTAGCAAGCAGTGTATACATGTTCCTTACTTTTTCATTTATGTGGTCAGCCGTTGATAGTCTGTTATTGATAATCACTCATAAATCCTTTTCCTGTTCTGATATGTGTGTAGGGTTGAACTTCCTAACTTATAGTCCCAGTCTGGTCTTTTTTCACTTTTGCCAAATTTTATTACATGACATTTGTCCACATTGAATTCCATTTGCCATCTATTGCTCCATTCATGAAGTTTATTTAATTGCTCTTGTAGCTGTATGCAAGAGTCTGTGTTTGTAATTTCCCTTTGTATTTTTGCATCTTCACCAAACATATTTAGCTAGCTTCCATTTCCAAAGTTGCTCTCTGTGTCATTTATATATACTAAAAACATAATTGGTGCCAGCACCGAGCCATGTGGGCTCCACTTGTCACTTCTTTCCATGATGAGTAATTTCCCCTTTGCACTGTTCTCATTTAGGCCTACCTCTTACTGAGAAAATGTTGCTTCCAATCATACAGTTTACCTTGGATTCCTCCTTGATTGTACAGTTTCCATAAAAGTCTTTTGTTTGGTACTCTGTCAAATACCTTCCTGAAATCCAAATATATGCTGTCTAACCAGCAATCTCTTTTCTGTATTATTTCTGCGACTCTGTCATAGTAACTTACTTGGTTAGTAACATGATTTTCCCTTTCATAAACCACATTGTCTTTCTGTTATCATATTGTGTTTTTCCAGGTGATTTACCCAAATTCTTTGAATCAGTTTTTCTAATATCTTGCTTATGACGCTGGTCAGTGATACTGCAGCCTTAGTTAAGTGGATTTTGTCTATTTCCTTTCTTGAAAAGGGGCACAATGTTTGCTTTCTTCCAAGTATCAGGTAGTTTTCTGTGTCTCAAGGATTCTGTGAATATTATTTGTAAAGGACTGCTTCGCTCTTTTGCACATTCCTGTAATACCCAACATGAAATCTCGTCAGGGCCATTGGCTTTTCCCCTGTCTAATTTCCTCATCTCATCCTGGACCTCTTGTTTTGTTATATTTGTTAATCCTCTAGCGCACAATAAGTTTCAGTAAGTTTTCCGGCGCATGATTATTTCTGTGAAGCCACCTGGCCCAGCTGACCGTGCGCGGGAAATAACACGTATTCTCTCCTTATTTTCGCCACCCAAACATCAATATACTGCCATGAAACTTATGCCATCTTATTCGTCGATGTTTGTTCTAGCTGATAAGCACCACACAAAAAAAACAGGAAAACATGAATAAAACAACATTAGGTGGCCATGAATAAACATTTCGCTACGTCACGTTCACTTCCCAACATCACCATTCGAATGTTTTCCATCATACAGGAAAATGTTATTAAAAGTTTTGATAGAGAATTTCATCAGCTTTCTAAAGAGACAAATCCAGTGTTGATACGGTTTGTAGTTTTCGAGAAAATAGCCAAAAACTGAAAGCCATTCTTGAAAAAAAAAACAAGGAGCTCTAAAACTGATTTTTTCTCGCACATGTTATGTTTTTATTGCATAAAATTATGCAGAATTTCACCAGCTTTCTAATGACCTAATACTGGTTTCGATACGCCTCATAGTTCTCGAGTAAATCGCCAAAAACGGCTGGTAACTCACGTCCATACGTCACTTTCGTGATGTGCGCACAGCATACGGAATATTCCCGCCTACGTAACAACGAATTCTTATCATAGATATTACATTGTTATGTCTTGTACATATGTAGAATTTACTGGTCTTTATCATGGTTCTTATAGGAAATCGATACGTCCAATAGTTTTCGACCAATTGGCCAACAAAGTGAGATTACTCCTCCGAGCGCTTTCGACTTTACCGAAACAGTCTGTTCCCCCAACTTTTCCAACAGAAAATGCTCCAAGAGGCTTATATTCTGCACATGAACATACATAGAATTTACTGCTCTTTATCATGGTTCTTACAGGAAATCGATACGTCCAATAGTTTTGGAGTAATTGGACGACAAACGTTGAATACTCTTCCTCACCCGCACACGAGATAAAAAACATTCTTTCCCTGCCTCACCCACGGCTACATATTTTCGCTCGTTACGTTTTATTATTTTCTTTTTTTACTCAAAGTATACACGTAAAATATCATAAGGTTTTTGATAGTGCTGTCAGAAACTCGACATAACCACTAGTCTTTTTGCCAGGTTCTGATACTGAAGCTGAACTTTCTTCCATCTCATATGTGTGTATGTAGAAAACATTACTTATTTGTGTAAAAAATATTGAACTATAGAAATAGGTCAATATACAGATCAACAAAATTCGGATAACTCACTTCCTCCAGAGGTGTTGAGATGCTGGCAGTAACTTGAAGATGAGGAGTTATGTAGTGTGTGAGCGTGTGCTTGTGTGGGTGAGCATGTGCGGGTGAGTGTGTGTGTGTGGGTGTGTGTGTTCGTGTGGGTGTGTGTGTGTGTGGGTGAGTGTGTGTGCGTGTGTGTGTCTGTGGCTGTGGCGTATTTTCTTCTCTCCTTGCAATACATTTGCCTAAAACACATGCGATGCACACAATAGATTTCTCCATGAACATATGCTGCACGACATATGTACATATATGTGGCTGTGGCATATTTCGTCTCTGACACTTGCGCTTTGTTTTAGCTAAGTCAGTCAATGCATGAAATATTTCTCTGTGAACACTCGCTGTGACTCTATTGTATTGGCACAAACCACACTCCTTCACGAACACCTGCAGCATGTTTGAGGTATATTTCACACAATTCTGTATGCATTTTCACCATCAGAATCACAATAATTCCATCCCTAAACACCTTTAATTCTTCCTTCCCGACTATAAAAACTGTACATGATGCCTGCCTCATTCCACACTATGGTTCCATAATTTCACCAAGCCAGCCACAATATCTTTCACACAAAATACAGTTTAGGCATTGGCTTCATTATATACCTACTTATAATCATGCCATAATGCCTTGGGGAGGGCGAGAGGCAAAACCCCGCAACAGTGAACAGACATATCGCCTCTAAGCCTAACAATTGCTAACGGACACAATTCCTTTTTGTGACATATATCTATGTTCCATCGACAATATCACATACAAATATGCTCGCAAATATTGCATTATCACACTGAGTCCATAGGGGCTTTGGCTCGGGCAGGAGGGGGAGAATTAGTAGGAGTTTAAAGGGACAGTACACTCGACGCAACCTCATCTCCTGGCTGCTTGGGAGAGACTGAGGTTTATCACTACGTGCTGGGCCCCGTGAGGCAGCTCAGTGTTGCCAATGCCTTACCATTGGAAAGCGCTGCATTCACTACAATGCTTCAAAAATTGACGCAAATCCGCCAGGAACTTAATTTTTGGTGATTTTTTTGTGTGCTTAGGAATGCGATTCGAGTGACTGAACATCTTTAGAACAATCCACATGAAACGCGAATCGCGTGACTGACACTGAGAGGGTTAAGTACGGGCATGCTTGTTCATTCTCGTCTCTCAAATCTACTTTCTTTCTTAAAAACTGACTGGAAATTTTTATTTAGTACTGCGCAAATATCTTCATTGATACAGATTTTCCCCTCATCCATGATAGATTGTACTTTATCTTGAACTTATGCTTTGCCTCACATGTAGCTGTAAAACAACTTTGGCTGATCAGTATTTTTATTTATGATGTCTCCCTCAAATTGCCTTTGAGCTTCTATCGTTAACCTTGTATAATCATTTCTTGCCTACTTGTAGTTGTTGTGTGCTCTCTCACTTTTATGTCGTCTATATCCAGTCCACAGCAAATCTCTTCTCTTTTCCATTTTTATAATCAGTATTAACCCATCAGTTGGATGGTGAGGATATGGAGAATGTGAGTGCATTCAAGTACTTGGGTAGTGTGATGAGTAAGGATGGAACTTTGGGGGATGAAGTACGTGAAAGGGTACACCAGGGAAGAAAGGTTGTTGGTACACTGAAAGCAGTGATGAGAAATAGGGAGGTGAGTATGGAAGTTAAGAAGTCACTGCATGATGGTATTGTGATCCCTACCCTGACTTATGGAAGCGAGGCGTGGACCTTGCAAGAGGGGAACAAGTCAAGAGTGAGAGCAGTGGAAATGAGTTACTTGAGAGGAGCATGTGGAGTGATGTGGAGGAACAGGTTGACGAATGAAGAAGTGAAGGAACGTTGTGGGGTAGCTGTGGATGTGGTTGAAAAGATTAGGAGAAATACACTGAGGTGGTTTGGACATGTGGAGAGAATGGAGAATGAAAGACTGACTAAGAGGGTGTATGAAGGTGAGGTGGAGGGAGGGAGAGGGAGGGGTAGACCGAGGATGAGGTGGAGGGATGGAGTTGAGAGGTATATGAGGGAGGGGGGGGTGAGTTGGGGGGAGGGGAGTCAAATGGTGGGTGACAGAGTGACTTAGAGGCGTTTTGTCTGCGGCCACCCTTTGCGGGATTAGGGCTTCGGGCTATAGATAGATAGATAGATTAACCCATCCCATCTGGCAGATGGTTCCACGAGCCCTTTCCACAGCCGGGCATTCCCGAGAGAAATCATGAAAATTGTGTCTTTTTAAACCTTCATATCTCAGTTAATACTTAACCAAATATTAAAAACAAAGGTGTCATAATACTCACCAATCCTTCGAATTCAAGCTGATTGCATCAGATGGTCCTTGAAGTGCTTGTAGGGAGAGTGAGTGAGTGGGAATGGGGGCCATTATTGTTGTTTTTTGGCTGGTGTCTGTATGCATGGCAGAGGTTCGGTGACACAGCTAAGGCTAAGACTAGCCCTCCCCAATAATAAGGCTTTGAAAACGCTTCCAGAAGACCAAAATCTACCGCAAACACTATTTATGTGAAAATTTTTCCATAGTTGGTCGTACATGGTGCTGGGAGGCTGGTAACCATAGCAATGACCTTCAGGCAGGCTTCCTCCTTGCCTCACCACCACCCTGCCTTACAGACAGACAGACACTCGTGCTTTCTCTCTCTCTCTCTCTCTCTCTCTCTCTCTCTCACACACACACACACACACACACACACACACACACACACACACACACACACAATGAGATGTATGTTTGGCTTGCACTGTTGCTCGATTCTGGGACTGCTGAGCATCTAGAAGTCTGGGTATTACAACTACTACAAATAATACTGTTATTACTACTACTACTACTACAACTACCACTGCTACAACTACTAATACTACAACTACCACTACTACAACTACTACTACTGCAACTACCACTACTACAACTACTACTACTGCAACTACCACTACTACAACTACTACTATTACTACCTTACCTACTATACATACTGTACTACCACTACTACTGCCACTACAAGTACTACTACAAAAAACTAAAAAAAAAATTGTGAGCAAAGTAGTTATGAACTATCCATAATCAGAAATACGTACCACTACTACAGCTACTACTAATACAACTACCACTACTACAATGACAACTACTACAACTACTACTACTACTACCACTGCTACTACTACAAATAATACCATTACTGCAACAACAATCACAACAACAACAACAACTACTACTACTACTACATAACCTAAAAAAAATATTGTGAACAAAAAATAGTCGTTACACACATAGCCTAATCAATAATCGAAAATACTGTATTTTCCATTTAGACTTTTTCATCATAATAAATATACACACACGAAAATTTTCAATAAAAAATAAGCACTGATTTAATCATGAAAAACTTTCTGGTTCCATTATTCACGTATATAGACAGAGCAGTGGCGCGAGGCACCATGTTTCCTCCTCCCTCCCTCCTCCCTTTCTCCACTCCACTTCATTTTCCACTATACAGTATATATATATTTTTTTTTTCATGTGATTTGTACTTTTTCATCATAAAAATAACACACTGAAACTTTCAATAAAAAATAAGGCACTGATTTCATCATGAAACAAACTTTCTGCTTTCATTATTCACGTAAATAGAGAGGGGTGGCATGAAGCTCAACACACCCCATTTCCTTGTCCCCTCTCCCTCCCACCTCCACCTCCTCCCTTTCTCCACTCCCTACTCCTCTTCCATATCCTTACCCTTGCCAATATCACCCTCTCCAGGACCATCAATACTCTTTGAACCATTCCCATCACCAGAACTAGCAGATGAACATACAGGGGGAAATGATGGGCGCACAGTGGAGTCATGTCCTCCACCCCCCTCACTCAACGTATTAATATCAACACTCATTATGGCGGTTTCATTCCTGAAAGGAAGAGTCACTTTCTTAACTCACAGTTGATGATAATGTCACCTTGAGTTCTCTCCCAATCGCACTAAGGCCTTTTCTTTTCTGGCCTTTGGACTTCATTGGTATTGAAGTGGGTGGCTGGAGGTGCTCAACCAAGGACCCAGATACAGGGAAACCTTTATGCGTAGGTCTGTCCATCACAGAGGTATGCAGGTGACTGGAGCATGACTCAGATGCGTGCAGGAGGGTTGCCAGTGGCTGCATGTGGTGGAAATAACCCCTTGGAATATTCAAACAATGCCACAAAACACTAAATCATGTATACATGTCACCAGGGACAGCCCCAAGAGGACATGTAAACATAACACCTGGAAGGGATGGGTTAAACCAGTGATTTATCCTTTTATCTGTGTCTTTGTGCAATGGGACATAATTATGAACTCCTGTTTTCGTAAAGTTCACAGATTTTTTGATATGTATATTATTCCTATCTTGTCCTCTTAGGTCCTATTCCCAATCTGTATCATTGAAGTAGTTCTTTAGGCCATGACAGTTGCCCTTTTTGTAGTTTAGCTTCTTTTTGTAATTTCCATTACCTGTAACTATATCATATTATGCAATACTGAAACTGGAATCTAGTACTGCATGGTCGCTTTTGCCAATTAGGGGGTGATGGATATATTGTCAATTTCATTTTCATACCTAGTAAATATGAGATCTAATAATAAGGGGTCTTCTGGTCCTCTTTTTATGATGATGAAGCTCTTGTAAGAGATATGTATGAAGGCATGGATGGGTGAAACTGTGCCAGTAGAGTGGAAACAGGCAGTGATAGTACCCCTGTACAAAAATAAAGGTGAGCAAAGTGAGTGCAAGAATTACCATGGCATAAGTCTATTGAGTGTGGTAGGAAAGGTATATGGAAGAAATATTATAAAGTAAGAGAGATATCAGAAGTCCTAGTGAGTGGTAGGAAAGGTATATGGAAGAAATATTATAAAGTAAGAGAGATATCAGAAGTCCTAGTGAGTGATGAACAGGATGGATTTAGGAATGGCAGAGGAGGTGTGGATCAAATATCTGCAGTAAGACAGATAGTGGAGAAGGCTTGCGAGAAGAACTATAAGGTGTTTATGACATTTATGGATCTGGAAAAGGCATATGACAAAGTAAACAGAGAAGGATTGTGGAAGGTTTTGCTCACGTATGGTGTAGATAGTAAGCTGTTAGGTGCCATCAAGGGTTTTTATGACAGTTGTGAGGCATGTGTAAGAGTATATGGGCATCTAAGTGATTGATTTACGATCATTGTGGCCATGCAACAAGGTTGTATGATGTCCACGTGGTTGTTCAGTATATACTGTATATGGATGGGGTGATGAGAGAAGTAAAAACACGAGTAATGGAGAGAAGGATGGCATTGGTAATGAATGGTGATGGATGGAATATCTCAAATTTGTTGTATGATGATGATGTAGTGGTACTTGCAAACACCAGACAGGAGCTTGACAGACTGGTGCAGAGTTTTGTGGATGTCCACAAGTGTCGTTCCTTGAGAGTATTTAATGTGGAAAAGAGTAAAGTGATTGTTAATGAGGGATAAGGTGACTCCCAGTGTGATATTACAATGAATGGAAAAAGACTGGAATTGGTGAGAGAAATCAAATACCTGGGCACAATGAAATGAAAGAGAGGAACATGTGCAAAAGATGTGGAAAATAGAATGACACAAGAAAGGAAAGTAGCTGGTGCTATGAAGGCGTTGATAAAAAATGGAGGCTTGAGTGTTGCAGCTGCATGAGGCTTACGTAAAGGAGTGTTAGTGCCAGCTGTAGCATAAGGATGTGAGTCTATGGTGTGGCATAAAAAAAGAAAAGTCAGGAGTAAGAGCAATGGAGATGGGACTGCTGAAGAATGTATGTGGAAGACAGAGAGTGGATAGGACATGGAATAATGTGATTCATGAAAGATGCGGAGTGAGGAAGTCTGTGGACACCAGAATCGAAGAGAGTGTAATGAGATGGTATGGTCATGTGGAGAGAATGGATGACAATAGAGTGGTGAAGAAGGTATATCTGAGTGAATTTGAAGGAGGGATGAGGCGAGGTAGTCCAAGAAGAAGGTGGAGGGATATGGTGGACGGGTGACGAGGAAGATGTATATGGAAGTTGGTGCGGCTGAGGGACTGACAAGACACCGAACTGAGTGGATGAATTTTGTGTGGAGAAGTGCGTAACCAGGGATTTGGCACCCCTTTTTAACGTGACAGCGTTCGGATTGACTTATCAGATAGATATATGTGAAGCTACAGAACGTGTTGAAATTTTTGTTGGTCTATCTGATGGAGCCAGAATTACATGGGCTTGAATGAGTGAATGGAAGCGTGGCCCATTGAATTGGGCAAATTTAGGCTGTCTGGACGTTGCTACTCCTTGCTTTGCCGTGGGGTGGAAAGCTACTTTTCATAATGTCTCTATGTTTACCGAAAGCTTTCCATCCAATTGTAATGCATCATTTTATTTTGCTATCATGGTTTTTTGTGAAGCTTGGACGTTGATGGAAGGGCACAAGTCAAGAATGAGAGCAGTGGAAATGAATTATTTAAGAGGAGCCTGTGGAGTCACATGGAGAGACAGGCTGACAAATGAGGATATAAAGGAGCGTTGTGGTGTGGATGTGGATGTGACAGGAAGTGTTAGGAGGAATACACTGAGGTGAAGAGAGTGTATGTGAGTGAGGTGGAGGGGGGGAGAGGGAGGTGGAGGCCGAGGATGAGATGGAGGGATGGGGTGGAGAGGTATATGAGGGAGGGGGGTGTGAGTTGGGAGCAGGGCAGTGAAATGACGGGGGACAGGGCGACGTGGAGGCGATTTGTTTGTGGCCACCCCGAACGGGATTGAGCCGTCTGGGGATTTACTGATCTACCAGAAGGCCCGCCGACATGTCATAAAAATACCCCCGCTAATACCAATACACCAGTCCTGTATGAGACAGCCCTAGCATGTATTCAATATGGACGGTGGGTGTTAGCGCCGAAGTGGTGACATGTAGATGTGTGCGGTACGTAGGAGGACTACTGGGCCTTGAAAGCAGGCTGTGAAGCCTATGCCCAGAGTCGGTCACATAAAAAAAAAAAAAAAGATAGATTTCTTCAAGAATTTCTCTGTTTATTCTGAAGACGCTCTTTGGTGTATGTGAATTAAACGTTACTATAGTTTACTCCAGTTCATCTTTTTCCTTACTTTGAGACTTTCTTTGTTCAGGTCATTTAATATTTCTTGCAGCGCCTCTGCAGTTTCAGTGATTAGAGCAATGGCGTCTTCAAATCTTAAATGGTTTAGCTTTTCTCCAACTATATTTACTCCTTTGTTTTCCCAGTATAGACTTCTGAAAATACTTTATTTTATGCAAGAAAGAAGGAACCAAAGGCCAGGAGCCCGCAAACCATTCCCTCCAATAAAAAACAAAAACAGTACAAAAGAGGGCCAAATTCAAGATCCGTTCATTTCGAGATGCCTGGACACACTGCGTTTGAAAGACTGGAGATCATAGGAAGCTGGAAGTACAGACAGAGGGAGGCAGTCCAGAGTTGACCTGTTGCATAAATGAAGGACTGAGAGTAACGGTTAACTCTTGCATTAGAGAGTTGGACAGAAAAAGGATGAGAGTTTGTTGCTAGACGGATGCGTAGAAGAGGTGGAGGGATGCAAGCAGACAGTTTAGAGGAGCTGCGACCATTGAAGTAGCGATAGAAAAGAGACAAATATGCAACAGTGCGGCGAAGAGAAAGAGGTTGAAGGGAGCCAGTAAGAGGAGGAGAGTTGATGAAACGAAAAGCCTACTCCACCCTATTGAGAAGAGCTGTATATGGGGAGCCTCCCCACACGTGTGAGTTGTACTCTAAACAGGGGCGAATAAAACCTGTGTATAAAGTCAACAACTTTCTAGGCATCTGTAAATAATTATGGTGAAATTGCATCTCACTGCACACACTCTTCTCAGTGTTAATTTTTTCCGAGTTTTTATGTAATTTAACTGTAGCAGTTTCCTCTTTATATGTGTTTTCGCGCGGTTTTACAATGTTCTCATTTATTCATTTTCTCACAATGAATTTATAATTGTTCTGTGCTCTACTGAGTCAAAAACCTTTTCCTAATCAACAAAGTCAAAGCACAATGGTTTAATATATTGTGTAGTTTTCTCATTTTGATTCATTGTGTGAAGATGATCAGTAGTCGAATACCCAATTCGGAATCCTGCCTGTTCACGATACACACACACACACACACACACACACACACACACACACACACACACAGAACATATTTTACGGGAGCTAAGAGTTCATTGTATGGTTGGAGGTGTGTGTGTGTATATATATATATATATATATATATATATATATATATATATATATATATATACATACTGTAGAGAGAGAGAGAGAGAGAGCATATTTAACGGGAGCTAGGGAATTCATTGTGTGCCTGGAGGTAGAGTCTATGTTTAATGAATTGACAGGAAGCGTTGGAGGAGTTGAAGAAGAAAAATGATGATAAACAGAAGAATTAAGAAGGCAAACATGCCCTCTTTTCATTCTTTCTTCCGTGCACTCGCAGCCCACCTCTCACCGAGGCAACACCTCCACCGTTGTTCCCGGCGGGACCAGCTCCCCACAGCAGCCGTATCAGCTGAGGGATGGGTCCGTCGTTTCGCGAGGGAGTGCCCTGGTCTGCCCACCAGGAGGTCGAGGCTCCTCCTTCCTAGACTACCCAGCCGACGACCCTCCCTCGCCACGACCATGGAACGGGGCTGTGCCATCTGTGACGACCAGGACCGGGCCTCCCATCTGTGCTTCCACCTGATGCTGCTGGGGAGCTGGGCGAGTCTTCTTCGCCCTTTCCATCACGGGCGTGGGTTTCGAGGGCAACGACGGGGCGGCTTCCACCTGAGCTTGTTGGCGCCTCCTCCATCGGCGCCGCACTGTCTACCCGGCTCTCGTCCCGCCCTGCCCTCGTTTAGACCATCGTGCTGCCGGCCTCACCATCCACCGCCAAGCCCCGCCCTGCCCCGTCGATCATCGGGCAGCCGGTCTTACCACCAACCATCGCACCTTCCCCTGCCTCTGCCGCCTTCCCTCGTTCGCCAGTTTGCTGTCCCCGCTACGCTGTCATTGGAGAGCTTTTTTCCTGCTTCTTCCCTGACGGGCTCTTTGTTTGCCCGTGCCGCAACAAGTGCGGGGCGAATATTACAACAACAACATTCTTCCGTGCACCCATCCCAACTTTTCCTTCCTCCTTTCCCCTTGATACCCGTTATTAAAATTTTCATCATCTCGTGGAGAATAAAATTTAGTAATTAAACTCTGAACCTTCCAACCTGCCTCACTTTGATACCAAAGAAACCCCCTGCTGCTGCGCCCTGCAGAAGAGAGAGAGAGAGAGAGAGGATGGGAAGGGAGAGGAGGGGGAAGAGTGGGAGGGAAGCTTCCCTTTGTCTCCTCGTCTAGTAGACTGATATAGTAACTAGGATTTGATTTGTTATGTCTGTAGAGTTTTGCAACCTTAAGGGAACAAATACCAGCGAAAATGGGGTTGATTCCAATGCAGAACCGTAACTCTTCGTTGTATATTAATATTGTATTGGAAAATATAAAAACAACGTTTTTATGAGACAGGTACGGTAATTTGAGTGAATGAGGAAGCAGTAGTGGTTGTAACGCCAGGCTCATATGAATGTGAACCTACTGAACTGAAGGCTAAAACTGTTTTTCTCCTGCTGTCCACCGTCTACGTTTCGTGAAGGGAGATGAGGGACTTGCATAACCAGGCTGTGGAACCGCTGGGTTATATCGATGTCAACACTGTTTAAAGAACACAGTGTTACTTTCACCTTAATATGAAATTTTCTGTAAGTCACCGTTTATATGGAGGTAAAAACGAACGCAATTAAAAAAAAAGGTGACATGATTCTGACTTAGTGTTCTGTGTATCAGTTCTGTTGATTCATAATAATGACCTTCTTCATATTAGCTACTCTAAGATTTCTCGTAGAGTTATAATTTAAACGGAAATAACTTAGGCTGTTAAATTAGACTGTATTGTGTTTGGTTTGTTTAGGTTAGATTAAGTTAGAATGAGTCGAGTTAGGCTAGGCTGTGTTGTGTTGGGTTGGGTTAGAATTGTTAGCTTAGGCTAAATAAGGTAGGGTTACATTTTGTCAGATTAGGTTGTGCAGGGTACGTTGTGTGGTTTTATGTAATTGTGTGTGTGTGTGTGTGTGTGTGTGTGTGTGTGTGTGTGTGTAGACCAGGATATTCCTCTAGACTCCTTTGTCACCGTGCTGGGTTGTAAATGGGTTTCTGCAGTTTTTGCATTGGTACGGTCTGTTCAATTTGGGTATGTCAGTAAGCCATGCCCCTTTTCCCCGACGCCTACGTTATCGTACGGGTGGTGGTCTGTAGGCTATCACTTACCCTCTCACCACGGAGCTACTAACATCTCATAACAATATCCATCTTGCGATGTAAGAATATCCTAATACCTGTAGATGTGGAGTTATTTGTGCTACATAATTTTCCCTTACACCACTATACTCCAGAATGTTTTGTCTATGGAAATTACTTTCCAAAACGTAGAGGCTACAATAATAAAAACATGTAATAGACGTCCGCACTGAAAGTGTGGAACATTTTCAAGCGAGCGAGCGAGCAAGTCATGCAGTGCTGAATATTGTCTCATGTGGCTCATCATCTTCCTCTGATTTCGTGACCTGAAAATACTAAAAAGAACTTATTAAAATGCACCAAAACTATTCCCTCACACTTTCCCAAAACCAATACCCCTCTTGTATTAATTTTAGGTCCAGGGACAAACAGAAGGTATTATTTGTTTTGAACAGGAAAATCTTTGTTGCTCTCAGCAATCGTCGGAAAATACTGCTACTCTACTCACGGAACTGCAGCCGGCTGTTACGCTAATCTGCCTTAGAAAAAAATGTGTCCTCGATTTACGGAAAAACTGTTGGGAATTACAGGTTAACTATGGAATGAAAATAATTGAGGATTTTTATGTGATTTCCAAATAGTTTGTTTATCTTTCGTGTAGCTTCAAACTTGGCTGATATATCAAAAAAAGTTCGTACTGTACTACAGAGTTTTCCTCCCGACCTCTGCCCCCATTTCTTGCTGATGCGATAAATCTTTCGCTCGGGTACATACTGTATATATGTACTGTGACTAAATTTGGTGTTCGAGCGTGCTTAACAATTAGAGCGAGAGCAAGTACAAGAATGTTTGAAAAATGTTTAAACCACGTTTTACTTATCATTGATTTTTACAGCAACTATTGAAACAATTCAAGAGTAAAGTAAGAATTCTCGGAGAGAAAATGATCTTGCTTACCATGGTCGCTTAAAATTTTATTAAAAGTATGGGAGAGCTAAGATAATGAATTTTTTATGCAGAGATTTGCGAAGGTGGTGGCGACCATCATCCACTCACTTCATGTAGTGCTCCCTACTTCTTCCTTAGCCTTTATCATTATTTTTCTGTGCCTGCCCTCTGCTCTTCCTATTTCTCCCATTTTTCGTACCACTACTTATTGCTTTTCTTTACAGGTGGCTTTACATTGAGTGACAAGCCAAATGGTTTCCTGTAAGCCAGGAAAACATTTACAATGCTGGGTGGTACCCATATAACCAACCCATACGTGCTCCCTACGTGTCAACAAGTGGGTTGATGGAGGGTTAGTGCCCTTCCCCGTAAAACAAATAATTCAAAGTCAAATGGCCACGGGATTATGGCGTCTGGCAATAGATAGATAGATAGATTTGCGAGCGCATCGACTTGTATGTTTGAGTGGTGTGCCCTACCGCCTCTCCCTCTCTTGTGTCTGTGTAGCGCAGTCCTCCCCCCCCCCCTCTCTCTCTCTCGCATAATGTACAGTGATGTCCGGTGGCTGAGGATGAGTTGCGCTGAGCGACCGTTGCCAACATGAAATGGCGCCAAAATCATGCTAGTGAGGCATACAAGTTGATGAGCTTGCAAATCTTTGCATAAACAATTCTCTACCTCTGCTCTGCCATACTCTCCATAAAATTTGAAGTGACCAGGGTAATCAAGATAATTTTCACTCTGCGAATTCTTACACTTTTCTTGAATTGGTTTGATAGCTGCTGTAAAAATCAGTAAGTAAAGAGTGGTATAAACATTTTTCAAGCATTCTTGTACTTATTCTCACTCTAATTTCATTACCATAGCCTCTCTTTACCTTTTGGATATTTAATTTCCATAGACAAAACTTTCACGAGTGTAGTGGTTTAAGAGAAAACGATGTAGTACAAATAACTGCAGATCTACAGGTATTAAAACGTTCTTAAATTGCGCGATGAATATTGTTGAGAGATGTTAGCATCTTCGTGGTCAGACGGTGATAGCCTACAACCCAGCCAGCCGTACGATAATTTAGGCGACGGTGAAAAAGGGCATGGCTTACTGAGATATCCAGGTTGAATAGATTGTAGGTGAGGGTGAGCTGAGTTAGGTTGTGTGTGATTAGAGAAGGTCAGGTTAGGTTTGGTTGTGTGTGATTAGGGTCGGTCTGGTTAGGTTAGGATAGATTGTGCTATGTAGGATTAGTTTGTATTAGGATGACGATATTGTTTAAAGTGTGTGGTGAGGAGGTTGCGTAGCTATCTATGTTTGCATGTAAGTGCTGTGTGTGGTTTACTGGTAGGCTGTTGTTATGTCTAGATAAGACGTGAGGATGTTCTGAACATTGTATGTTGTTATGTTTGTATTTTAGTGTGCTGGGAAGTAAGGTTCGACAGTAGACACTTATCAGCATATCTGAGTTTGTGTGAGAATAGATGAACATACATTTTGAACGGCAGCTGGCACAACCAATGGAGGAGATGCACAGGATCGGCCAACCATTACTGGAAATGTGTTCAAACTATTTTGTTATCTTTGCTAATGTGCCAGCTACGCATTTAGTACTATCAGGACATTTTCATTTTATTCTTTCTAGTTCTGGATATTAATCAGCTCAATAAGGGGCAACCTGACTGAAGGGACTAAAAGCAACCAGCAATTACTATTGACTGTTGTGACGACTTTATTTTTAACATCGCAACCTTCAGACTTCTTTGTTCAAAGAAAGATGTCACCGTCGTGAGAGGGTTTGCCTCTTCAGTTTGATTGCGTTATTTTTTTCTGTCTCAACACGATTTTATTTCTCATAGGTTAGATTTTTCAAACTGGCTAGATATAGCTTTCATTGACCCTTTTTCTGCTCTGGGTCTTTTCTAAGGAGAATAATGTATTTTGTACCAAAAATCAAACGAACGCTATGGTAGGGATTAAGGGCCATAAGCTTAAACTATGGGCAGGTGTTCACCTTGTCCATTCTGTATCTTTTGGTAAACTTAATGCATGAAAGGGAGAGCGTTTCTCAGTGAATGGGAGATCATTACGTACTGGACTCCGCGGATAGTCTCATAGCACCCCTCCACATGCCCCTTCTTCATATGAATGTAGCCTTGTGCAATGGAAACTATGTAGAATCTGAAGGACCGTATGGTATGTGTGATGGGAATTTTAATATAATAATGAAAACATTGTTTGAGGAAAAAAAAATAAGCATTTAATGTTTTTTATAATTTTAAGATTTCACCTCTTCTCCAGAGATGATTAATTTATGACAAGTTAGAAAAAAAGTGAGCTACTGTATCCACTTTTATTTTATTTTTATATATTTCTGCCAAGTTGTTTATCAGATATGGTGCATGATACTTTTATAATTAGTTTGATATGAATATGGAATTACTCCAACAGTAAAGAATGTCTAAGTACTATCTACACAGACGAATCGTGCACAGCCAATTAGTGTGAATTACGAAGTCTTACGTTTCCATTTGGTAAACTTTTACAAGTCTGCACTGTTTTGTTTTGGTTTGGCAATATATTTTTCTTGTGTGGCTTGAACGAATCTGACCTTGTGACTGGTCTTCAAATTAACACCTCTCCCCCAAGTGTCTTGGGGGACTAGTGGGATTCAGGGTTCTGGGTGGAAAACTGGCAAAAACAAACATCTTGGTCAGAAATATAGTCAAAATCGGTATGACCAGCCAAGGTGTATTCGCAGGGCTTTTACTGACTGCATGAAGTCCTTTGAAGCTCTTTCTGACAATTTTTCCTACGGTGTTTATTCTCTTATGCAAAGTATTCACGAACAAATGCCAGGCTTTAATAATAAAAGAGGTAAGAATTGCCTATATTAAGAGACTGTTTTTTATTTTTTAATAGATAATGAATGGAGGAAGGAAAAATAAAGGGAAAAAAAATAAGTCCATGTGCCTAAAGGCATCCGCCATTCATAAAATATTTATAGCAACTGGATTTGAATTGAAGTGGATTAAATGTTTGTAGGAAACAACTCCCAGGGAGTGAATTCCAGAGAGTAGTAGTTCTGGGGATCAATGAACTTTGATAAGCAGGGGCACTGCACTGCGGGGGAGAGAGTGTGAATTCGTGGGCGCTCCCAGCTGCCCGAGTATTTCGGGAGAAAATGTGAAAGGAAGGAACAACTGAAGCCAGTTCGTCTGAACACTTACGGTAAAAATATAAAAAAATAATGCTAAAGAAGCAACATCTCTACGTACTGATAATGGAGGAAGGTCTTGCGTGATGGCTTTATTTTGAATTTTGTCCAACTGCCTCAATGCAACTGCTCCGTATCCACTCCACAGTGATGAACAGTATTCGATCTGAGAACACACATGAGTCCTGTATATTGTGGATATCTGCTCATCAGTGAAGAACTCACGAACTCTGTACATAAGTCTCAATTTTTTGGATGCATTTTTAGCAAGGGATTTAACATAAGCTGTCCAGCTTAGGTTGGGGTTTAGAGTAACACCCAGGATATCAATTGTAGTGGATATGGGAATACTGACATCATTTAAAATTATGTGAAAGTCTGAGGGATTCTTTCTGTTGGAGAAATTAATGTATTTAGTTTCCTGAGCATTAAATGAGACCAGACTTGTTTGTTCCCACCGATCAACCTCAGAAAGGTCCTAGTTCAGAGAAATTGTTGTGTTCATCTGGGAACCCACAACATCATATTGTGCAAAGGAGGTACTAAATGTGAAAGAACCATGAAGAGCCGAGTCATCAGCACAAGAGTGCACTGGGTTTTGAGTGACAGACAGGAGGTCGCTTATATGAATGAGAAAGAAGGCCGGCGCCAAAACTGATCCCTGAGGTACGCCAGCATCTATGGAATGAAACTCAGAACAAATATAATCTACCATGACCTGCATTTCCCCACCATGAAGGCAAGAAGAAATTATAGAAACCAGTGATGCAAGACCACAGCGTGACATCCCAGACAACAAGGCCCGGTGCCAAGCTCTGTCAAATGCTTTTGACATATCTAGTGCTACTGTGTGTATTTCACAGTGTTGGTCCATTGTTTCGTTAATCTGATGGGTAAGAAGGCAAAGAATGTCTACAGTTGAACGTTCTTGTCCAAATCCATACTCCCGATCATTGATTAATTAATTGATTTCTAGATGCTTGATTATATGTTTGTTAATTAGTGTCTCAAAAATTTTACCGAGAATGGAAGTTATTGCAATTGGTCTATAGTTTGATGGATCAGAAGTTGCCCCCATTTCGGAACAGGATGGATATTTGCTTCTTTCCAAGAGACTGGAAAACTTGAGGTACGGATGCATAAGCAGTAAAATTTTGCCAATACAGGAGCCAATTTTTAAGTACTACTGAAGGAATTTCATCTGGACCAGTAGCTTTGTCTGCTGAGAGACTCTGCAACACAGCCCGCACGCATCCGGCGTGAATCACGAAAGGAGGCATTTGAGGGGAATCAAAATCAAGTACAGGAATATTGTAATTTTCTGTATTTAGGGTTGAGTTTGTTGAAAAAGTGTCAACAAGAAGTTTGGCTTTTCCACGTGGGACACTTACTAGATTTCCATTGGGGGACTAAAGGTGGAATGGAAGAGGAGGTAGTGAAGTTAGTTTTGAATGAATTAAGGGTTGACCAGAATATTTTGTTACCATTTGGGTTGTTTAGTAGTTTGTTAGCCTGTCTATGCAGAAAGTTTGATTTAGAAAGATTGGTGATAGTTTTAGCATGGTTTCTATTATTTCTATAATAGTTGAAGGCTTCTTTGGTTTTGGTTCTTGTATAAGTGTTATAGGCTATTGTTTTATGTTCTGTTTCTCTAGCACAATTGTGGTCAAACCATTTAGGAGAATTACATCTTTTTCTGTAACTATGATGGGGAATGAATGTTTCCATGCCGACTTTAATGAAATCCTGTATGAGGCCCAATGTGGAATTTATATCTTGGGAGAAAAAGGAGGTCCAAGGAACATCCATGAAAAAATTATGGAGTCCCTCCCAGTCTGCCCTGTCAGTGTGCCATTTAGGCACAACGACCTGTTCTGAGCAGGAGGGTGTGGTTGGTGTTTAAACAGGTGGCTTGAATCAGACAATGATCCTAGGATCCGAGGGGGGGGCTTCACTTCGACACTATAATTATCTGAATTGGTTGTTAGAAACAAGTCCAATAGGTGGGGATTTTGATCGGGGTTGTCTGGTAACACGGGTGAGTTGACTGACTAACTGGGTGAGATTTAATGAGTCTGCATATAGCTCACATTCAAGACCAGAGTCATCAGTTCTGGCTGAATAAGTGAGCCATTCAATATTATGGATATTAAAATTGCCCAGAATAGTAATTTCTGATGCCGTATTAATGCTGAGGACAGTTGTGAAGACAGAGTCAAATAAACTCGGCTCTGGAGAGGCATTAGGGGAATGATGAACACAACAAAAATACTTAATTTTACCGAAAGAATTTAATTTTTATATGGAATAGTCGAAATAAGGACAATTAAATTTAGTAATCTCCTCCAGGGTAATTTCTGATTTAGCAAGGCAACATATACCGCCTTAGGGTCTGAAATTTTGAATCAAGATATAACCAGGAAAATTAAATCTAGCTAAATCAGAGGTGGAGCTTGCTTGTGTCTGTCAAAAATAGCAGATCAGGGGATTCAAACTGGAGGAAACTTTGAACAGAGTTGATGTTGGAGTGTAGTCCCCTAATATTGCAAAAGAAAATTTTACTGCACTGACAAGCAGATTTAGGGCACTGCAACACTGGAGGTGGCACAGTCGCTTGATAACGACCGGGAGGGCCCTGTGCAAATGACCCAGCCCTGCCGGTGGTGGTCACCCGAGAAATCACCGCAGTAATTCCCAGTATAGCAGTAGCCATGGTTCTTTTTATGGGGGTGAGAGCAGGGATGTGTTGTGAAATGTGTATGATATGTAATAACAAGATTGGTGTTTTATGGAGAGACAATAACTTGTTTAAGGCAATGTGATATAATGTGGACGTGCATGTTGTGTAAAGTGGGTAGCCTGAGGCCCTCTGATGTTTGAGGCAGAAAGATGTGTAACCAGCTACCAAGGCCTAGGAGAGAAAATGGAATCCCTGAGTCTCCCGTTACCTTGGAGGTAGTACTTCCCTGGGCAGGGCTGCCTACCCCTACTATGTGAATCTTCGAAACCTTCATATTGTTTTTTGTTTTCTAGTTTTAAATTTTAAAATTAGTCAGCGATACCAACTGTTTGTTGCACCTACCCACACGAAGGGGTGCACTCTCACGCTTTCAAGATTACCACTGACATGGAAGATGTGAGCTTCCACTTCGAGCAGGGTGTGGGAAGGGTAACCTCTGTCCTCAGTTTCAATACCACGGGGGTAAGAGCTCATCTTGTCAGCTGAGGGGGTTCTGTCGCACCTCCTCAACAAGGAGGTAAATGCTGTGGGGTGAATAGCCCCACTCATCCTCAGACTCCACTCATCTGTGCAACCTTCCAGGCAGTGAGTGGCCTTCCCCTGGGCCTCCTCCACCCTGGGTTAACTCATTCAGAGATCACCCTGTGAGCAGGATCAACTTCAGGAAAGCGGACCACTTGCCCATATTGCTGGAGTTGGCACTGATGTATCATGTGGGTAAAAGTCACTCGTTACACAGCCGGTTGTGCCAGTGATATCCCTGCAAAGACACTTAGTACCAAAGGAGTCAGTTTGCTGCTTCAGGTCACTGTTTAGTGTCCATGTCTCAAAGTCATAAAGAAAGGGAGAACCAGTGCCTTGAAGATGTGAATGTTCGTCCCTCTACACACATAATGACAGTGACAAATACCCGAATTCAGTAAATCCATAATAACCCTGTAGGCCAGACCAATACAATGAGACATCTCGCTGTCTTATCTACCATTGTTATGGATCACACTACCAAGGTAAGTGAATCTTTCCAAGACTTCTGTATCCTCGACACATGCTTGGATAGACTGAACTGCTTCATCCAACAAGCCACCAAATGCCTGGACCTTGGTCTTGGCCCAAGAGACACTTAATCCCAATGGCTCTGCATTCTTGTGAAATTCCACAAGGGCACTCAGTAGTTTCTCAAATGATTTCATTAGGATAACTGCATCACCAGCAAAGTCAAGGTCGGGAATCCAGAAATTGCCAAATAATACTCCGCAGCGACTTCAACTCACAGCCTGGTCTAGTACCCAGTCCATGCATGTGTTGAAAAGTGTAGAAGCAAGGTTACATCCCAGTCTTACGCCAGAACATACTTGGAAGAAGTCAGATGATCCCCCCTCCCCCATATTTGACAGCACTCTCAGTGTTTGAGTACAAGCCAACAATCAGTCAGATTATACCAGCCGGGATACCATGGAGTCGCAGGAGTTCCCATAGTTCCTCCCGACATACTGAGTCAAATGCCTTCTTGAGATCCACATACTCTATATATATATATATATATATATATATATATATATATATATATATATATATATATATATATATATATATATATATATATATATATATATATATATATATATATATATATATATATATATATATATATATATATATATATATATATATATATATATATATATATATATATATGTATATATATATATATATATATATATATATATATATATATATATATATATATATATATATATTTTACGTGTCAGACTCTGGGCAAAGGCTACAGGGCCTATTTCTCGGAGGCAGTGCCCTGTCCCGAGGCCTAGTAGTCCTCCTACACCTCAACATGTCACCACTTCGGCGCTAACATCCACCGTCCATATTGAATACATGCTAGGGCTGTCTCATACAGGACTGGTATATTGGTATTAGCGGGGGTATTTTTACGACATGTCGGCGGGTCATCTGGTAGATCAGGAAAGTCTGCATTTAGGAGATTCAAATCCTTAAACTGTTCCCTGCCCCAGCCGGGATTCGATCCTGAGTCCATTAAGACTGCAGGCCGCCTCTCTACCGATTCAGCCACCGCCTCCCCCAAGCAAGCAGACCTTGTCAAAACTCAAGATGGAATTCCACAAGAACTCGAGGAGGTAGGATACAGTCAACTATAGACTTCTTGGGCGTGAATCCAGATTGCTCAGGCCTCTGAAACTGGCTAATGGTCCTGGATATGCATGAGAAGAATGTGAGCAAGAACTTTGCCTGGCAAACTTAGTACTGTAATACCTCGATAGTTACTAAAGTCACGATGGTCTCCTTTTCCTTTCCAGATAGGGGTGACCAAACTCTTTGTCCAGTCAGAAGATCTATTACCAGGCTGCCAAACGGCTTCTGTGACTTCATGTAACCCCCTAATCATGGCTTCGCCCCCAGCTTTGATCAGTTTTGCTGGATTGTCACCAACACCAGCTGCTCTACTACTTTTCAACCTAGCCACTGCCTTCTTGATTTCGTCTAGAAAAGGCACGGCTTCGTCAATTGGTGGGTCAGCAGTTAATGGTTGTACACCAGCCGACAGAAACTCTCCACTGGGAGATTCAGCCATATACAGCTACTCAGAGTAGGCTACTCAGCCCAGTGAGCTCTCCACTCACTTGCCCCCGTCACGAGTCGTCCATCTGCTGTCGGAAGAGAAGTGGGTCTGGAGTGGGGCTTCTTCATGGGTTGGTAAGCGAGTCGAAGGTCATTTCCATTAAAAACTGCCTTGCACCTCCTCAGCGATTTCCCTGACATACTTATCCTTGTCCCTTCTCAGTGAAACTAGTGCTGATCGAGACAGAAGTCTGTGCTGTTCTCGATCCCCAGCCAATCCGGCAGCATGACTCTCCTGAGCTGTGATCTATGTCCCCTGTGAGATGAATCCCTTCCTTGATCTCAGGCGGTCTTCAGTACACTCACCAGCTGCTGTCAGGATAACACGCTTAATGTTATCCCTTCGTTCAACACGATCCTCATCAGTACTGAGCACTTCAAACCAATTTGAAACTGCCACTGCATACTCATATGCACACTCCTCATCCCTGAGGCCTGTATCGTTGGTGGCACAGGAGGCATCACAGCACATCTTCCTTATCATTTTTTTTATATTTTACACCATAACATTCTCCTGTATGTCATTTACATCGATTTCATATCGAAATAATTTGCACCAAAAACATGCAAACGGTTTATCAGCTGTAAAGTGCAGGATTAATTGTTAGGAGAGAGATGATACTAAATCTCCAAATCCACCTAGAATACAACCCTTGAAGATGTTATGACTGCATGCCATAGCATATAATGGCGTACGGTATGGCAGTATGCAAAGCAAATCACTGAGGAAGAAATGTCAGAAAGCATCTTATAGCCTACAGGCAACAGAACTGCTTTTACGGGGTTAACCACGTCACTCCTATGACCTGTACTTTATTTTATTCTTGCTACCTCTTAACTATTCTCCCAAGCACTAAAGAGACCACCTGTAGACGCGTGGTAAGAAGCAGTCTCCTGTAACCGCCCACAGCCTTACATCTCTAAGGTGAATGTAATGAACTGCTAGGAATAACAATGTAGTAAAACCTACGTCATCAGACTGAAGATGTTCAGATGTTTATGCAAAAGAATAAACTAAGGAAGAGATGCTAGGGAGCCTCCTAAGCACACCAAGGAGAGGCTGTTTGGGGTAAGGGTGCATTAGTAGTAGTAGTAATAGTACCAGTAGGTTCATCTGGACGTAAACCCACTTAATTGCAGATGAAGTTTCTCTTTTCCTGGTGTCCACCATACTTCTCTCAGGGGATAGGGAGGGAATTGAAGGACGTTTGTATAACCGGGCAGCTCCACCACTCGGTTATATCAGTGCCAAGATATGAAGGTGTTCCTCTTCAGCACCATGTTAAGATGAAAAAGAATAAACTAAGGAATAGGTGCGAGAGAGTTTCCTTGAGTATCCGTGTACCATATAAAAATATAAAACAGGCAACATATAGTCTACAAAATCCATCAGAACAGGCCTTGTATTCTCGTCAGTTACGGAAGCTCCCTACCACCTCTACCATACTAGAATTTGTGTGCATCAGTTACACCTAGTTAATAATCTTTTGACTGTTATTTATGCATTGTATGTAAGTATTAAAATGAAATAAATATAATACAGCAAAATAAGAAACAGTAACACGAAACTAAACAGGTAAGGAATAAGCGATAGAAAGTCTCAAAGCCGAGCTCAGAACCATTGCAAGTGTATTGCGCAAACAGTAAAATACTATTAATAGTTAACAATAATAATAATAATAATAATAATAATAATAATAATAACAACACCAATAATAATAATAATAATAATAATAATAATAATAATAATATCAATAATAATAATAATAATAATAATAATAATAGTGGTAGTAGTAGCAGTAGTAGTAGTAGTAATAATAAACAAAGGGAAAGGTGCCTGGGAGTTTCCCAAGCCCACCAGGATTTGGCCGTGGATAATTTCACCTGCGGAAGATTTCCTAAATTTCTGAGGGAAAAAGTCCACAAAAATGCACTAGTGTTTATTCTGATATCAGCGGCTTGCAATGGAAAAGTTTAAATTGGACCAAACTCGACATTTCAATCAAATTTATTTCCCATCTGAAACTAAGTAAAAAAACAAACTGAGGGTAATTTAATGAGGTGTCAAATTCAGAAAGCAACTCACAAACAAACCTGAATGCTGAAATGTTCTGACCTTCATAACTTGTCCTGATCCACAATACAGTATATGATCATTGCAACTGTCACACTTACAAACCTCGCTCCCCCCCCCTCTCTCTCTCTCTCTCTCTCTCTCTCTCTCTTTCTCTCTGTAGCAATGAAGAGATATTGATTATTATTGTAAGATAAAGATTACTGAAGTAAGTCATCCGCGACAACATCTCACGGTCGGTTAGGTGCAGGATATTTCCCTGTAGGTGTAGGTGTTAACGTGCAGCCTTTGTGTCTCGCACATGACTCGCATCTGTCTATATGACTGTATATAATTTACCTTTTCGTAACGATGGTAAGTAGTGTAACATCCGGGCTTGTCTGACTTTCCTATCTTTGCCATTATATCCTGCATGTGGACTATCGTGTATCGTCCTTAATACTTGAGGTATCATATCATTAGGTACCACTAATTGTCTGTTATTTCTTCTATAATTTGATTGTCCAGAGTTGATCTTATATAAGGCACTGTCGACTATGGTGAATTGTTCGGGTGGTATACGTAGCTTGGGTAACTGTATGTCCTCGCCACTTTCCAAATTGTACAGTAAATATCTTTAGACCACGTTGGATCAAGGCTCTGTGCTTTCGAGATTTCATCATGGTTTGGGATGCTTTCCTTTAGACCTAATGTCGCGACGTGAATTGTCGTCGGGTTCCTAGATAGTGCATCAGTGGCTAACTTTATATTGCCTTGTTTGTAGTGATTATTTACATTATAGTTTTCAACCGTACATTTCCATCCGCCCAGAGAGGATTATTTCTTGGAATATGCCTATGAACAGTTTATGGTCAGTGAATATGTGAATTTCGTAAATTTATACCAAATTTCTAAACTTATATAATGCAAAGACCACTGCAAGTGCCTCTAGGTCTGTAGTGCAATAATTTTTCTCTGCACGTTTTATTTGTCTGCTAGCAAATGCAATTGGCTGATTTTTTCAACGCTTCGTGCATCAATATGGCCCCTAATCCTTTAAAAGGTGCATCTGTACAAATTATAAATGGTTTTGTGAAATTAGGATAGGCCAAGCAAGATGCGCATGTAAGTTTATCTTTTAATTTATTAAATGCTAGTTTTTGTTCCTCTCTCCACTGAAATACAGCATGCTTTCTCAGTAGGTGGAATAATGGTTCTACTGAGACAATTGATGTGTAAAAGATCTGTAGTAGCCCAACAGACCTAGAAATTGTCTTACTTCATCCTCATTTGTGGGTTTAGGGAAATCCCTTATTGCTTGTATTTTGTCTTCAGATATGTGGATCCCCTCTGCATCTACAGTAGTCTGTGGACTAAGAATTTTATTTCCTTAAAGCAAAATTTGCATTTAGACAGCTTAATTTTCAAACCAGCATCGGCTAACTTGTGTAGGAGCTGGCTTAACTTCTCTAAATGTCCATGTATTGTGTGTGCTGCAGTTATGATGTCGTTCAAGTACACATTTCCTAACATTCTAGAGAATATACAATTCATTAATCGTTGGCATGTGTCTGGCCTTGTCCTTAACTCCATCGGCATTCTTTTAAATTGGTAATGCCTGTAATTGTGAAGCAAGCAGTGTATCTGCGTGACTCCTGATCGAGGGAACTTTGATAATAGCCATTAAGAAAATCGATTGTGGAAAATATATTATTTTCTGGTCCAATATTTGGCAAGACGTCACTTAACAATGGCATAGGAATCTGGTCTGGGATTGTGTGTTGGTCTAATTTACGGTAATCCACTGCCGCACACATTTCTCCGTTTCCTTTGGGCACAAAAAATAATGGGGCATTCCACGGGGAGACTGATGGCTCAATAGTACCAAATTCTAACGTTTCATCAACATACTGATTTGCAAGGGTACGTTTTGAGCGTGCTACTATATAGGCTGGTACATATATTGGTTGTGTGTCCTGGTGTACGTTAATCTTGTGTTTAATCAGGTTAGTTCACCCTAATTGTTCTCCAGGAAATGTGGCAGTCTATCAGTGTTTTTGTAATAAATCCAGTAGATCATTCTCCTCATAAGAATTTCCTGAGTGAATCAAATTCTCCTTTAAGCACTCTTTGTCCATCGATTTTATCTTACTTGAAGTTTCAGCTATTGTTATTTCCCATATAGGAGCAGGGCAAGTCTCTGAAGTGCATATACAAGTTCCCTTTTTTATCTGCACTTCCCCATTCATCTGATTAATTAGGAACACATGAGTTTCCCCATCATTAATCACCAGACATAAGGCGTTTTCCACCGAGAGTCCTTTCAGTCTACATGATTCTTCTAAGACAAGAACAGTACCATTCTTCAATTTACTTTTTATGCTGACTTTCATATATGAATTAGGTGGAATAACTACATCATTGGTGATATGTGCGGGGAATAATATTGGGAGTTTACTGTCACCTTGGTCACTGGGCAAAGGGGATGGGAGGGATGGTGGAGTGCTTGTGTACCCTCATCAGACTGAGTCGTTCTGTTTAGTTGTTTGATCATTTCACATCCCTTCGAGTTTCTGCCATTGTCAGATGACAGTTCTGGTGAAAATTCCTCTGTGAGTTCGTTATTGTATTGTATCCCATTCATGTGTGGGAGTAATACTATATTCCCTTTCCTCAAAGTTCTCAAGCCCAATAACATGTTAGCTCTTATTGCTAGGTTCACTGCTATATAGAAAGTAGTGGGGATTGGTCTCGTGGTCTCTGTAAAACTGATGTCTTACTGTATCATGCCCTTTATGGTTATTTGTTTGCCTTCTACAGCTTGTAAGTCTAAATTAGATTCCTCCACGAAGATTACTTGCTTTTTATTTCTAAAATTCCTCTCTGATTCATCTTGTGTTATTAAATTCACTGGAGAGCCTGAATCCAAGAATAATGAAATGTTTTGATCTTCACGGGAAGCGGGCACGAAGATACACTCATTTCCAAGTATGCTTCCTACTGTATGTGCCCTCTAGACTTGGTTTTCTTTATGTAAGGTCGTTTTTTGTCGTGACGAACTTCCCCCAACTTAAAAAGAGATACTAACCTTTAAACTGTTTTGCAATGTGACATCCTGTGTCCTGTGTTTTTATGCTTTCTGCAGGATAGTTGCATCCCTTAGTCTTTATTTCTGTCTTTTGTAAGCTTAATGTAACAATCAGATTTCGTGTGACCAGGATTCGCACAATAATAACATAGAGTAGACCAACCTCCCGAATGTGACCCACGAGATGACTTTCCATACCGGTATTTTGGTTTTTCTGTGGCATGGTTTCTGCTTGGACTACGTGCAAACTTTTGAGGCTGCCTGTGGCCCGGTGTTTGTGATCGCTGTGTCGATGTCAGCTGTTGTTTGGCTTGTCTGTTTTCGGGTCGCAATCGTTTTTGTTCTGTGCTTGTGTTAGATGTATTCATGGCAGCCACTGTGTCTGTGATTCTCATTCTAGTTGTATTGGGTTGTGTTATTTCACTCTCCCCTGCTTTGCTGCAGTTCGTCTCTACCTCGTTCTTAAAATCTAACAAACACATTCCTGGGGTATAAGTTACTGTTTTTGTTATTTTTAATACCCTGTCAGGTAATTTACACAGTGCGGCTACATAACCAAGGATGTCTGCGCCATGCATTGGTGACATCTTCCCATCAGATGTTACCCAATTTGAGTTTCTATAATGGCTAACAGTGTTCTCTTAATTGTGGCCACATCTGTTGTTATTTCACCTAAGACAGGGTTTGAGGTATGTTGTCTCATAAGATCCACGATCGTATGTAATTCTGGAATTATACAGTACCTGCCAAAAAATTTATATCTCCAGAAAGTTTCTTTAGGAACTCTGTCTTAAACTCATGATATGTCTGAGCTTGTAAGAGCTTATCAGATCTAAGCAGATCACCAGCTGGACATCTTTCTTGGTTAATCCATGGTGAAGAAACAGCTAGTTTTTCACTCTTATCTGTTATATAATTATCTCATAACAAAAAGTTGCTCACACAGATTTATAAGGGACATCACATTGATGTGATCCTTTTCTGTGGCTGAGAATATGGTGAGATTTTTATCCTCATATTACACAAACATCTGATGTGGGGAAACAGCAGTGTAGTTAGATCCGCCAGCCATGGTGTTTGTTTGTTTGGCCAGATTCCCATGAAGTCCCTTGTCCTTAGGGGAAGGAATTGTTGAGTATGTATTTCCTGACCTATGTAGCCAATCTTCACCTTCAACATCAGAGAAAACTGTCCAAGAGGAATCATTATCCTCAATTCCTGTCACAGAAGTGTATGTTTCTTGATCTTTTGTTTGTTTGTGTGCTTGTTCTGTTTTCCTGTTGTTCTACTAACTGTGAATCGTGACTGGATAATTCAAATGCTGTCACCTCTGGCAGTAAAATTGGTTGTGTTGCAAACATCCCGTAATAGCAATAATCACTTAAGAGGCACATTTTACTGAGGATTGATGTCATGAAACACTTATTTTATTTATTACGTGTTAAATGCATAGATAGTGATTTCGAATGAATGAATATATATATATATATATATATATATAGATAGATAGATAGATAGATAGATTGATAGATAGATAGATAGATATAGATATAATTGTTATTGTTGGTACCAGTAATTAGTAATGGACTTAATATAGATAATTGAAGATGGTGTATGTAGCGACGTAAGTTTATGCATAAATGAAGTGATGTTTGTTACTAGAATTAGTAAAATGTGTTAAGAGAGAGAAAAAAAAAGAATTAAGTGGCGTGTGAAAAGGCTATCTCAGGTCGTAACGTCATTCACTGCCTGTTTGTTTGTTTTTGTTTTTTCTAACCTTGTTCCCCTCAGTAACTCTATCTTAAATATTACTCAGCTTGAGTGTTGTAAAAACGATAATTGTACTGTATATCTTGTGCTAAGTGTTTGTTTATCATTCTTGTATTAGCAATACATCCCTATAGGACAGTGGTGATATTGATTTGTGAAGTTATAAACAAAAAAGGGATTGTATGTTTAAGCTTTCTTGGAAAAATAAGTCTAAGTATATACACCCACTTAGCAAATGTAAAATGATGTCACCCTCTGAGACTCAGCGCCGTGGTGATGGATCAGCGGTAAGTGTGGTGAGTGAGGTAAGTGGTGGGTCAGGGCTGGTTTTGGTTGTGCTGCGTTGTCTCCCTCCCTGTTGCTTAGGTTGGTTTGCTGGATGAATGTTGCTGGTAGATATGGCTTGTTTCGTGGCAATCGTAGATACCTGTAGTTTATTGTGAATCGTAGAACTGAAGCTCGTGCCTGAATAGAATTGTCGTAGCTGAATTTTGAATGTTGATAAAATCGTGAGGGGTAAGTAGATTGTGTTGTGGTTCGTTGGTTTGCTGATTGCCCCCGATGTTGATATGTAGTCGTCGATACAGAGACTGTGAGTTTTTTTTTTTTTTTTATTCTAGGAGGAAGGAACCAAAGGCCACGACCCTGCATTTTATCGTTCCTTCTCAAGAGAAAAACAAAATTCAAGAGAAAGCCAGATTCAAGATCCGATCATTTCGAGATGCCTGGACACGCTGCGTTTGAAAGACAGTAGATCATAGCTAGCAGGAAACCCAGACAGAGGGAGACAGTTCCAGAGTTGACCTGTTGCAGAAATGAAGGACTGGGAGTAACGGTTAACTCTTGCATTAGAGAGTTGGACAGAAAATGGATGAGAGTTTGCTGCTAGATAGGTGCAACGCACCCATCACGGAAGTGGAGGAATGCAAGCAGAGAGTTCAGAGGAGCAGTGACCATTGAAGTAGCGTTAGAAAAGAGATAAAGATGCAACAGTGTGGCAAAGAGACAAAGGTTGAAGCGAGCAAGTAAGAGCAAGAGAGTTAATGAGACAAAAAGCCTTTGACTCCACCCTATTGAGAAGAACTGTATGTGGGGAGCCTCCCCGCACATGAGAGTTGTACTCCACATAGGGGCGGATAAAACCTGTGTATAGAGTCAACAATTGTGCAGGGGTAAAGCAGGAATGGAGTCGGCTTAGTACACCCAATCTCTTAGAAGCAGATTTTATAAGAGATGTAATATGATCTTTCCAAGACAGGTCCCGAGCGAATGAAACCCCAATCATGTTCAAGGACGATGCATGATTAAACTGAATATTATTAAACATTAGTGGGTACACCCGTGGAAGATTTTGTCCGGTTGATAGGTGTAAGAACTGAGACTTTGATGCATTAAACACAACAAGATTATTTTACCCCAGTCAGAGATACGAGCCAAGTCAGATATTTGGTGTGCCATAGCCTCATCCCTTTTTTTATTGAAGTAACTGCTGAGATGGACGTTGCGGGAACCGAATGGAAAGGTGAAGGGTGGAGTCATCAGCATACGAGTGGTTAGGTTTAGATGTACAGCTTAGATCATTGATGAATAAAAGGAAGAGAGTTGGTGATAGGACAGAGCCCTGAGGAACGCCACTATTGATAGGTCTATGAAAAGAACGATGGCCGTCTACAACAGCAGCTATAGAACGACCAGAAAGGAAACTATAGATGAAGGCACAGATAGAAGGATAGAAACCGTAAGAGGGCAGTTTTGAAATTAAAGATTTATGCCAGACTCGATCGAAAGCCTTTGAGACATCAAGTGCAATGGCAAAGCTTTCGCCAAAGTCCCGAAAGGAGGATGACCAGGAGTCTGAAAGGTAGGCGAGAAGATCGCCAGTAGGGCGTCCCTGACGGAACCCATACTGACGATCAGAAAGAAGGTTGTGATAGGAAAGATGCTTTAAAATTTTCCTATCGAGAATTGACTCGAAAATTTTTGAGATACATGATGTTAAAGCAATTGAACGATAGTTAGAGGGTTGGGAGTGGTCACTCTTCTTTGGGACTGGCAGAATGAGAGCAAACTTCCAGTAAGAAGGAAAGGTACAAGTTGATAGACAAAGGGAAAAGAGTTTGCCTAGGCAAGGTGTAAGCACAGAAGCACAGTTCTTGAGGACAACAGGAGGGACTCCATCAGGCCCATATGCCTTGTTAGTACTGAGGCCAGTAATGGCAGAAAATACATCAGCTGAAAAAATTTTAATGTCAGCCATGAGGAAGTCATAGGGGAGATGTGATGGAGGAACAGCACCGGAATTGTCTAAGGTGGAGTTGGAGGAGAAAGTCTGAGCGAAGAGATCTGCTTTATCAGTAGAAGATATAGCTACAGAACCATCAGAGTAGAAAAGAGGAGGGAAGGATAATGAGTTAAAGTTATTAGAAAGGTTTTTGGCAAGGTACCAGAAGGAGTGGGAAGAATTCGAGTTGGAGAGTTGAGGACATTTAGTACGGATGAAATTATTTTTAGCAAAACGAAGAACTCAGCACGATTCCGGTCAGAAATGTAAAGATGTGATTGTAGATCGTCAAACCACTGCAAGTATAAAGTTGTGAGGTGTCTTATGGCTCGAACTTGTAGAGGTTTTTGTTTTCTGTCTTGATACTGGAGACTCAACTGAAAACTTGTAGACATGGTTCATATGCTGCCACGAAATATATCGTAGTCATTGTTGAGCTTTTCCAAAAATGTGTTGAACTGTAGGGATATTAATCCCTAAGATAAGCAATTCGATCGACCATACTGCCATGAAAATTTGTATATGGAGCCGATTTTTCGACTCATACAGAAGTAAAAAGTTATATGCTCATGATTTAGAGCTTGAATTTTCACACCTTATGCCGCAAACCAGAGCATTGTAGACAAACTGGTTCATGAGCTATAGCGCGTCGAAGTTGAAAAAGTAACCCTTCCAGGCGGGGAGACTTCAGTTTTGTATGCGCTCCCACCCCATCCCTCCATCATTCCTCCCCTCCCATGACCTTTCTCACCCACTCCCATCACCCCCCCTCTCTTTCTTCCCTCCCCTCCCCCATAACTCCCCTCCTCCTACCCCCCTTCAGAATTTTCCAGATTAATATTTTTTTTTTTTTCCAAACAATAGTATTCACAGTAATTATGTCCGTGTTCTTCACTCACTCCCAACACCCTTCCCCCCCAGCACTTCTCCCCTCCTCACCTTCCCTTCCCCCATCCCCTTCCCTCATAGCTGTGTAGCTGTCAAATTAAAAAGAGTTGAGCAAAAGCATGCAAAATCTTTTTCTTGGTGTTACTCACATACTTCAGTACCCACTCCCCCTCACCCCTCTCGCCTCACTCTTTCCCCCCATCCTCTCCCCTCAGAGCTTTCAAATGAAGTAGCTGTAAGAATTTCAAGGAAAAAAAAATCTAAAGCATGCAAAATAA
Source organism: Coenobita brevimanus (assembly GCF_032717465.1). Taxonomy (NCBI): domain Eukaryota; kingdom Metazoa; phylum Arthropoda; class Malacostraca; order Decapoda; family Coenobitidae; genus Coenobita; species Coenobita brevimanus. The sequence goes on along the minus strand of NC_137014.1, from coordinate 24,547,306 downwards.
TGATAGTGGTGTAAGAGAAAGACAAATACACAAATACACATTTTATTATTATAAAAAACAATACTAACATTTACAGGAAACATTTTGGTATATACACAGAGATTCATAAAAAAAAAAAACATTAAAAAAAACATACATTCTGTGTTCCATGCATCGATGTATACAGTTACACAAACAATAATTTGGTACTGAATGAAAACACACAACATGAAGAGTAACAGTGACGTATAATACTCTAGGTGGGGGGATGAGTTGTAAGTGGACGACATACTACAGAGGGTGGGGGTGGGGATGGGGTGGGGAGAGGCCTGGAGGGGTGGCACGGGGGTATAGAGGTGGAAGACAGACACCACAAGACAAAGAGGACAGGCAGAGAGGGAGTACAGGGGTGTGGAGGGTGGGTAGGGGGGATATAACCCTCCCCAGGGAGACAGGGAGGGGGGAAAGGGGGGAACCATGGTGGCATAATGGAGGATGGTGGGAGAGGGGAAGGGAGGGGGCACGAGGCGGTCAGAGACGAAGAAGGGGGAGAGGGAACAGAGGTATTGGGGTAGAGGAAGGTGGCGAGAGGGTGGTGGGGGAATAACCCCCCCTACCAATGGTAGGGGCCCAGATCCTCCCCCCTCCCTACGCAGGACTTAGTTCTCATTGGTTTGCATCGATATGTCACAATCGGGCCGAAGCCTAGTGTCCGCAGTTTTTCCCAAAGTCTCCTCTATCGATCACATTGGGCATCTTCCGTAATCCTGAACAAGAATCGATTGATCCTGTTAGTACTTCAGGGGTTAAGAAGGAAAGAATGTTCATTGTACTTGTCATAGATGGCAGGAGAAAGATAAAGATGAGTCTGGAGTTTGATTGCAGTTTATTTCTTCAGAAGGAGTATCTCAGAGTTCAGTACTGAGGTGAGAGCGGAAATATTGCTTCCTAACCCCGCACACTCCTTCCTGTCTCTCCTCACCATCTCTTCTCTCTCCTAACCCCTTCTGCCTTGTCTCTCCGTTTTCCTCTGTATATGACTGGTTGTGTCACGCATGAGGGCATGTGGGAAGGAACCTTCCGAGACTGTGGAAAGTTCCCATTCGGCATCACATTGTGCTGTGTGTGAAATTCCCAACTAGAGAATGTGCAATCGTTATTTCCTGTAGCACTCTCGCTTAGGCATGATTTTTTTCTAACCTCAATATTACATGTATACGTTTCTAGCTATTATGTAATGTGTTATGATATTTTAGTGTCCTAACACACCTTCCCACTAATCGTTCGAGTGACTAACATCCAGGGAAGTTATCATCATCATCATCATCCTAAACTCATTCTCACTAGTCATTCGACTGGGTAAGATTCAGAGAAGCTAGCAGCAGCAGCAGCATAATGGATAAACCCATCAGGTGTTATCCAGAATTATATTGACAGGCAGCTCCCAATGTTTACTTTGTTCAGTTCGATAATATTGATTATAATTTTGGTACCTCCAGACGATTTAATTTACCAAAGCAAAGACCTCTTGCACTGACCTGGTCAATGAATTAAATATCCACGCCGACCAGTCTGAAATGTATCTCCCACTGTAAGTATTGTAATGGCATCTGAAAGAAGTAATATTTTGGTTCAAATATCCGTCACCGAACTCAAGAGGGTAAAAACTACATAGTGTAAAACAGGAGGCATTGTGAAGCTTACAGTATACAAAGGAGTCACCGTACTGAAAGAGTAAAGGGTTAAACTGTTAAGTAAAGGGTATGTTGTGGTGTGTGGTGGGAAGGAAGGAGGTGCAGAAAATATGCAACACTAACACCATGAGGTTTACCTAACGTTATGACACTCACGCTTGAAACCCACTATTCCTTTCTCCCTCTGCCTCTGTTTGTTTGTATGTATGTTTGAATATATGTATGTACCTTTCTAGCTCTGTGTATGGATCTGTCTGTGAGGATCTATGTACGTGTGCATATATGTATGTTACTGTTGTCCTTTCTCCATCTCTCATCACGTAGCTTCCAACGTTATCTGATTCAGTATTCGGTTTCTTCATTTTCCCGTTCTATTCATTCATCGATCTTTTACCTGCTTTTTGTATTGACTTTTCTCTATATATTATAAAACTGTTATCTAGTCTATCTTTTCGCATCTTTCTTTTTCTCCTCTCCTCTATCATCTTGTCTATTCTCTTCTCTCCTCTCCCCTCGTCTCCTTTCCACTCGTTTCTTTTGCCATCTTGTCCCATCTCCTCTTCCCTCCTCTCCCTTCCCCTCCCCTGCTCTCCTGTCCTCGCCTTTCTTCTCCTTTCTTCTGTCTCTTATTCTGACTTTCCATACCCCTCTTCGTTTCTTTTCTTTCTCTCTATCTTCTCATTTCTTTCACTCTCCTCAATTACCTCTCTTCTGCTTTAGATTTCCTTATTCTCTTCTTCGGTCTCCTCCTCTTTTTTGTTCTCCTCTCTCCTCTTTGCTTCCCTATCCTTCTATTCTTCCTTTTCAGAAACTCCTCTTTTCTCGCCTTCCTCTTTCATTTTCCTCTTGGCACATTCCTCTCTTCTTCCTCTGTCATCCTTTATTGCTCTATCTACTTGTCTTTCCACCTCCCTTTCGTACACCAGTTTCCGTTATTCTTCTCTCCTCGTCTGCCGTATCAACTCATGATCATTTTCTCCTCTCTTCGCTTTCTTTTCTCTCCGTTTTTCAACAATTCCACCCTTCTCTTATGTTCTGCCTCACCTCTATATCTCTGCTCTTTGTAACCTAGTTTTTGTTCTTTCTCTCTCCTTTACCTCTCCCTTTCCCTCTCTTATTTTTTTCTCCTCCTTCTATCCACTCTTTCCATTACTTTCCACTTTTCTCTCCACCTTATTGTTTCTCTTTCCTGTTCCCTCTTCCCCTTTCTTCCTATCTGCACTACATTTACCTGTCTCTCACCCCCTCATGCTCAGTCGTAGTACCTTCTCTTTCTTTCCCTCTTCTCATCCCCCCCACTCTCTCTCTCTCTCTCTCTCTCTCTCTCTCTCTCTCTCTCTCTCTCTCTCTCTCTTACACACCGTGCCTTAGTGCCTTTCTATTATGTTCATTATATCCCCCGCCTCTACGTTAACATTACATTTTTAATATCTTATGAGGCATTAACGTGTTGATAATGAGGTTTCTTTGCGGATATCACTGTCCACTATCATACCAGACTGTGTGTGAGAGAGAGAGAGAGAGAGAGAGAGAGAGAGAGAGAGAGAGAGAGAGAGTACTGGATGAAATTTGTTGGAGATGATAAATGTGATGAACACACACGAAGGGGAGCATCAGAGTAAATGGAGGAGGGCAGTGAAGGAAAACAATTATTTGTACGGTAAGGGGAACAGATATTATTAATGGCAAGCAACAGAAAAAGATTTGAAATAAAAGCAAGAGAGGCGGAACACAGAGGAAACACGTGGAAAGGACAGGAAGGGGAACTCGAGTGAGGGGGAGGAGAGGGAGGAGGAGGGGGAGGAGGAGGATACTTAATTTCCGTGTGATTTTTGGAAAAAGAGGGGTTGGCTGTAGCTTACATTAAGTTTTGTCTGTTGAGAAGCAAGGCAAAAGTACATCATCTATGCAGTAAATATTGCTGTTTGAATGTACACGTTTAACTATTAGAGTGTACGGTTGTCATGACAACAGCTTTATCAAGGATGTACAATAGGTGATGATGATAATGGTCCACATTCTAGGTGGAATATATATGAGGCTTCGGAGCGCCTTTTTCCCAAGTGGTCTGTTTTCCCTGATGCACTTCAGAGTCCTCCATTATGATGTTGGTGCATGTTATGTCAACGCTAAAAATCATATGAACAACATACAAAATTATGATGTTGTATATCTATCAGCTGACGCCATGCGGTATCATACAGCTGAAAGCGTGTCACCTGTGTTATTACTGCCATTATCAACCTTCTCATAGTTATCAATATTCCAATGTTATATTTCATCTAACATTATGAAATTTTAACTAGCCTAGAATAAGTCATTGGAGCCTTGGTGTGTTAATCTGTAACATGTGTAACAAATGGAATAAGATAGTTATGAAGTGTTGCCACGAAATCTCCTATGCCAACGAAAATCATTATGTAGAGAATGGGAAGGAGAGAAGTTAATCCTCTTTTGCCGGGATGCAAGAAGGATCGGAGACGGAGGTGGCACTGAATTGGTGGCACTGTTTCTGAAGGGTGCCATTTGAAATAACACTAGGATGTGATATGGCACTGTCTTGAGCTGCGGAAAGGAAAATGAAACGTAAGAGATACTGTGGTAGAGTGGGAAGCCTTACATAAACCAAGTGTGGCACCAAATGGGTGGCAGTGTCTCAAGCGGTGCCACTGGTAATAAAACCAGGGTATAAAATGGCACTATTTTGAGCTGGAGGATGAGCATAGTGAGATACTGTGGTTAACTGGAAAGTTATGCATTATGCTTAAACAGTGACGATACCATCTGAATATATAAAATAGCCGCCTTGTTTGTTTGTTTGTCCTTCAGTCACCCCAAACCAAGGGTCAGAGACCCCCAGACCAATATATATTCTGAATCAGAGTGACCCAAGGATGGTTTTAGGGGGTCAAACTTCAGATCTTGGTCATTTGATGTCATTGGTTGAGTGTTTGCATATTTGGCCTGGGCAACGCTGGCTACCCTTGCAGCACAATTTTTGGCATGGAGACTCACATGACCTCCAGATCGGACACGGGCAATGTAAGGTTATCTTCGAGGTCATTTGCAGCCTCTGGTCGGAGGTCATTTGAGGTCATCGGTAATACACGCCTGAATGACTGGACCCAGCCGCCCAGTTTTTGTCATGGAGACTCACATGACCTCCAGTTCGGACGTAGGCTTTGTGAGGTTGACTTCCGATGTCGTTTGAGGTCACTGGTCGGAGGTCACTTGATGTCACCGGTAATAGTAAACAAATGCACACAAATACTGTGCGTTCGTCTGCGAAAGTTATAATAGAAGGTTCTTGGATCTCTTGTAATCCCTCTTCAAAAGCATAAGATGTACATGGTTGCTCCGGAGTAGAAAGAGAAACCGATCTAGAACAAATAGGATTAGAGTGTTCGCCATTTTGGCCCGGCAACGGATCATAAAACGAGAGGAACATTCTGGACGCATGGTAAACCTTATTTGATTGTAGTCGTGAAATGTGAAAGGGGGGTGACACCATGGAAACACAAAGACTTTTGATAAAACTGAGAGGTAACTGAACTATGGGACTGTCTCGAACTGTGCCACTGGAAATAAAATTAAAGGGACATTCTAGTTTTACTTAATATACTTTATATAATGTTTTCTAGAAAGTGTAAGATAAAGCTAGGAAGGCATTAGGAAAATAGGAAAACTTGGGATATAACGCAGATAGTGCTGAAATAACACTCTGGCTAACTTACTTTAAGCTGAATAAAATCAAATCACTTTGTGTTAGCTGGAACTGAGTACTAAAGCTATCCCTGACTTGAGGAGGTTTATGGTAAGAATAATAACACTCTCACATCCATGTGGTCGTACATATTCTCAGCTGATTTAAGTAGTCTAATGATAGTTGAGGTCAAATAATAGGGTTATCACGACGATAACCTCCCGTAGAGTACCATTAATTAAATGGAACTGCTTACCGTTTGTTTAAACTGAACGCTGAAGTTCATCACGATCATGGAAGGATTAATGATAGCAAAATTAATACTCATTGGATCATAAATTGATCTACAACTGATTAAACGCCAGTTAGCCTATTATAGCAAGTAAAATATTGGCGGTGGTGACACGTTGGGAAGATGAATCCGGAAATTCATATCATACTAATCCCCACCTCCACCAAATAACTTTTCCAGTCCTTCGCTACACTTAGGGGCGCCTCAATGACTTCCTCTATACCTTATTCTTACTCATTGTACAAGATTTTATTCAGCCTTGAAGAGGCTTTTCGAGATGGAGAAGATGCAACCTCCATTAACGCCCTTCACCATGATACCCCTCCGCTAAGCTGAATGAAACCGTTCTGAAAATTAAATGAAAGCTACGGCATTAGATTGAAAGACTTAATCCTAAATCCGTATGCCATCATTTTCAAAGCGTCGCTCTGTCCGTGTCGTTCAAATCCTACACACACACACTAGCTCATCTGTAACCCTAGAAGACCCCTCCGCATCACCACCACCCCTATTCTCTCTCTCTCTCTCTCTCTCTCTCTCTCTCTCTGATTACAGCGAGAGATGCTGTGCATGATTGTAGTGGAGAGGTTAACACTATTTTTGGTCTTCCACAAGACCCACCGTTCTATTATGAAGTACCTCCCCCTCTCTTACACAATCAAACCACACCTGAAAGAGACAGCCTCGGTATGTATTCATCAATGACGGTGTGTATTAGCGCCAAAGCAGTGGCATGTGGAATCGAAAAAAAAAAAAGACGAAGGAGAAGATTAAATACATATGCCTTCTGTCAGTAGATTCTTTTCTGTTTTCGTCATTCGTGTCTCCTCCTCCTCCTCCTCCTCCTCCTCTGTATCCACACTGTTCATTTTCCACAGTGTCCACAGACGCCCCGTTAACTCATCATACCTGTACATAATGTCATACCTTAGTTATTTATTTATTTGATTATTCATTTTACTTTATTATTTTCTCTTTCAGGTAGCTTATAGATAGAATGTAATTTTTCCTTTTCAGTTTTTCCCATAAAATTTCCGTGTCAGCTCTTCCATGCTGCATGGTGGTCCTCATGTTTTCCTCATCCATATCCTTCAGCATGTAAAATCAGATCTCGTACTCATAGTCTTCTCCGTAACAAGCACCCTCGAAAGGACCATAAGGTCTGTTGCTGTTTGCTTTCCATTGAATTCCTTTGTATCCATTTTACTACATTTTTTCCTCTTCCTTCTCCCACTTCTCTTCCTTCTTCCCCTCCTCTTCCTCTGCATTTCACACCAGTTTTAATTCCGTCTTCTTTTACCCCAGCTATATTCTCATCTCGACTTATGCCTTATTATCTATCACCTGGGGTCTCGCATCCTCAGAACTATCTCTTAACGCCTCCATAGCTGTGACGCCTCTCTCAGCCTCATCCATTACCTCACCTTTATTCTCATTCTGCATTTATTTTCTACATTATTTCCACAAAATTTTTTGGTATTTTGCAATATATTCCCAACGTATATAGTTATTTTGTGTCCCTTTCCTGTTTAATCTCATATCTGCCTAATACTGCCATGTATACCCTCATTTTTGTTTTCTTTCATTTTTCACGTTATTTTTCCCCGACCCTTTTTTCTTTTCGTCGCATACCACCACATTATTTTTCTTCTTTCCTTGCTTTGTCTGCCTCTAACCAGATCTTTTTAAGTTACATTATTTTTAGGTCGAATGTTTTTACTGTTTCATCCTCTTGCTCTTCCTCTTCTGTTACCATTCATTCTCTCCCCATATGCAGCCATCAAATTTTGCTCCTCTCTTCCATTCTTTCTCCTACTTCTTTTTCAGTCTTTATTTTTTTTCCTTTAGTTCATTCTCCTTCCTACTCCCCATTCTCTCTAATTTCATTTCTGTCTGTTATTCCTCTGCTTCCTTGTTCCGCATTTATCTTTTTTTATCGTCATCATCATCATCATCATCCTTCATAATTTTTATCCTCTCCGTAAATTTATCTGCATCTTTCTCTTCTATTCCTTCCATTTTTTCTTCCTTTCCTTTATCGTAGATTACCTCCCCCCCCCTTCTCACTTTCTTAGTTCTTGTCTTGCGGTGGCTCAATTGGTAGAGAGGTGGCCTGCAGTCCTACTGGACCCAGGTTCAAATCCCCGCTGAGGCAGGGAACAGTTTAAGGATTTGAATTTCATTAAATCAGGCTTTACTGATCTACCAGAAGACCCGCCGATATGTAAAAATACCCCCGCTAATACTAATACACCAGTCCTGTATGAGACAACCCTAGCATGTATTCAATATGGACGGTGGGTGTTAGCGCCGAAGTGGTGACATGTAGAGGCGTATGGTATGTAGGAGGACTGCTGGGCCTTGATAGTGGGTGTGAAGCCTATGCCCAGATTCGGACACATTAAAAAAAAAAAAAAAAAAAACTGTTTACGTCGTTCATGCTAAAACCTATTACCCTTCACTTTGAAACATGATCTTTGGCTCATCCTTCCCTTTATTATCCATGCTTTCGCTCTTCTCATCGTCAGACTTCTCAACCCTTTCTTCCAATTATCTCTCATGTCGTTCCCCTCATTTATTTCACTGTTTTCCTCTTTTCTTCTCTTGCTCTTCACACTGTCCTACTTAACCATTTATTTCCGCCATAAGTTTCTTTTTTTTTTTTTCGTGATATACATCCATCATGTAATTTTCTTCTTCTTCTTCTTCTTCTCCTCCTCCTCCTCCTCCTCCTCCTCCTCCTCCTCCTCCTCCTCCTCCTCCTCCTCCTCCTCCCCAACTTCTTCTTCTTCCTTCTCCTCGTCCTCCTCCTCCTCCTCCTCCTCCTTCTCCTCCCCATCTTCTTCCTCCTCCTCCTTCTCCTCCCCATCTTCTTCCTCCTCCTCCTCCGCCTCCTCCTTCTCCCCATCTTCTTCCTCCTCCTCCTCCTCCTTCTCCTCCCCATCTTCTTCTTCCTCCTTCTCCTCCTCCTCCTTCTTCTCCTCCCCATCTTCTTCCTCCTCCTCCTCCTCCTCCTCCTTCTCTTTTTCTTCTTGTTCTTTTTCTTGTTCCTCTTCTTCTTCTTCTTCTTTTTCTTCTTATTCTTATTCGTATTCTTCTTCTTCCTCCTCTCCCTCCTCCTCCTCCTTCTTGTTCTTCTTCTTCTTCTTCTTCTCGTTCTTATTCTTCTCCTTCCTCTTCTACTTCTTAGTCTTTCTTTATCGTCCTCCTCCTATTCTTCTTGTTTTTTATGTTTTCTGCTTTCTTTTCTTCTTCTTCTTCTTCTTCTCTTTCACTTTCTTCTTCATCTTCTCCTTCTTCTTCTCTGTATTCTCTCTCACTTTCTTCTTCTTCTTCTTCTTCCTCTTCTTCTCCTTCTTCTTCCTGATTGTACTTCTCTTCTTTTCTTCTTCTTTTTCTTCTTTATTTCTTTCTTTTCTCGCACCTTTATTAGTTAACACTGTTTTATATTTCTTATCAAATTTCTCGTCCTTCCTTCCTATGCATTGTCTTCCTCCTCGTTCTTGCTCCATAGTTTCAATGCATATTTCTTATCTACTTCACATTCTTTCCTCCAGCTTTTAGTTTGTTTCCTCATGTCTCTCCAGCAAATTCAATCCCCCTCCCTACTTCTTATTATTTCTTACTTGATGTGTCCCTCTTCAGCTGCCAGAATCTTTCCTCTTCCACTTATCTTCACCCTCTCACATCTGCCTTCCACAGAACTCTACGCTGTTATTCCTATTATTTTTTTTATTCCCAGTGTACCTCCATTAAAATTGTCTCCTCTCCCTCCTTTTATCTCTACTTTTTCCATTCCACTCTATCTCTCCGCTTGAACCTTCTCTCTGCATGTCAAGTCTATGGACCGTAATCTAGGCGACATAAGAGTCTTCATAGCACTTTTTCTGAGCGATTTGCTTTGTATTTTACAACTTAACTTTTCTTGTGTATCACTTTCCTTTATATCAACATAGTTTGCATAAAAAGAACATACAGGAATTCATTAACATGTAGAATATATCACTAATGAACCGGTGTTACAGAATTTTCGAAGACACGTCGAAAACACAACTGCCCTCCAGAACACTCTATGCTTACGCCTCCCATCATCATCATCATTAAAATTACACGAACACTGCGGCGTAGTAACTGGTAGTTCCCCTACGATTTACTGTAGTAGTGAAAAGTAATGGGAACACTGTGGCACAAAAGTAATGAGGGCGACACCCAAGAAGTAAGTGGCAGTAGGTTAAGGCTGGCGAGGAGAGTGTATGTGAGTGAGGTGGAGGGGGGGAGAGGGAGGGGGAGGCCAAGGATGAGATGGAGGGATGGAGTGGAGAGGTATATGAAAGAGGGGCGTGTGAGCTGGGAGCAGGGCAGTGAAATGGCGGGGGACAGGGCGACATCGAGGCGATTTGTTTGTGGCCACCCTTTACGGGATTAAGGCGTCTGGCAATAGACAGATAGATAGATAGGTTTTGGCCAATGTCGCAACCCATTCGCCTGTGAACATGATACCGCGTCATGAATGAATGCAAGGATAGCCTGGTTTAAGTATACGATTTTAGGTGTTTCATTCCCTCCTTCCCCCCATTCCTCTGCTGTTCGCCCCACTTCCCCTCCATCCCTCAAACTCTCTCATCAACTTTCCTCCAGTCTCCATGATATCCTGCCGTTGGTTATTTCATGGGCCTGGAATTAAGAGGAGACATCTGAAACTCAGAAAAGAATAAAAACCAAAGCATTCGCCCAAAAATGCATATCGCCAGCCAGCAGTAAAAAAAATAGATCAACAATCCTCTGGCCATCGGAGGCATATCATCGCAGCTTCGCAAAAATCGAAAAAAAAAAAAAAATCTTAGGATGTTATTGTTTACTCCTATTCAGTTGATTATGCCAGCATTCAGAAGCATGAAGCTAGGGTTATTATGCTGGTGGTCATTGCGTATAATAGACCTTTGAAGAACTGTTTAATATATACCCTTGAAATGGCCATTCTCTTCGTTCAAGGTTCGATAGAAAATGATATATAAGGGCAAGCAAAAGAACATTTATTTTTTTTCTTGCAAAATCCTCTGAGACTCGAAGGAATATTATCACAGCTCAACCAAAATTATTAGCAAACAAGCCATAGGATACTGGCGACAAAGTTTCGATACAGTTTACCCTCTTGATTTTGAGATATTTTGGGAACACACACACACACACACACACACACACACACACACACACACACACACACAGACGATTCCATTAACGCCTCGCTATGCGATCAACAAGAAATAAGAGTTTCAGGATCTTTTGTGCTTGGTGCTCGTTCTCCCGTTTTTATGTAAATTTCGTCACTGTTACAGTTTATTAAACTGATTCTAAATTTGAATTTATTTTTAAGGAGAAATTATTTTTAAAAAAGTTAGGCTAGGTTAGGTTAGGTTAGTTAATAATAAGAATTAGGTTAGGTAATGATAACAAATAATATTTACGTATAACATTTATTTCACAATAACAACTCCGTTGTTGTACACAGGTCCATGTTGGATTCGTATTCGTGTGAATTCGTATGGCGTAGAAGATATGAAAATATGGACAAAAAAGATTTTGCAGTGCACTTCTGAGTTTTAGAGTTAAACAAACATTAAAACCTTGTTACAATCGCCCGCCTTTACAAGGCAGAGCGATAATGTTTCGGCCCGCCTCTGTATGTCTGTTGTCGTGTGTGTGATGTTTCTGTTCCCATTATTTCTAACGAACGACTTGAACCATCAACATGAAACCTTCAGGATATCAAGATATGGCCAAATCTTGGCCGAGTTCGAAAATGGACATTCGAGGTCAAGGTCAAGGTCACCAAAATGGCTGCCAAAGGTTAACTAGTTTCCATCGCCGGCCTTTAGCACCATTATATCTCATGAACGGCTTGAGCTATCAACATGAAACCTTCAGGGTATTATGATTTGGCCAAAATCTTCGACGAGTTCAGAAATGGGCACTCTTGGACAAGGCGAAGGTCGCCAACATGGCTACCAAAGGTCAACTAGTTTACATAGCTCATGAACGGCTTGATCTATCAACATGAAACCTTAAGGGTATCAAGATATGGTCAAAATCTTGGGCTTGGCCAACAGCATATTCTTGCGGGTGATTAGCATTCGGCTGCTTTTCTTTCATTGTGAAATGAATTTTATACTCAAATATTATTTTTCATTATTATTAACTAACCAGATGCTTACTACCTAATCTACCCTAACCTAACCCAACGTATATTTTTAAAAAATAATTTCTCCCAAAAATACATTCAAATTTCTAATCAGCTTAAAAAACTGTATTAGATACGAAATTTACATAAAAAATGGGAGAACGTGAATCAGACACAAAAGATCCGGGTTTCGAGCGCCGTTGAGTTCGGGTGTGGAGAGAGAGAGAGAGAGAGAGAGAGAGAGAGAGAGAGAGAGAGAGAGAGAGAGAGAGAGGTCGATGGGAAATGGACGAAGAATAAGAAAAGTAGAAAATACAGTAGGAGATGAAGAAAAATACGGATGATAGAAGAAGAATAAGGAATATACGAAATATGAAGCATGAAGGAAGAAGCAGAATGGACGGAAGAGTAAAGTAAAAGAAGATATAAAGTAGAAGAAAAGAGAAAGGAAGAGCGAGTGGAAGAAAGTAAAAAATGGATGAAATAAGATGAAGGACGAGCAGAGAAGATGAGAATGACATAGAAATAACATAACAAAGGAAAAACGACAAATAATAATAAAAAAAAAAAAACACAGAGAAAATGGGTAAGGAACACAGGAAGCGAGATGCAGGAGGAGGAGGAAATGAAGGAGGAAGGAAAAAGAAAAGAAAATGAGAAGGGACAAGAGGAACAGAAAGAGGAAGATGTAGGATAAAGAAAAGGAGGAGGAGGAAAGCAGAAACAGGGACGAAGGGGAAGCACGAGAAAGATTAAGAGGAAGAGAGGGGAGGAGGAGGAGGAAGAGGAAAGAGAATGACAGAGAATACAACGAGAAAGTAAGAACGAAAAAAAAAAAGGGGGAATGCTGGAGGAAGAGAAGATGTACTACAAAAGGGTGCAAATGAAAACAAACTGCAGTTTTGATCATTATGAGGCTGTTCGATATTGGGCAGCTTTTAACTAACGAAACTATTTTCATCTAAAAACAAGGGTAGAAAAATAGGAACATTGCCCCTGGAGAAGGGAGGAGGAGAGGGAAATACTTCCCCAGTGTCCCTGCTTGTCCTAAGAGGCGATTAAAAGGGGTCTTTTTGTCTCCAGTCTTTCTGTCCTGAGTAACTTCGTGTTCTCTTCTGTCCTTACCCTCTTCTTGATATTTCTGTGTTTCTTCCTACCTTTATTTTTTTCCTCTACTCCCATCAGGATATACATTCTGTTTCATGACATTAATAGTTTAATGACTTTCCATTGACGTCGACCCTTCCCCCCTTCCTGGGTCAAACCTTTCAACCAAGTAACCAGTCAAGTCACATCATCACCAAACCGCTTCATCACCAAAACTACTTCAGCGCCAAAACCACATCAACACCAAAACCACTTCAACGCCACAACCACTTCTATGCCAAGACCACTTCTAAGTCAAGACCATTACTACGCCATGTCAACTTCTATGTCAAGACCACTTCTATGCCAAGATATCTTCTATGCCAAGACATCTTCTACGCCAAGACATCTTCTATGCCAAAACCATTTCAACACCAAGACCATTTCAACGTCAAGACCACTTCAACGTCAAGACAGCTTCATCGCAAAACGTTAAGATCACGTTTATGCCAAGACCACTTCAACGCCAACACCACCTCAACACTAAGACTACTTTTGCACTAACACCACTTTTGCACTAAGATCACTTCTGTTTTGCGCAAAGACCACTTCTGTGACAAAACCGTTTATACGACAAGGTCACATCTACGCCATGACCACTTCTGTGCCAAAACCATTTCTACATCTGCTTTCCCGTTCCTCTAATATACTCCATTTCACCAAGTTTGGCACCATCAGCGATTTCGTCAAAGCCTGTAGTGTTGATGTAAATCCTCTGCACCAGGTGAACCTCTATTTATGACCTTGAGAACCAATGTTAAGGCAATACAAAAAGGTATATCCAGTACTGAGGACCTTTATCAGTGCTACAGATGTTGACATCACTGATATGGTGCCAGACTTGGTGAAATGAAGCTGTCATATGTCTTTGTTTTGATTTTTTGCCATATGGTATTTGATACCTGACGCTATGAATCCACTATTTATATTCAAAGCAGGAAGGTCCACCAGCAAGTAAATCCTCCAGCCGAATCCGGCAGGAAATAGTGAAAAGGACTACAACATAACATAGAAAAGCTGCCATGAAAGTTCCATAAGAAGAAAGGAATGGCTATCTTGTTCTACCATCTCTTAACCTAAAAGTTTGAGAGAGAGAGAGAGAGAGAGAGAGAGAGAGAGACAGACAGACAGACAGACAGACAGAGAGAGCAATGGAGCAGGCTATTGATGATGGTAATGATGATGATGATGAGATAAAAGAGGAAGAGAACAGGAAAAAAAGGATATGGAAGAAGATAATTTGTGCGGGTGCGTGTGTGTGTGTGTGTGTGTGTTCGGGGTGGGGAGAGGGGGAGGGAGAGAGGGAGAGAGAGAGAATGCATGAAGTCTCCTGTAACAAGAACAATAAAGAAGAGGAATTGTTTAGATTTCAGCGCCAGGATAATTCCTGCGTTATAAGAGCTGTGTGTGTGTGTGTGTGTGTGTGTGTGTGGGTGTGGGTGTGTGTGGGTGTGGGTGTGGGTGTGTGTGTGTGTGTGGGTGTGTGTGTGGGTGTATGTGTGTGTGTGTGTAGCTGTTGAGGGTTGAACGAGTTGAGTGGGTGTGTGGAATAATTGAAAAGAGTGATGGTTGTGGATGGGGTGAGTGAGAAGGTGGACAATGGTTGGATGGAGCGCTTAGAGGGGTGGGTGGAAGAGTAGGTTGGGGTGGTTGGTTGGGTGGGCAAAAATGGGCAGGATGGGTTAGTGAGTGGGCGAGGGGACTAGATGGGTGGGGTGAGTCGGGTAGGTTACTAAGGTGGGTATGCAGATTAGGTGGCTGCCTGGATGGGTGAGTGACTGGGTAGACAGCAGGGATGTATTCGGTTTCGAATGCACTCGAATATAGTATTTATGTTTACTCGTATTCGTTTCCAATTTTTTCTTATAAGATATCAAGGTAGTCATATTCACATTCGAATACATTGGCGAAGTATTCGTATTCATCGAATAATATGACGAATAGTCGCAGATTTGTTATCAGAAATATTCATCTCTTTGAGGGATAATTTCAGTTTGAACGCATAGACAGGTATTAAGATACCCTATGTAATGTGGTTTCACAGAGCATTACCAAAAAATGGAATGTAATGTGAATCATATAAAGCTTGTGTTGATCAACATATCCATTACGTTTGAGATGGTACTGCCGAACGTGTCCAAAACGTATCGGCACGGAGTGTAGACGGGTGTGATGCTGATAACTAGGTGCTGAGCAGCTCAGTCTTCTGTTAACAGAACAACAGATACGTTGTGTCAGGTTTCATTAGTGAGTGAATAAATCTTGAAATTGTAGAGCCAGGAGTCGGAGTGTGAATTCGTAATCTTAACTTCAAGCAGTAAATTATGCTAATGCCTAATTTAGATTTATAAAATGTCTATATTATTGACTATAAAGAATTATATTATTAATATACCGGACATATTTGTGCGTGGATTATTGTGGTATCATCTAATAATCTTTATTCTCTCCCCTGTTTCTATAATTTTAACTCCGATTGACTACTGGCATCTTTCTGAGTAATATGACAGTTCATTAACCATTCAGACCTTATAAAATGTCATCTAAGCAGTCATCAATGGGGTACGAACATTTCATAATCCCTCAAGAGAAGAAGAGGTGCCTTCAGAGCACGCTGTAAATATTGTGAAAAAAAGCATTTCAAGAATTGGAACAACTACCTCTAACTTACCGCAGCATCTGAAGGTACATCCTGCTCAACTAATGCCGTAACACTTTTTAGGCAACTGACTGATGGTCATTCAACTGAGGACTTTTATTTTCTGCATGTGTATGTGAGATGGTCTGCATGTGTATGTGGGATGGTCAGTAATATTAGAACCTTTATACAAGGGACAGAGTCAGATGTGCTTTCATTTCCGCAGTTCATTTGTGTACATATGCTCATGAAAGGGGGAGGGGGCATCTCACAAAAAGGGAAGAACAAGTCTCACGAGTCCCAACTTAAGGCTATGTAAAAGGATTATACTTACCATTTTTAAGAGTAATTGGTGAAAAAGTGTGTGTGTGGGAGGGGGAATGATCATCATAGCAACGGTGCATTTGCCCATGGAAATTAGTGCCATCATAAGAGTGACATTCGCATGTCAGTAAAAAATTACAGTAGAGGCTCTGTAAATATTAATTTTTCATATTGAAAAACAAAATAATAATAATTAAGGTCAGTATTTGAGAGGAGCCTGTGGAGTCACATGGAGAGACAGACTGACAAATGAGGATGTGTAGGAGCGTTGTGGTGTGGATGTGGATGTGATAGGAAGCGTTAGGAGAAACACATTGGCCATGTGGGGAGGATGGAGAGTGAGAGACTGACGAGGAGAGTGTATGTGAGTGAGACGGAGGAGGGGAGAGGGAGGGGAAGGCCAAGAATGAGATGGAGGGATGGAGTGGAGAGGTATATGAGAGAGGGGGTGTGAATTGGGAGCTAGACAGTGAAATGGCGGGGGACAAGGTGACGTGGAGGCGATTTGTTTGTGGCCACCCCATATAAGTGATTAGGGCGTCTGGCAATAGACAGATAGTTAGATAGTAATAATACGGAGATTTAAGCTGTCTTACTGGAGACCAGATTCATTGCTGAATTTCTGGAGATTCCAACTGTAGGTCTAGATCTAGGTAGGGTTTCTGAAATCTAATAACGAACTGTTGAAGTTTACATGAAATACCTAAATTTATCACTGTTTTAATATGATCATCCTTTTAAGAAACTTTTTTTTTATATGTTAACTGTTCTGTGCTGGTGTTTCCATTTGCTGCACTTTATAGGCCAATTTACATTGATACAGTACATAACTCATCATATTCCTTGGGTTGTGACATAAAAAACACACACCTGAAGTAAACTTGCAGTCAGTGTTATTAGAACTGTGGTTTTTGTTCTCATTTTGAACGTAATCATGCATTAGTGCTGCTGCAAAGGACTGAGGCTGGTTCTTCTTCATCGACAAGTAAGAGCCAGTCCACATTACGAGTACCATCTACCTGGAGGGAGACAGAACACTTCAAACATTTACACCCATGCCAGACGCTTTTTATTGACATAACTGTCACCTTCATTGCTGGAACTCAGTGGAGTACCGAGGGGGGGGGGGAAGCGGCCATGCCCGCCCTTTGCGTATATATATATATATATATATATATATATTGTTACGGAACAGAGAAAGATAATGTACACTTTAAGTGAGAATACGAAGAGTCACTACTGTCCCGTAAAGTTCCAGGTTCAAAACAAAAGAGTTAGGTAAAATTACAAGTTAAAGTTTAATGCTTAAATTAACAACAAAACATTCAGGACTCATAAAGATAATGTAATGGCAAATAAACAGGTTAAATATATGGTTAACTGCAATAGCCTCTATTAACACGAAATTAGCAAGAATAAATTTATCTAAGTCAGCCCTGATAAAATGAGATACCAGATAATACTCAGTGAATGCCAGATAAATTATTACAGATACAAACTCTTATCAAAAATGACTGACGTAAAACCCAACATTAATTACAAAAACTTCACTAGGCCTACAAATTAAACTTATGCTATACAGTACAAGAAAAAAATGCGTTAACAGTAATACTCAAATTACACACAGCTGCTAGATGGTTGGAGACTTCTTGAGCACTCACAATAATAATATCTGTACAGGGGAGGACAGAGATGTGAACAAAATGAGGAGCAGATCTAAGTGGCAATGATGCAGAGACTGAGCTCATTATATAGGGGCCGGCAGAGCTTGATACAACTTGTAATAAGGACGCGCAAATGAAGCCACGGGGACAAAGAGATGAAAATCCCGCAAAGTATTACAGAGAGAACGACTTACTCTACTATAACGGTAGAAGGGGGGGACTGAGGCAGAACACGCTCGTGATCAAACATGCAGCAACTGTGCGTTAAAATTACACAAAGGATGATGAAATCATAGGCTATGTAACACCTCCCCACAAAGAAAAAAGAAATTTACAAAGGAAATTTCTTATTACTCTAAAACAATCTGTACATGGCATTACAGACCATGCAAAGGTCTTTCCTAATGTTACAAAAAATGAGATCTCCCTAGCACGTTCAGTCATAGGTACTTGCCAGTATCCCTTTAACAAATCAAACTTACTTATGTACCTAGCCTTTCCGATCTTGTCTATGCAATCTTCCACACGAGGGAGAGGGTAAGTGTCTGTTTTGGTTATCTGATTAACACGTCTGTAGTCGATGCAAAGCCTCTGTGACCCACCTGGCTTAGGGACTAGAGTGACAGGAGAACTCCACTCGCACTGACAGGGCTCAATCATCTTGTGGTCCAACAGGTAGCCAAGCTCCTTCTCGATGAGAGGAACTTTCACTGGGTTCACACGGTAAGGAGGCAATTTAATTGGCTTTGCGTCTCCAACATCAACATCATGCATCAACACAGTGGTTCTTCCTGGAGTGGCACGGAACACTTGCGGGTACTCCTGCAGTAATGCCGAAAACTCCTGCCTTTCCTTGGGAGGTAGATGAGAAAGCTTAGTCTGGAGATCATTCATGATATCAGGATTCTTCCCCAAACTATCACTCAGGCTCATACTGCATGGGAGAACTTCACTTGTAGACTCGGGTGGAACAGCTACAGTGCAGACTGGATTATTTTCGTCCCGCCTGTGATATAACTTTAGCATGTTGATGTGACATAGTTGCTTGCTCTTTCTACGATCTGGTGTGGCGATGACATAGCTGACATCACTGAGTTTCTTCTCCACGAAATAAAGGCCACTAAACTTGGCTTGAAGAGGTTGCCCATGAACTGGTAGCAGAATCAAAACCTGATCTCCTGGCTGAAAGTGGCGTAACCTGGACTTCTTATCATACCAAGTCTTCATCTTCTCCTGAGCAGCTCCTAAATTCTCTCTCGCCAGCTGTAAAGCAGTGGACAGCCGTTCTTTGAAATTCATCACATACTCCAGCAGGTTGACGTCATCTTCCTCCGACAGCCAGCACTCCTTGAGTAGCTTAAGGGGTCCTCTTACTTCATGGCCAAACAGTAGTTCAAAAGGTGAGAAGCCCAGTGATTCATTTGGAGATTCTCTTGCAGCAAACACAACGAATGGAAGATCTTTATCCCAGTCTTTCTGATGTTCCAAACAGTATTTCTTGAGCATCGATTTGAGTGTTTGATGACATCTCTCCAACGCTCCTTGGGTCTGGGGATGGTAAGCTGAAGACGTGATCTGGGTGATGCCCAACTCTTTCAAAGACTGCTTGAAAACATTCGACATGAAATTACTTCCCCGGTTTGACTGTACCTCCTTGGGCAGACCAAACTTTGTGAAGAACCCTAGCATTTCCTTAACCACGTTCTTTGCTGAGATGTTTCTAAGTGGAATGGCTTCAGGATAACGAGTAGCCATATCAGTCATGGTCAACACATAAGAAAATCCTGGAGAAGTCTTAGGAAGAGGGCCCACAATATCCACCAACACACGGGTGAAAGGCGCCTCAAAAGGAGGAATGGGAACTAGAGGTGCAACCTTTTCGGTCTGATTACACTTCCCCACAACTTGACAGGTGTGACAAGACTTACAATACCAGGAAACATCCCTGAAGATACCTGGCCAGTAGAAGTGTTTCAAAATGCGTGCCACAGTCTTCCTCACTCCAAGGTGTCCTGCCAAACTGGAATCATGAGCCACTCTAATGATATCCTGCCTACAAACACGAGGGATGACAACTTGATGTACAACCTCCCATTCACAGTCGGCTGATGCTGTTGGGGGTCTCCACTTCCTCATAAGTACTCCTGACTTTACATAATAACAAGTAGAAGCACCGGCTGACTCTTCTTCACTGTAAGCAGAGTTAGCTAGACCTTTCAACTCAGGGTCAGCAACCTGCAACTCAACCAACTCTTGACGAGACAAATTATCAACACTACGGGGTACTGCCTCATCTGGTGAGTGGTCCAAATTAGCAAGAAAAGTGTCAGCTAGGATAACATCATCATCATCATTATCCTCTAAATCACCAGTAACTTTAGACTTAGCCCTAGTGACAGCACATGCAGGGAACACATCAGGGACATCACAATCCTGGGACGCACCCACTGGCTCACTAGACAACTGAGGAGCTGGACACACTTGACTTCCACCAATATCATTTCCAAGTAAGAAAGTTACACCTGACATTGGGAGTGTCTCAACCAACCCGACCATAACGGAACCATTAACAAAACCAGACTCTAAATTCACTCTGCACAGAGGGACAGAGAAGTAATTATTCCCTACACCTTGTAAGATTACAGTTTCATCAGAGGAATTAACATTAGAGCCTAGAACACTGGTCAGCATAAGGGATTGGTAAGCACCTGTATCACGATATATTTGAACTGATTTCCTGTCATTACTGTCCAGAGGACTGACAAAACCATCAGACAGGAAATTAGCACATGAACTCTTGAGAGTGTCACCCACGTTACTGCTCAAAAGAGGAGCTCCATCATGAGAATTTAAGTTACCCCTCAAAGCAGGTTCAGTTAACTCAGTTAAAGAATTCTGGGAACTCTCAAGAGTGGACACTAGACCAATTGACTGAATATTTAAAGACTCCTTTTTGTTCACATCACGCTGTCTCCTGAAACATCTCTCCGTAGTATGACCAAGCTTACTACAATAAGTACATTTACTTTTCTGAAATCTAGAGGTGAAGCTGGTATTTACTTCCTGAGAAACATCATCCTTATTCTCTTTCCTGTTACCTGTACTCTGAGTAGAGGCAACGTACTTACTCTCAGCTTTCCCTTTTTCTCTAGAATATCTCTTGTGAGTGAGAACATATTCATCAGCTAAAACTGCAGCATCAGACAAATTATCTATTCTTTTCTCATCAAGATATAGGCTTACATCTTTATAAATACACCTTTTGAAATCCTCCAGCAAAATCATCTGCTTAAATTTACCAAAATCAGAATCCTCATTCTTAGAATTTAACCACTGCTCCAACAAATCTTCTTTGATTTTTGCATACTCAACATGGGATTGCTTATCTTGCTTGTAAGTTGTCCTAAATTTTACTCTATAAGCTTCAGGAACAAGCTCATAGGCCTTAAGAATCAAGCTCTTAACTACATCATAATTATCAGACTGATCCTGAGGCAAAGATGCATAAGTTACTTGAGCTTTACCGGTGAGAACAGTTTGAAGGAGTACTGGCCAATACTCCTTAGGCCAATTAAAACCTGTAGCTACCCTCTCAAACAACTGAAAATACTTTGTTAAATCAGATTCATTAAAAGGAGGGACAAGTTTAACATTTTTAGCCACATCAAAATCATCAGAGCTAGATGATCCAGTTCCACCTTGTTTCATGCGATACTCATGGTCTGCCTGAATCCTAGCAATTTCAACTTGTGCCTCAACCTCCCTAGCACGGGCCTCCTGCAGGGCTAGCTGTAACTTAGCTAATTCAATCTGCGTTTGCTCATTTAGAGGAGTTACATTGAACAAGCTTTCATTAATCATGGCAACAATCTGATCTTTAGACTGATGAGAGCGAACAACAAATCCCAATTGTTGAGCAACAATCTTAAGTTCATTCTTTGTTCTGTTTTCTATATCACACACTGTTTGCACATTTGACAAAAAATATTTGGCTTCATCAAGTGTAGAAATAGTAGCCATCATGAATATATCACAGTCACAAAATATCAAACAATATCCTTATGATAATATCCTGAATATCCTGATATGAGGTCGCCAAATTTATGTTACGGAACAGAGAAAGATAATGTACACTTTAAGTGAGAATACGAAGAGTCACTACTGTCCCGTAAAGTTCCAGGTTCAAAACAAAAGAGTTAGGTAAAATTACAAGTTAAAGTTTAATGCTTAAATTAACAACAAAACATTCAGGACTCATAAAGATAATGTAATGGCAAATAAACAGGTTAAATATATGGTTAACTGCAATAGCCTCTATTAACACGAAATTAGCAAGAATAAATTTATCTAAGTCAGCCCTGATAAAATGAGATACCAGATAATACTCAGTGAATGCCAGATAAATTATTACAGATACAAACTCTTATCAAAAATGACTGACGTAAAACCCAACATTAATTACAAAAACTTCACTAGGCCTACAAATTAAACTTATGCTATACAGTACAAGAAAAAAATGCATTAACAGTAATACTCAAATTACACACAGCTGCTAGATGGTTGGAGACTTCTTGAGCACTCACAATAATAATATCTGTACAGGGGAGGACAGAGATGTGAACAAAATGAGGAGCAGATCTAAGTGGCAATGATGCAGAGACTGAGCTCATTATATAGGGGCCGGCAGAGCTTGATACAACTTGTAATAAGGACGCGCAAATGAAGCCACGGGGACAAAGAGATGAAAATCCCGCAAAGTATTACAGAGAGAACGACTTACTCTACTATAACGGTAGAAGGGGGGGACTGAGGCAGAACACGCTCGTGATCAAACATGCAGCAACTGTGCGTTAAAATTACACAAAGGATGATGAAATCATAGGCTATGTAACAATATATATATATATATATATATATATATATATATATATATATATACTGTATATATAATGCTACAGGCAGACTGTGAAATCAGTCATTTCGTGAAATGCCTAGCCAATTCGAGAAATCAGTCTAAATTGGGATGAGTTAACTTAGGTTAGGTTAATTTAGGCTGAGGTTAAGTTAGGCTGGGATAATCTAGGTTAAGTTTAGGTTAGATGAAGCTAGGTTTGGTTACGTGAGGTTAGGTTAGATTAGGTTAATTTAGATGAACAATAAGTTATATTAAGCTTTAATCTAAATTAACCTAACCTAAAGTAACCAAACTCGGCATAACCTAATCTAACCTAACCTAAACTTAACCTAGATTATCCCAGCCTGACGTAATCGCAGCCTAAACTAACCTAATCTAAATTAACCCATCCCAGTTTAGACTCATTTCACGAACTGACTAGAGATTTCGAGAAATGACTGATTTCACAGTCTGCCTGTAACATTATATATATATATATATATATATATGTTACAGTCACTATCTAAATCCAGACAATTTGTAAAGTGACTAAACTTTTCAGGCAATATGTGAATTGCCTGGTTCACGCAGTCAATTTAGAAGTCAGCTAAAAATTGCAGACAATTTACAAAGTGACTAAAATTCTGATAGATTTTCATGGCATATTGACTAATATGGGGTAATATACTGACATAGACAAACAAACAGTATTCTTGAGTAAAATTTTATTTTCTAAAACCTACGTGACGATAGAATGTGATAATAAAACCTGCGTGACAATATAATGTGATAATAAAACAATGAAAGAATAAAATGTGACAATAAAGTAAGACATTAAATCAGTTTTTATTCTTACAGGTCAAACTAGAGTGGCACCGACTATTGCACTTGTGACCTTTATAACATTTACAGCGATTTGTTTGACACTGTTTCTTAATCACAGTACAATTGCACTTAGCATAACCTTGACCACCAAACCTAGATGACTGCTGTACTGCCTGACGAAGTCCTATTTCCTTGTCTGCACTCACGTCACCAAGGCTATACAGTTGCTGGGTACAAATATCAAACTGACTTGTACTGTAGCGTCCCTTAAGTATTCCTTCTCTCACGGCTATTCGATACATGTCATTTTCATTACGATCTAAGATAACACCTATAACATTTCGGGGATCACCTTTACCTCTCTCAACCAACGGGATGGGAATTGTCACATTATCTCCGGGATTACCAGGGGCATGATCTAAACGACTACGTTTCACCATGCGTTCAGCTTGGGCTAACTGACCAGCAGCTGCTTTTGATCGTTGAAGTGCTATGTTTTCTTGGAGCACATGAAGTCTTCCTGTAGGATTCTGGTCACAGGATGAATTGTCTGGATAGGCAGAACCCACGGATAAACCTTCTGAATGAACAAAAAAAGAATAAAAGCAATGGATTTTTAGCTTTATAATAGAGATAAGTATTTAATTAATGGTGATAGATTTGACATGCGGTTATGAGCTTAATGAGATCAGTTATCATTAACCTTTTTTTAACATTTTTTTTTTTTCTGTGTGTGTCACTACCTGTATGAGTGAAGTCCTCACGGTGAGTAGAACCCTCAGGTGAATCATCTGGATGAGTAGAGCCCTTCGATGAATCAACTGAATGAGTAGAGCACTCGGGTGAATCATCTGGATGAGCAGAGCACTCAGGTGGATCATCTGGATGAGCAGAGCACTCAAGTGAATCATCTGGATGAACAGAGCACTCAGGTGGATCATCTGGATGAGCAGAGCACTCAAGTGAATCATCTGGATGAGCAGAGCACTCAGGTGGATCAACTGGACGAGCAGAGCACTCAGGTGAATCATCTGGATGAGCAGAGTCCGAGGGGAAAGTGTAAGCTCCAAGTAAATCATCTTCAGTAACCATTGTCTTCAAAACTTCCTTTGGAAGTGCAGTTGAGCTTAGACCTACTCTGGCCTCAACACCGAAGAGTGCTTTGTATGGGGATTGTTTGATCCCAGAATGGTAACTGGTGTTCTTTTGAAACTGCACAAACTTTAGTCCCATGGGCCAGTCACTTGTATCATTATCACCTAACCATGAAACTAGCATGTCTTTTATATCACAGTTAAGGCATTCAACTGATCCCTGACTCTGCGGATGCCTTGGTTTACCATGAACCATTAACAAGTCTGGCCAAAGAAGTTTGAGTTCCGAAATGACTAATGCTGTAAATTCACTACCATTATCGCTTTGAAGAATTTGAGGTGCTCCAAACATTAAAAATATGTCCATTAGTTGGAATGCAACCTCAGCGGCCCTTTTTGAAGTTAAGGGACGCAATATGCAATACTTTGTTAGGTGATCTTGATACACCATTATCCACTTATACATTCCTTTGGCACAAGACTGCATGTCAACAAGATCGATCTGAGCTCGTGAGCCAAAGTCCTTTGACAAAATCGTTTTAACAGTAACACCCTTGGTTGTACATCTTTTCCGTTTCTTTTGACACTGAACACACAAAGATTTGAACAGTTCTACAGTACGGTATCTCTAGTAACGTTTGCATATCTTGACAAAGCTTTGACCATTTTGTCTCTGCCGTCATGTCCCGTAGTATTGTAAGCACGTTTTATTGTGTCAAACATATCCTCTGTGTGCACAAAATAAACAGGTTCTTGAGTTCTGTCATTCCGTTTTTTGATCAACTTTTCAACGTCACCACACTGAAGAATTTCGTAACGTCCAAGGATGTAATACTGCCGATTTGATTTATTTTTTGCAGATGCTGCTACTCTGAGTTCCTCTATCAGATTGTAGTACTCAATTTTAGTAAGTAGTAATGACTTTGAATCCGATTTTTTCTTCAACTTCACTTTCTCGTAAAAAAGTGCTTCCTCAGAACACGCCATATGTTCTACAAACGAACTACACCTCACGGAAGGACACAAGGAGTAAATGCCAGGGACAAGGCCAACACACAACTGCACTGGCTAGCTACCCAGACGTCTGTACCGGTAACACACACACACACACACACACACACACACACACACACACACACACACTGATAAACTACCCAGACATCATCACACAAACTGCCAATAGGCAAACTGACCGATTACCCATACCAGGATTCAAACTCTAGTTTGACCTGTATGAATAAAAACTGATTTAATGTCTTACTTTATTGTCACATTTTATTCTTTCATTGTTTTATTATCACATTATAATGTCACGCAGGTTTTATTATCACATTCTATCGTCACGTAGGTTTTAGAAAATAAAATTTTACTCAAGAATACTGTTTGTTTGTCTATGTCAGTATATTACCCCATATTAGTCAATATGCCATGAAAATCTATCAGAATTTTAGTCACTTTGTAAATTGTCTGCAATTTTTAGCTGACTTCTAAATTGACTGGGTGAACCAGGCAATTCACATATTGCCTGAAAAGTTTAGTCACTTTACAAATTGTCTGAATTTAGATAGTGACTGTAATATATATATATATATATATATATATATATATATATATATATATATATATATATATATATATATATATATATATATATATATATATATACATATATATAGAGCCTCTGTGGTACAATGGTAGAGTGTGCATTTCGTACACGAGTGAACCAGGGTTCGCGCCCCACCAGGGTAATAAACTTTGGGAGTGTTCACCCGGCCACGTACTACACCGGTGGACACAAGGGGTGCTGTGGTTGAACCAGTGTCGCTTACTATGAATTATGCTAGCACCCACTTGGCTTGCGCTGGCCGATTACACTTGGTTCACAGACTACACACACATCCAAAGCCACTCCAACACTACAGTTACACTTACAAACACTTCTCACCCTACATACAATCTCTACTAGACAGCCTAAGCCACTTGGTAGAGATACATTGGCTGTATTGTCGCGACTTCGGTCGGGATAGGCCGATCCTGCAGTGGATACTCAAACGGATGATGATGATGATATATATATATATATATATATAGATGGAGCCTCAGTGGTAGAGTGTGCGTTTCGTACACGGGTGAAACAGGGTTCGCGCCTTGCCAGGGTAATAAACTTTGGGAGCGTTCACCCGGCCACGTACTTTTTTTTTTTTTTTATGTGTCCGACTCTGGGCATAGGCTTCACAGCCTGCTATCAGGGCCCAGCAGTCCTCCTACATACCATACACCTCTACATGTCACCACTTCGGCGCTAACACCCACCGTCCATATTGAATACATGCTAGGGCTGTCTCATACAGGACTGGTGTATTGGTATTAGCGAGGGTATTTCTATGACATGTCAGCGGGTCTTCTGGTATATCAGTAAAGCCTAATTTAATGAAATTCAAATCCTTAAACTGTTCCCTGCCCCAGCCGGGATTCGAACCTGGGTCCGTTAGACCTGCAGGCCACCTCTCTACCGATTGAGCCACCGCCTCCCCTGCATTGGCGGACACAAGGGGTGCTGTGGTTGAACCAGTGTCGCTTACTATAAAGTATGCTTCACCCAGTCGGCTTCGTTCACAGACTACACACACATCCAAAGCCACTCCAACACTACAATTACACTTACAAGCACTTCTCACCCTACACAGCTTACAAACTCTACCAGACAGCCTAAGCCACTTGGTAGAGATACATTGGCTGTATCGTCCCGACTTCGGTGGGGATAGGCCGGTCCTGCAGTGGATACTCAAACGGCTAATGATGATATATATATATATATATATATATATATATATATATATATATATATATATGTATACATGTGTGTGTGTGTGTGTGTAATTTATTACAGTTGTGAAGTTGTTTGATCGAAATGTGAGCATTTGAATTTTAGTAGTATAAGGTTATTGGAAAGACTGAATCATAACTCAGTGGCACAGAGTACTTAAAAATGTCTTTAGAATATGCTATGTTTATGTATGCCCATTCCATAAGGCCTCAAAATGACCATAAAACTGGCCCAAATTCAAAAATTTCTTGGGGCAGGGGGGCAGGGGGGCTTACAGCACCCCCTCGAACCCCCCAGCTGTACGGGCTTGCTGCGCTCGCCAAAGTCATGGGCTTCACAGTTAAAAAGATTAAAAAAATTAATGCCCCCCCCCTTCTCAACTTTGTCGATACGCCACTGCTGGAACTGTACAACCACTGTCACTTGTAGAAGCAGGAGAATTTAAAGATTTAACCCCGCCATGGCCGTACTTTTGAAAATTGATGGGCCCCCCTGGCCGGCACAAAACAATTTTTTCATGTTCCGAAAATCGATTTTTCTTTTTACCAATGTGAAGAGAATTATGTGGCACACACGGCAATGTAATTTTTAGCATCCTAAACCCATCCTATGATTCCTAATGAATCGTGGAAAAATTCGCACAATGACTGCGAACACGGCGGTGGAACCTAAGCAAATCGCTGCATTAGGAAAGATCCATATTTTTGAGGGGGGGAAAAAAGGGTTCTTCATAAATTATGGTTTGGAATGACTAGAAATATGTTATATGAACAAAATCAGTACACAACATGTGAAGATTATAAAAAAAAAAAAAAAAATGATTTTTTTCTTGCTAATTTTGATGTTTCTTGTGTTTGTGCAAATGTGGAGTTAGTTTTGGGGTTAGGGTGGCGTAGTATGTGTCTAAAGAGAGGCGAAAAATGCTATTTTTATTTTGTTATAAGATAAGGGTGCTGCTGTCTGTGCATAGTCTGAACAGTACTGCCGCGGCCAAAATTTAGTATGGCCCAAGATTAGCACCTCACACGAGGGGAATTAGCATGAAGAGACGGGAAGGTTTGACATCCATATTGTCATCAAGAGAACAACATCATATGTTGTTGAAATGCTTGTGCAAAATGAGAAATATGTAAAATGAAAGAAAAAAAGTACAAATATGTGTACTTATCAATAAAAATATAATTATTTTTCCCTGTCTTTGTTGTTTATAACGCTTATTCCTCTATAGGGTCTTTTTTTTTTTTTTTTTTTTTTTAATACTCTTGGTGGTATAGTGCATGTCGAAAGAGAGGAGAATGATGCTATTTTTATTGGTTAATGGGTGCAGCTGTGGGTGTTTAGGGACAACCATCGAGGTCAAAAAATAATAAGGCCAGAGATTAGCACAGTGGGCTGGGGAAAGGAGGGGTAAGGGATGGTGATGTGAGTGACAACTGTAAATACTGTACAGTAAACAAGAAATGTGATTTTTTTTCCTGGAAATACATTAAAAAAAAGGAGGAAATCAATAGAATAGAAGAAACAGTGATACATATAAAATGAGTAAAGAAAGAAAAAACTTACCCTTTATGCTTGTAGGGCTGTGGGTTGTAGAGTGGGCAGAAAGAGCGAGTGTGAGGGATGCTTGTCTCTCCCCCCTCCCTAGCCAGGTCAAAACCAAACTTTGATAAGCAGTCACTATCTGAAAAATACACTTTCTCTCTTTTCTTGACTTATTTTCTTATTCTTAGTTACACTAACACCTGAGGGTGTATTGGGACTCCATATTATAATTACAATCATAATAGATCAAATGTCATAAAAGACTTTGTAGTTCCTTTGTGGTTACTTGTAGTTGAGTTATATATATATTAAACTTGTGGACGAGCGGTTATTATATTTGAGTAGCTTTGTAAGAAGCTAATCTTCTTTCCCATTTGTCGTGTAGTGACAGGAGAGGTAAAGAATAGTATGGGACTATTTTTATTTGTCTTGGAAAAATTAACAAGTCTCTCACACAGAGCGAAGTATAGAGTCCCGCTAGCTATCTCTCTGTCTCGCTCTCTCTGTCCCTCTCTCAAGTTGCTAAGCCCTTCTCCCTGCGACCTGTCTCTTCTATCGCCTGTCTCCTGACCTGCCTGTTCTAAGGCCTGTCTCCTTCTGACCTGCCTGTTCTAAGGCCTGTCTCCTTCTGACCTGCCTGTTCTAAGGCCTGTCTCCTTCTGAGCTCTCTTTCCTAAATTCTGGTGTAGCAGGGGTTGTATCACGTGTGTTCCTTGTGAGTGGAAAGTTCTAGAAGCCTGTGTGTGAGTATGTGTGTGTATGGTCACTAAGGCTTTGTTCACCGGTGGATTGCTGACAACTAACTGCATCATCTCCTTACTGGCCACTCGTCAGTTTCCTCAGTGTAATTTGCAAGCTCATTTCCCATTCCCAGGCTCGCATAGAGCTGTCTATCTATCTATTTATCTATCTATATATTATGTTTTTTAACTACAATATGGAGTCCCAATACACTGCTCGGTCACGCGAAAATGGCGTACCATCGACAGTTAATAGTCCTAACATATTAATACATATTATATACACATTATAATGAACTTATAAGCTAATTAAGTGAAATACATAATATTGTAAAAGTAACATAATTGTATGAATATTGTATACATATAATATTTATAGTAAATAGTGATTATTCAGTAATATTACATTTTAAACAAGTTGTATACATATTTGAATAAATGCATTAAAGTAAATTATTTAACTGTAATACAGTACAGTATGTACTTGGGTTATTGAAGTGAAATGCATACATGCAAGAAAAAAAAATAGTTTAAAATTAAGATTATGGTATGAGTTATTAATATTTCATTTAAAGATAATGATACTGGTCTGCCATACATGGGTCATTCTTCTTTGTATTTTTTTTTTTTTATAATTAATACTATATACAAAATATATACACTTCATTCAGGGGGGTTGACTTTGATGTTAACTCTCCCCGCACTAAATAATGACTCCAAATTAGCAATTCTTGCATGCATTCTGTGCATTGCGAACAGCAGTACTGCAACTACAATGCAGACGATTATAAAGACAGTAGGGGCTGGGCTATAAACATAATATGGGTTGAACATACTCAAAGTCAAATCTTCCCAGGGCTTCATTGTTTCATTGATCAGCTGCATAGTTTCAAACTTAGGTGAAGTCAGCTTAATACTTGTGCTCATGTTTAAGTTCATATCAGGCAGTGGGTGGAAATGTTTGTGTGTATGATTGAGAATGGCGTAGTGATTGATGGTGGATAAAGTAGACATGGCTGGTGTAAATACCGCACAGTAGTCTGGTGCTATGTATAATCCTGATGCTGATGTATGAGATGGTGGTATATCTGGACAGACTATGTAAACTGATGTGTTATGAGGGAAATAAAAAACTGTGAGTGTCCAATGCGTTGATGGTGTACAAGTTTATCTGGAGCAAAAGTGAAGTTGCAATGATGATGAATATTGTCATTTCTGATGATAGCCATTTCACAAGGGACTGTATCAGTAGGCTGAAACGTGAGAATGTACGCAGGACAAAGATGAACAGCATGTAAGGATGTGCGGCACTTACGTTCAATCGTTGACTCACTTGCGAAAGTGACAGTGTCCCGTCTCTTGGAGACCATGATGAGTTCGGTGTCCGTGTTGATGTTGATGATGACCAAAGTGTTGTTATTTTTATAGGAGAAAGGGTGTATTTGGTATACTGTGAACAGGTCTTCAGTGATGAATGGTACATGAACTACCACTGCTGTTGGTGTTAGTGTTGCTTCTAAATACTGGTAATATTGCATAAATTCCCTACTGCAGAACAACGGCTTCAATTTATGTTTATGTATGCCTTGACTAAGTATCTGACGTAGCTCATGAACTGGGAGTAAGTCAATTGTGATCTTGCCATCACCAGCATTCGAAATTCCTTGCATAAGTGCCCTGAAACGATCTCTAGTGTTCTCTAATTGTAGTAGAATCGTGTCAATATGTTCTGTGATGATGGAGAAGTGTTGGAAAAGTGTAACGTTTCCCTCCAATTCATTTATTTTATCTACACTCTCGAGAGCTATGTTTTCTGCTTGTTTCAGATTTTTCACAATTGTCTTCATTGCTGAGTTCTGTCCTGTGATGAACTTATCTTGGTATGTTAGTACCTGAGGTATCTTATTAAATTTGTTGTTTATTTCTTTAAGGTCATCCTCTGTAGCCAATCCAAAGATGTTCCCAAGAACTGCGCCACCCAAGTCGAACAAACCGCGCTTTTGGCGAGTACGTGTGATGTTCCTGTCGCTCAGTACCTCCGTTCCATAAGATGGGAGATCTTGGATCATGACGAGCATAGTTGACTTCGCCTGTTCTAGTTTCCATTTCGCTAACTTTACCATTTCATTCACTTCCTTGGTGTTATGTGCTTGTGAAACATAATTTCCTATCATGAAGTCCAGAGTTCGCATCGGCGTCGCAAGTCTGTCTAGATAAGTAGGTAATTCATACAAGTAATCTAGACTTATTTCAATACTCATGACGTCCTTAACGATTGTAGTCGTGGCCGTTGGAGCTATGAGGCATCCTTGTCGTACTATATGTTTGGGGTCTAAGTGCGCATATCCTCTTGCTATGTAGAGGAGAATCCATAGCATAAGTCCCTTCATCGTAACCTACCGAAAAAAAAAATCTATTAATTTCCTATCATGCTGTGGTCGATGATAGTGATGATGTGCGTTACGGTTGATTGTTATTTCATTTATAGAAGGAGTTTAAATCGATATTTAATTCTCGTAAATGATGTACTGTAGATTTGATTGGAACAGTTGCACCTATGTTCGATTGTTTGGTATATGACCTTAATTTCTTTTTGTAATCATTGTTGTGTTCTTGCTTGGTTTCTTGAGGTACGTTCGCCTGTTTGGTTGTATCCGAGGCTGAATAATTATGGGATAATTCCCTTGAAACTCGTTTTAGATGGTCAATATGAACTTGTTTCTCCTCGCCACTTGAAAGTGACTTAATTAAAGCTTTGTTTGCTTTTATGTTAATTACTCTGTATGGGCCCTCAAATTTTGGGGATAATTTATTGTCTCTCGTATGAATGACACCGTAAACAATGTCTCCTAAGCTGATAGGTGACTCTTTTGCCTTCTTGTTAAATGCCTCCGTTATTTCTTCCTTGGACATCGTTAATTGTTTTTTGACTCTTTTGTGAATGTCCTGGAATTCACGTAAACGGAGTTTAGAGTAATCATCGTAATTGTATATAGGCATGCTGTCACCTTCTAGGAGCTCATATGGTAATTTTTTATCTGTGCCATATGTAATGAAATGTGGTGTGTCACCGATGGATTTATTTATAGACCCATTAATTGAGGCCTCTGCTCTGGGAATCCAATCATCCCAGCTTGCATAATTTTCATTGAGAATGTGTCGTAGCACATCTAATACCTTTTTATTTTGTCTCTCTACCAACCCATTCGATGCTGGGTGATAGGCCAAAACGTTAACCTTTTTGATGTATTATTTACATATTTCTTGTAAGATCTCAGAATTTAATTCTCCTCCAGTATCACTAATTAGTACCTTTGGGGTAGTAAAGCGACATATTACATTATCTGTTATTGCCTTTGCTACTGTCTCTGCTGTCTTATCTTTAATTGGAGCTAAAATGACATAACGGGAAAAATGATCCATTGCTACGAATAAGTATAGGTTATTTTTGTATGATAATGGCATCTTGAGTAAATCAACAGCGACAACGTCCCATGGTTGATGTGGTACAGGGTAATTACCCATCGGTGCAGGTGTGATTGGGTATCCTTTGTGTTTCGCACATGATTCGCATCTGTCTATATGATTGTTTATATCTTTTCGTAATGAAGGCCAGTAATATAATAGCTGGGCTTAGTTGAATGTCTTATCCTTTCCAGGATGTCCCGCATGTGGGCTGTCGTGTATCAATCGTAATACTTGGGGTATCATGTCATTAGGTACTACCAACTAGTTAGTATTTCTTTGGCGTTTTGGTTGTTTAGAGTTAATTTTGTATAATGTATTATTGACCATTGTGAATTGTTCAAGTGGGACATGCAGTTTGGGTAATTGTATGTCATCTCCACTTTCCAACTTGTATATTACTTTAGACCATGTTGGGTCAAGTCTTTGTGCCTTTGCGATATCCTCGTGGTTTGGGATATTTCCTTTGAGATCTAACGCCGCGACCTGAATTGTGTTTGGGTTCCTAGATAATGCGTCAGCTACTATGTTCATTTTACCTTGTATATAATGAATTTGTACATTGTAGTTTTCAGCTGTACATTTCCATCTTGCTCTCCTCCCAGAAAGGAGTTTTTCTTTAAACATACTCACCAGTGGTTTATGGTCGGTGAATAAGTGGATTTCGTAACCATATACCAAATCTCGAAACTTTTGTAATGCAAAAACCACTGCAAGTGCCTCTAAGTCTGTAGTGCAATAATTTTTCTCCGCACCTCTTGTTTGTCTGCTGGGAAATGCAATTGGTTGATTCTTTCCTCTTTTATCTTCCTGCATCAGTACAGCCCCTAATCCTTTAACTGATGCGTCTGTACAGATAAGAAATGATTTTGTGTAATCTGGATATGCTAAACAAGGTGCATTTGTTAGTTTAATTTTTAGATTGTTAAATGCCCTTTTTTGTTCTTCTTCCCATTGGAATACAGCATCTTTTTTGAGTAGTTGGAATAGAGGAAAGGCTATATGAGAGAACTGTGGTACGAATGACCTATAGTACCCAGCCAGACCTAAAAATTGTCTAACTTCGTCAGTCGTAGTGGGTTCAGGAAAATCTCTCACTGCCTGTATTTTGTCATCAGTGGTGTGAATACCATCAGAACTTAATTTGTGGCCTAAGAAATATATTTCCTTAAAGCAAAATTTGAATTTAGACAGTTTAATTTTTAAACCAGCATCACTAAGCTTTTATAAGAGTAAGTCTAATTTCCTGAGATGATCCTTAATATTCTTCGTTGCGATTATAATATCGTCAAGATAAACAAATATTCCTTGTCCTAAAATTCCGGACAATACGTAATTCATAAGACGCTGGAATGTGCCTGGGGCTGTCCTCAGTCCCATTGACATTCTTGTATATTGATAATGGCCTCTGTTTGTTGAAAAGGCAGTGAATTTACGTGACTCCTTAGATACCGGAATCTGATAGTAGCCGTTTAGGAGATCGATGGTCGAGAATAAATTATTCTCAGGACCAATATTCTGTAGAACATCGCTTAGTAATGGCATGGGAAATCTGTCTGGGATTGTGTGATTATTTAGTTTACGGTAATCTACTACCGCACGCATTTCTCCATTTCGTTTGGGCACGAAGAATAAGGGGGCATTCCACGGGGAGACTGAAGGCTCAATAATTCCAAGTTTTAACATTTCATCAACATACTGATTTGCAAGTGTACGTTGGGAGTGTGGTATGCGGTAAGCTGGTACGAAAATTGGCGGTGTTTCTGGGTGCACATTAATCATGTGATTAATCAAGTTAGTACACCCTAATTGTTCTCCGGGCAATGCTACGGTGTCCCTGTGTGTTTCCAGCAGGGTTAACAAATCATTTTCTTCATCAAATTCACCTGAGTGAATTAAATTCTCTTTTATTCTTTCTCTATCCGTAGATTTAATCTCACTTGTTACTCCAGCTATAACTATTTCCTTCACAGGGGCGGGACATATTTCAATAGCAACTATGCAAGTTCCCTTTTTCAACTGAACTTCCTCATTCATGTGATTAATTATGAATATCTGAGTTTGCCCTTCGTCGTTCGTATGACATAATGCGTTTTCTACTGACAATCCCTTTACTTTACATAATTCTTCTAAGACAAGAACAGTACTATTCCGTAATTTGCTCTTTATGGTAACCTTCATGTATGAATTAGGTGGTATAACTAAATCATTAGTGAGATGGGCTGGAAAAATTGATAAATCAGTACTGTTATCTGGGTCACTCATTCTGGAGGATGGGGTTGGTGGTGGGAGTGGATCTATACACTCATCTGTTTGTGTATGTTTGTTTAAGTCTTTAATATTACCAATTCTTTTTGGCTCTCTTCTACCAATCGGTGAGGGCTCTGAAGTTATTTCCTCTATGAATTCATTATCAAAGTCTATTCCATTCATTTGTGGGAGTATAGTTATGTTCTCAGCTCTCATGGATCTTAAGCCCAGTAACATATGAGCTTTAATTGCTAAGTTTTCAACGATATAGAAGACTGCAGAGAATGGTCTTGTATGTTCTGTGAAATTGATATTTAATCTTATCATACCCTTCACTGTAATCTCTTGTCCATCTACTGTGTATAAATCTAAATCAGCTTCATCCAGAAAAGTTACTTTCTTTTTATTTTTAAGAATTCTATTTAGTTCTTCATGTGTTATTAAGTTCACTGGAGAGCCTGTATCTAAAAATAAGGAAACGTTTTGATCCTCACATACAGCTGGTATCAAGATACACTCATTTCCCAACATGCCTCCTATGTGAAGTTTAGCCTTGTTTTTCTTTACGTTTGTTCGTTTTTTGTCATGACTTGGTCTTCCTCCCGATTTGAACATAGACACAATTTTTTCTACTGTTTTGCAATCACTGGTCCAGTGCCCTTGGTATCTATGATGCCTACAGTAAGGACCAAATCCTTGTGTCTTTTGTTTGTCCTCTTTTGCCTTGATAAAACATTCATACCTTGTGTGTCCTGGTTTTGCACAATAATGACATAGAATGGACCTATCCCTTGACTGTGACCTACGAGGTGATTTCCCATAAGAAGTGTTGTTTATGGCGCGAGACCTGCTCGCGCTGCACGAAAACTTATGAAACTGCCTGTAGGAAGGCGTCTGTAAACGAGGCCTTGTCACGTTTGCTTGTTTGGCCTGCCTGATTTCTGGTCGCGATCGATTTTGTTCTCTGTTTGGGGTCGGTGTAGATGTTTTCACAGCTGATACTGTCTCAGGTACCCTCATTCTACCAGAATGTGCATGTGGGTCGACCATACCTGCTTTACTGCACTTCATCTCTACCTCGTTCATTAAGTCTAGCAAGCACATTTCTGGGGTGTACGCGATCGTCCTGGCGATCCTAAGGGTCCTATCAGGTAATTTACACAAGGCAGCTACATAACCAATGATGTCCACGACGAGGTCTGGGGACATCTTTCCATCATCTGTTATCCAATTAGAATTTTCCAATGTAGCTAATAATGTTCTCTTGATTGTGGAGACATCAGCAGTTATTTCACTGAGCACATGGTTTGTAGTGTGCTCCCTTACAAGATCTACAATTTTATGTAATTCTGGAATTATACCTGGCAAGAAGTTCATACCTCCAGAAAATTTCTTCAGAAATTCAGTTTTAAATTCATCACATGTCCTAGCACGATGGAGCTTGTCGGAGCGAAGCAAGTTGCTCGCTGGACATCTTTCCTGGCTTATGAATTTTAGTAGTATAAGGTTATTGGAAAGACTGTATCATAACTCAGTGGCACAGAGTACTTAAAAATGACTTTAGAATATGCTATGTTTATGTCGTATACCCATTCCATAAGGCCTCAAAATGACCATAAAACTGGCCCAAATTCAAAATTTTCTTGGGGCAGGGGGGCTTACAGCACCCCCTCGAACCCCCCAGCTGTACGGGCTTGCTGCACTCGCCAAAGTCATGGGCTTCACAGTTATAAAGATTTAAAAAAATAATGCCCCCCCCCTTCTCAACTTTGTCGATACGCCACTGCTGGAACTGAACAACCACTGTCACTTGTAGATGCAGGAGAATTTAAAGATTTAACTCCACCATGGCTGTACTTTTGAAAATTGATGGGCCCACCTGGCCGGCACAGAACAATTTTTTCGTGTTCCGAAAATCGATTTTTCTTTTTTACCAATGTGAAGAGAATCATGTGGCACACACGGCAATGTAATTTTTAGCATCCTAAACCCATCCTATGATTCCTAATGAATCGTGGAAAAATTCGCACAATGACTGCGAACACGGCGGTGGAACCTAAGCAAATCGCTGCATTAGGAAAGATCCATATTTTTGAGGGGGGGAAAAAAGGGTTCTTCATAAATTATGGTTTGGAATGACTAGAAATATGTTATATGAACAAAATCAGTGCACAACATGTGAAGATTATAAAAAAAAAAAAAAAAAAAATTTCTTGCTAATTTTGATGTTTCTTGTGTTTGTGCAAATGTGGAGTTAGTTTTGGGGTTAGGGTGGCGTAGTATGTGTCTAAAGAGAGGCGAAAAATGCTATTTTTATTTTGTTATAAGATAAGGGTGCTGCTGTCTGTGCATAGTCTGAACAGTACTGCCGCGGCCAAAATTTAGTATGGCCCAAGATTAGCACCTCACACGAGGGGAAATAGCATGAAGAGACGGGAAGGTTTGACATCCATATTGTCATCAAGAGAACAACATCATATGTTGTTGAAATGCTTGTGCAAAATGAGAAATATGTAAAATGAAAGAAAAAAAGTACAAATATGTGTACTTATCAATAAAAATATAATTATTTTTCCCTGTCTTTGTTGTTTATAACGCTTATTCCTCTATAGGGTCTTTTTTTTTTTTTTTTTTTTTTTTTACTCCTGGTGGTATAGTGCATGTCGAAAGAGAGGAGAATGATGCTATTTTTATTGGTTAATGGGTGCAGCTGTGGGTGTTTAGGGACAACCATCGAAGTCAAAAAATAATAAGGCCAGAGATTAGCACAGTGGGCTGGGGAAAGGAGGGGTAAGGGATGGTGATGTGAGTGACAACTGTAAATACTGTACAGTAAACAAGAAATGTGATTTTTTTTCCTGGAAATACATTAAAAAAAAGGAGGAAATCAATAGAATAGAAGAAAGAGTGATACATATAAAATGAGTAAAGAAAGAAAAAACTTACCCTTTATGCTTGTAGGGCTGTGGGTTGTAGAGTGGGCAGAAGGAGCGAGTGTGAGGGATGCTTGTCTCTCCCCCCTCCCTAGCCAGGTCAAAACCAAACTTTGATAAGCAGTCACTATCTGAAAAATACACTTTCTCTCTTTTCTTGACTTATTTTCTTATTCTTAGTTACACTAACACCTGAGGGGAGCGAAAAACGGATGTCCACGCTTGACTGATTCACGAGATGTGCTGACCGCCTGAGTGGTTTGGAGGGTAGAATAAGTCAGTATCAATATCTCCCAGACCTTCATCTACTTTGTTCTCATTTTTTTTTTTTTTACGGATCGCGCTGTGTGAACAGCACCAGCCATTCTGCAGTAAAGCGTCATCCAATACTCTGGCCATTTACGGGTTAATGAGTACAATGAAGCCTTGATATTTCATCCCAGGTTGTTCCAATTTGTCAAGAATTTAACTAAAAAACAAGTGTAAATAGCTCTAAGAAAGTGCTGTCTCTATAATGAAACTCGTTGCAATTATAATATCGTCAAGATAAACAAATATTCCTTGTCCTAAAATTCCGGACAATACGTAATTCATAAGACGCTGGAATGTGCCTGGGGCTGTCCTCAGTCCCATTGGCATTCTTGTATATTGATAATGGCCTCTGTTTGTTGAAAAGGCAGTGAATTTACGTGACTCCTTAGATACCGGAATCTGATAGTAGCCGTTTAGGAGATCGATGGTCGAGAATAAATTATTCTCAGGACCAATATTCTGTAGAACATCGCTTAGTAATGGCATGGGAAATCTGTCTGGGATTGTGTGATTATTTAGTTTACGGTAATCTACTACCGCACGCATTTCTCCATTTCGTTTGGGCACGAAGAATAAGGGGGCATTCCACGGGAGACTGAAGGCTCAATAATTCCAAGTTTTAACATTTCATCAACATACTGATTTGCAAGTGTACGTTGGGAGTGTGGTATGCGGTAAGCTGGTACGAAAATTGGCGGTGTTTCTGGGTGCACATTAATCATGTGATTAATCAAGTTAGTACACCCTAATTGTTCTCCAGGCAATGCTACGGTGTCCCTGTGTGTTTCCAGCAGGGTTAACAAATCATTTTCTTCATCAAATTCACCTGAGTGAATTAAATTCTCTTTTATTCTTTCTCTATCCGTAGATTTAATCTCACTTGTTACTCCAGCTATAACTATTTCCTTCACAGGGGCGGGACATATTTCAATAGCAACTATGCAAGTTCCCTTTTTCAACTGAACTTCCTCATTCATGTGATTAATTATAATATCTGAGTTTGCCCTTCGTCGTTCGTATCTGAGTTTGCCCTTCGTCGTTCGTATGACATAATGCGTTTTCTACTGACAATCCCTTTACTTTACATAATTCTTCTAAGACAAGAACAGTACTATTCCGTAATTTGCTCTTTATGGTAACCTTCATGTATGAATTAGGTGGTATAACTAAATCATTAGTGAGATGGGCTGGAAAAATTGATAAATCAGTACTGTTATCTGGGTCACTCATTCTGGAGGATGGGGTTGGTGGTGGGAGTGGATCTATACACTCATCTGTTTGTGTATGTTTGTTTAAGTCTTTAATATTACCAATTCTTTTTGGCTCTCTTCTACCAATCGGTGAGGGCTCTGAAGTTATTTCCTCTATGAATTCATTATCAAAGTCTATTCCATTCATTTGTGGGAGTATAGTTATGTTCTCAGCTCTCATGGATCTTAAGCCCAGTAACATATGAGCTTTAATTGCTAAGTTTTCAACGATATAGAAGACTGCAGAGAATGGTCTTGTATGTTCTGTGAAATTGATATTTAATCTTATCATACCCTTCACTGTAATCTCTTGTCCATCTACTGTGTATAAATCTAAATCAGCTTCATCCAGAAAAGTTACTTTCTTTTTATTTTTAAGAATTCTATTTAGTTCTTCATGTGTTATTAAGTTCACTGGAGAGCCTGTA
This sequence comes from Coenobita brevimanus, assembly GCF_032717465.1. Classification (NCBI taxonomy): domain Eukaryota; kingdom Metazoa; phylum Arthropoda; class Malacostraca; order Decapoda; family Coenobitidae; genus Coenobita; species Coenobita brevimanus. The sequence continues at coordinate 24,507,128 of NC_137014.1, read as the reverse complement.
TCTAAAAATAAGGAAACGTTTTGATCCTCACATACAGCTGGTATCAAGATACACTCATTTCCCAACATGCCTCCTATGTGAAGTTTAGCCTTGTTTTTCTTTACGTTTGTTCGTTTTTTGTCATGACTTGGTCTTCCTCCCGATTTGAACATAGACACAATTTTTTCTACTGTTTTGCAATCACTGGTCCAGTGCCCTTGGTATCTATGATGCCTACAGTAAGGACCAAATCCTTGTGTCTTTTGTTTGTCCTCTTTTGCCTTGATAAAACATTCATACCTTGTGTGTCCTGGTTTTGCACAATAATGACATAGAATGGACCTATCCCTTGACTGTGACCTACGAGGTGATTTCCCATAAGAAGTGTTGTTTATGGCGCGAGACCTGCTCGCGCTGCACGAAAACTTATGAAACTGCCTGTAGGAAGGCGTCTGTAAACGAGGCCTTGTCACGTTTGCTTGTTTGGCCTGCCTGATTTCTGGTCGCGATCGATTTTGTTCTCTGTTTGGGGTCGGTGTAGATGTTTTCACAGCTGATACTGTCTCAGGTACCCTCATTCTACCAGAATGTGCATGTGGGTCGACCATACCTGCTTTACTGCACTTCATCTCTACCTCGTTCATTAAGTCTAGCAAGCACATTTCTGGGGTGTACGCGATCGTCCTGGCGATCCTAAGGGTCCTATCAGGTAATTTACACAAGGCAGCTACATAACCAATGATGTCCACGACGAGGTCTGGGGACATCTTTCCATCATCTGTTATCCAATTAGAATTTTCCAATGTAGCTAATAATGTTCTCTTGATTGTGGAGACATCAGCAGTTATTTCACTGAGCACATGGTTTGTAGTGTGCTCCCTTACAAGATCTACAATTTTATGTAATTCTGGAATTATACCTGGCAAGAAGTTCATACCTCCAGAAAATTTCTTCAGAAATTCAGTTTTAAATTCATCACATGTCCTAGCACGATGGAGCTTGTCGGAGCGAAGCAAGTTGCTCGCTGGACATCTTTCCTGGCTTATGAATTTTAGTAGTATAAGGTTATTGGAAAGACTGTATCATAACTCAGTGGCACAGAGTACTTAAAAATGACTTTAGAATATGCTATGTTTATGTCGTATACCCATTCCATAAGGCCTCAAAATGACCATAAAACTGGCCCAAATTCAAAATTTTCTTGGGGCAGGGGGGCGGGGGGGCTTACAGCACCCCCTCGAACCCCCCAGCTGTACGGGCTTGCTGCACTCGCCAAAGTCATGGGCTTCACAGTTATAAAGATTTAAAAAAATAATGCCCCCCCCCTTCTCAACTTTGTCGATACGCCACTGCTGGAACTGAACAACCACTGTCACTTGTAGATGCAGGAGAATTTAAAGATTTAACTCCGCCATGGCTGTACTTTTGAAAATTGATGGGCCCACCTGGCCGGCACAGAACAATTTTTTCGTGTTCCGAAAATCGATTTTTCTTTTTACCAATGTGAAGAGAATCATGTGGCACACACGGCAATGTAATTTTTAGCATCCTAAACCCATCCTATGATTCCTAATGAATCGTGGAAAAATTCGCACAATGACTGCGAACACGGCGGTGGAACCTAAGCAAATCGCTGCATTAGGAAAGATCCATATTTTTGAGGGGGGGAAAAAAGGGTTCTTCATAAATTATGGTTTGGAATGACTAGAAATATGTTATATGAACAAAATCAGTGCACAACATGTGAAGATTGTAAAAAAAAAAAAAAAAAAAAAATTTCTTGCTAATTTTGATGTTTCTTGTGTTTGTGCAAATGTGGAGTTAGTTTTGGGGTTAGGGTGGCGTAGTATGTGTCTAAAGAGAGGCGAAAAATGCTATTTTTATTTTGTTATAAGATAAGGGTGCTGCTGTCTGTGCATAGTCTGAACAGTACTGCCACGGCCAAAATTTAGTATGGCCCAAGATTAGCACCTCACACGAGGGGAAATAGCATGAAGAGACGGGAAGGTTTGACATCCATATTGTCATCAAGAGAACAACATCATATGTTGTTGAAATGCTTGTGCAAAATGAGAAATATGTAAAATGAAAGAAAAAAAGTACAAATATGTGTACTTATCAATAAAAATATAATTATTTTTCCCTGTCTTTGTTGTTTATAACGCTTATTCCTCTATAGGGTCTTTTTTTTTTTTTTTTTTTTTTTTTTTTTTTTTTTTTTTTACTCCTGGTGGTATAGTGCATGTCGAAAGAGAGGAGAATGATGCTATTTTTATTGGTTAATGGGTGCAGCTGTGGGTGTTTAGGGACAACCATCGAAGTCAAAAAATAATAAGGCCAGAGATTAGCACAGTGGGCTGGGGAAAGGAGGGGTAAGGGATGGTGATGTGAGTGACAACTGTAAATACTGTACAGTAAACAAGAAATGTGATTTTTTTTCCTGGAAATACATTAAAAAAAAGGAGGAAATCAATAGAATAGAAGAAACAGTGATACATATAAAATGAGTAAAGAAAGAAAAAACTTACCCTTTATGCTTGTAGGGCTGTGGGTTGTAGAGTGGGCAGAAGGAGCGAGTGTGAGGGATGCTTGTCTCTCCCCCCTCCCTAGCCAGGTCAAAACCAAACTTTGATAAGCAGTCACTATCTGAAAAATACACTTTCTCTCTTTTCTTGACTTATTTTCTTATTCTTAGTTACACTAACACCTGAGGGGAGCGAAAAACGGATGTCCACGCTTGACTGATTCACGAGATGTGCTGACCGCCTGAGTGGTTTGGAGGGTAGAATAAGTCAGTATCAATATCTCCCAGACCTTCATCTACTTTGTTCTCATTTTTTTTTTTTACGGATCGCGCTGTGTGAACAGCACCAGCCATTCTGCAGTAAAGCGTCATCCAATACTCTGGCCATTTACGGGTTAATGAGTACAATGAAGCCTTGATATTTCATCCCAGGTTGTTCCAATTTGTCAAGAATTTAACTAAAAAACAAGTGTAAATAGCTCTAAGAAAGTGCTGTCTCTATAATGAAACTCGTTGCGATTATAATATCGTCAAGATAAACAAATATTCCTTGTCCTAAAATTCCGGACAATACGTAATTCATAAGACGCTGGAATGTGCCTGGGGCTGTCCTCAGTCCCATTGGCATTCTTGTATATTGATAATGGCCTCTGTTTGTTGAAAAGGCAGTGAATTTACGTGACTCCTTAGATACCGGAATCTGATAGTAGCCGTTTAGGAGATCGATGGTCGAGAATAAATTATTCTCAGGACCAATATTCTGTAGAACATCGCTTAGTAATGGCATGGGAAATCTGTCTGGGATTGTGTGATTATTTAGTTTACGGTAATCTACTACCGCACGCATTTCTCCATTTCGTTTGGGCACGAAGAATAAGGGGGCATTCCACGGGGAGACTGAAGGCTCAATAATTCCAAGTTTTAACATTTCATCAACATACTGATTTGCAAGTGTACGTTGGGAGTGTGGTATGCGGTAAGCTGGTACGAAAATTGGCGGTGTTTCTGGGTGCACATTAATCATGTGATTAATCAAGTTAGTACACCCTAATTGTTCTCCAGGCAATGCTACGGTGTCCCTGTGTGTTTCCAGCAGGGTTAACAAATCATTTTCTTCATCAAATTCACCTGAGTGAATTAAATTCTCTTTTATTCTTTTTCTATCCGTAGATTTAATCTCACTTGTTACTCCAGCTATAACTATTTCCTTCACAGGGGCGGGACATATTTCAATAGCAACTATGCAAGTTCCCTTTTTCAACTGAACTTTCTCATTCATGTGATTAATTATGAATATCTGAGTTTGCCCTTCGTCGTTCGTATGACATAATGCGTTTTCTACTGACAATCCCTTTACTTTACATAATTCTTCTAAGTCAAGAACAGTACTATTCCGTAATTTGCTCTTTATGGTAACCTTCATGTATGAATTAGGTGGTATAACTAAATCATTAGTGAGATGGGCTGGAAAAATTGATAAATCAGTACTGTTATCTGGGTCACTAATTCTGGAGGATGGGGTTGGTGGTGGGAGTGGATCTATACACTCATCTGTTTGTGTATGTTTGTTTAAGTCTTTAATATTACCAATTCTTTTTGGCTCTCTTCTACCAATCGGTGAGGGCTCTGAAGTTATTTCCTCTATGAATTCATTATAAAAGTCTATTCCATTCATTTGTGGGAGTATAGTTATGTTCTCAGCTCTCATGGATCTTAAGCCCAGTAACATATGAGCTTTAATTGCTAAGTTTTCAACGATATAGAAGACTGCAGAGAATGGTCTTGTATGTTCTGTGAAATTGATATTTAATCTTATCATACCCTTCACTGTAATCTCTTGTCCATCTACTGTGTATAAATCTAAATCAGCTTCATCCAGAAAAGTTACTTTCTTTTTATTTTTAAGAATTCTATTTAGTTCTTCATGTGTTATTAAGTTCACTGGAGAGCCTGTATCTAAAAATAAGGAAACGTTTTGACCCTCACATACAGCTGGTATCAAGATACACTCATTTCCCAACATGCCTCCTATGTGAAGTTTAGCCTTGTTTTTCTTTACGTTTGTTCGTTTTTTGTCATGACTTGGTCTTCCCCCCGATTTGAACATAGACACAATTTTTTCTACTGTTTTGCAATCACTGGTCCAGTGCCCTTGGTATCTATGATGCCTACAATAAGGACCAAATCCTTGTGTCTTTTGTTTGTCCTCTTTTGCCTTGATAAAACATTCATACCTTGTGTGTCCTGGTTTTGCACAATAATGACATAGAATGGACCTATCCCTTGACTGTGACCTACGAGGTGATTTCCCATAAGAAGTGTTGTTTATGGCGCGAGACCTGCTCGGGCTGCACGAAAACTTATGAAACTGCCTGTAGGAAGGCGTCTGTGAACGAGGCCTTGTCACGTTTGCTTGTTTGGCCTGCCTGATTTTTGGTCGCGATCGATTTTGTTCTCTGTTTGGGGTCGGTGTAGATGTTTTCACAGCTGATACTGTCTCAGGTACCCTCATTCTACCAGAATGTGCATGTGGGTCGACCATACCTGCTTTACTGCACTGCATCTCTACCTCGTTCATTAAGTCTAGCAAGCACATTCCTGCGGTGTTTGTGATCGTCTTGGCGATCCTAAGGGTCCTATCAGGTAATTTACACAAGGTAGCTACATAACCAATGATGTCCACGACGATGTCTGGGGACATCTTTCCATCATCTGTTATCCAATTAGAATTTTCCAATGTAGCTAATAATGTTCTCTTGATTGTGGAGACATCAGCAGTTATTTCACTGAGCACATGGTTTGTAGTGTGCTCCCTTACAAGATCTACAATTTTATGTAATTCTGGAATTATACCTGGCAAGAAGTTCATACCTCCAGAAAATTTCTTCAGAAATTCAGTTTTAAATTCATCACATGTCCAAGCACGATGGAGCTTGTCGGAGCGAAGCAAGTTGCTCGCTGGACATCTTTCCTGGCTTATGAATTTTAGTAGTATAAGGTTATTGGAAAGACTGAATCATAACTCAGTGGCACAGAGTACTTAAAAATGACTTTAGAATATGCTATGTTTATGTCGTATACCCATTCCATAAGGCCTCAAAATTTTCTTGGGGCGGGGGGGCTTACAGCACCCCCTCGAACCCCCCAGCTGTACGGGCTTGCTGCACTCGCCAAAGTCATGGGCTTCACAGTTATAAAGATTTAAAAAAATAATGCCCCCCCTTTCTCAACTTTGTCGATACGCCACTGCTGGAACTGAACGACCACTGTCACTTGCAGAAGCAGGAGAATTTAAAGATTTAACTCCGCCATGGCTGTACTTTTGAAAATTGATGGGCCCACCTGGCCGGCACAGAACAATTTTTTCGTGTTCCGAAAATCGATTTTTCTTTTTACCAATGTGAAGAGAATCATGTGGCACACACGGCAATGTAATTTTTAGCATCCTAAACCCATCCTATGATTCCTAATGAATCGTGGAAAAATTCGCACAATGACTGCGAACACGGCGGTGGAACCTAAGCAAATCGCTGCATTAGGAAAGATCCATATTTTTGAGGGGGGGAAAAAAGGGTTTTTCATAAATTATGGTTTGGAATGACTAGAAATATGTTATATGAACAAAATCAGCACACAACATGTGAAGATTATAAAAAAAAAAAAAAAAGATTTTTTTCTTGCTAATTTTGATGTTTCTTGTGTTTGTGCAAATGTGGAGTTAGTTTTGGGGTTAGGGTGGCGTAGTATGTGTCTAAAGAGAGGCGAAAAATGCTATTTTTATTTTGTTATAAGATAAGGGTGCTGCTGTCTGTGCATAGTCTGAACAGTACTTCCGCGGCCAAAATTTAGTATGGCCCAAGATTAGCACCTCACACGAGGGGAATTAGCATGAAGAGACGGGAAGGTTTGACATCCATATTGTCATCAAGAGAAGAACATCATATGTTGTTGAAATGCTTGTGCAAAATGAGAAATATGTAAAATGAAAGAAAAAAAGTACAAATATGTGTACTTATCAATAAAAATATAATTATTTTTCCCTGTCTTTGTTGTTTATAACGCTTATTCCTCTGTAGGGTCTTTTTTTTTTTTTTTTTTTTTTTTTTTTTACTCTTGGTGGTATAGTGCATGTCGAAAGAGAGGAGAATGATGCTATTTTTATTGGTTAATGGGTGCAGCTGTGGGTGTTTAGGGACAACCATCGAGGTCAAAAAATAATAAGGCCAGAGATTAGCACAGTGGGCTGGGGAAAGGAGGGGTAAGGGATGGTGATGTGAGTGACAACTGTAAATGCTGTACAGTAAACAAGAAATGTGATTTTTTTTCCTGGAAATACATTTAAAAAAAGGAGGAAATCAATAGAATAGAAGAAACAGTGATACATATAAAATGAGTAAAGAAAGAAAAAACTTACCCTTTATGCTTGTAGGGCTGTGGGTTGTAGAGTGGGCAGAAGGAGCGAGTGTGAGGGATGCTTGTCTCTCCCCCCTCCCTAGCCAGGTCAAAACCAAACTTTGATAAGCAGTCACTATCTGAAAAATACACTTTCTCTCTTTTCTTGACTTATTTTCTTATTCTTAGTTACACTAACACCTGAGGGGAGCGAAAAACGGATGTCCACGCTTGACTGATTCACGAGATGTGCTGACCGCCTGAGTGGTTTGGAGGGTAGAATAAGTCAGTATCAATATCTCCCAGACCTTCATCTACTTTGTTCTCATTTTTTTTTTTTTTTACGGATCGCGCTGTGTGAACAGCACCAGCCATTCTGCAGTAAAGCGTCATCCAATACTCTGGCCATTTACGGGTTAATGAGTACAATGAAGCCTTGATATTTCATCCCAGGTTGTTCCAATTTGTCAAGAATTTAACTAAAAAACAAGTGTAAATAGCTCTAAGAAAGTGCTGTCTCTATAATGAAACTCGTTGCGATTATAATATCGTCAAGATAAACAAATATTCCTTGTCCTAAAATTCCGGACAATACGTAATTCATAAGACGCTGGAATGTGCCTGGGGCTGTCCTCAGTCCCATTGGCATTCTTGTATATTGATAATGGCCTCTGTTTGTTGAAAAGGCAGTGAATTTACGTGACTCCTTAGATACCGGAATCTGATAGTAGCCGTTTAGGAGATCGATGGTCGAGAATAAATTATTCTCAGGACCAATATTCTGTAGAACATCGCTTAGTAATGGCATGGGAAATCTGTCTGGGATTGTGTGATTATTTAGTTTACGGTAATCTACTACCGCACGCATTTCTCCATTTCGTTTGGGCACGAAGAATAAGGGGGCATTCCACGGGGAGACTGAAGGCTCAATAATTCCAAGTTTTAACATTTCATCAACATACTGATTTGCAAGTGTACGTTGGGAGTGTGGTATGCGGTAAGCTGGTACGAAAATTGGCGGTGTTTCTGGGTGCACATTAATCATGTGATTAATCAAGTTAGTACACCCTAATTGTTCTCCGGGCAATGCTACGGTGTCCCTGTGTGTTTCCAGCAGGGTTAACAAATCATTTTCTTCATCAAATTCACCTGAGTGAATTAAATTCTCTTTTATTCTTTCTCTATCCGTAGATTTTATCTCACTTGTTACTCCAGCTATAACTATTTCCTTCACAGGGGCGGGACATATTTCAATAGCAACTACGCAAGTTCCCTTTTTCAACTGAACTTTCTCATTCATGTGATTAATTATGAATATGTGAGTTTGCCCTTCGTCGTTCGTATGACATAATGCGTTTTCTACTGACAATCCCTTTACTTTACATAATTCTTCTAAGACAAGAACAGTACTATTCCGTAATTTGCTCTTTATGGTAACCTTCATGTATGAATTAGGTGGTATAACTAAATCATTAGTGAGATGGGCTGGAAAAATTGATAAATCAGTACTGTTATCTGGGTCACTAATTCTGGAGGATGGGGTTGGTGGTGGGAGTGGATCTATACACTCATCTGTTTGTGTATGTTTGTTTAAGTCTTTAATATTACCAATTCTTTTTGGCTCTCTTCTACCAATCGGTGAGGGCTCTGAAGTTATTTCCTCTATGAATTCATTATAAAAGTCTATTCCATTCATTTGTGGGAGTATAGTTATGTTCTCAGCTCTCATGGATCTTAAGCCCAGTAACATATGAGCTTTAATTGCTAAGTTTTCAACGATATAGAAGACTGCAGAGAATGGTCTTGTATGTTCTGTGAAATTGATATTTAATCTTATCATACCCTTCACTGTAATCTCTTGTCCATCTACTGTGTATAAATCTAAATCAGCTTCATCCAGAAAAGATACTTTCTTTTTATTTTTAAGAATTCTATTTAGTTCTTCATGTGTTATTAAGTTCACTGGAGAGCCTGTATCTAAAAATAAGGAAATGTTTTGACCCTCACATACAGCTGGTATCAAGATACACTCATTTCCCAACATGCCTCCTATGTGAAGTTTAGCCTTGTTTTTCTTTACGTTTGTTCGTTTTTTGTCATGACTTGGTCTTTCCCCGATTTGAACATAGACACAATTTTTTTTACTGTTTTGCAATCACTGGTCCAGTGCCCTTGGTATCTATGATGCCTACAATAAGGACCAAATCCTTGTGTCTTTTGTTTGTCCTCTTTTGCCTTGATAAAACATTCATACCTTGTGTGTCCTGGTTTTGCACAATAATGACATAGAATGGACCTATCCCTTGACTGTGACCTACGAGGTGATTTCCCATAAGAAGTGTTGTTTATGGCGCGAGACCTGCTCGGGCTGCACGAAAACTTATGAAACTGCCTGTAGGAAGGCGTCTGTGAACGAGGCCTTGTCACGTTTGCTTTTTTGGCCTGCCTGATTTTTGGTCGCGATCGATTTTGTTCTCTGTTTGGGGTCGGTGTAGATGTTTTCACAGCTGATACTGTCTCAGGTACCCTCATTCTACCAGAATGTGCATGTGGGTCGACCATACCTGCTTTACTGCACTGCATCTCTACCTCGTTCATTAAGTCTAGCAAGCACATTCCTGGGGTGTATGCGATCGTCTTGGCGATCCTATGGGTCCTATCAGGTAATTTACACAAGGCAGCTACATAACCAATGATGTCCACGACGAGGTCTGGGGACATCTTTCCATCATCTGTTATCCAATTAGAATTTTCCAATGTAGCTAATAATGTTCTCTTGATTGTGGAGACATCAGCAGTTATTTCACTGAGCACATGGTTTGTAGTGTGCTCCCTTACAAGATCTACAATTTTATGTAATTCTGGAATTATACCTGGCAAGAAGTTCATACCTCCAGAAAATTTCTTCAGAAATTCAGTTTTAAATTCATCACATGTCCAAGCACGATGGAGCTTGTCGGAGCGAAGCAAGTTGCTCGCTGGACATCTTTCCTGGCTTATGAATTTTAGTAGTATAAGGTTATTGGAAAGACTGAATCATAACTCAGTGGCACAGAGTACTTAAAAATGACTTTAGAATATGCTATGTTTATGTCGTATACCCATTCCATAAGGCCTCAAAATGACCATAAAACTGGCCCAAATTCAAAATTTTCTTGGGGCAGGGGGGCGGGGGGGCTTACAGCACCCCCTCGAACCCCCCAGCTGTACGGGCTTGCTGCACTCGCCAAAGTCATGGGCTTCACAGTTATAAAGATTTAAAAAAATAATGCCCCCCCCCTTCTCAACTTTGTCGATACGCCACTGCTGGAACTGAACAACCACTGTCACTTGTAGAAGCAGAAGAATTTAAAGATTTAACTCCGCCATGGCTGTACTTTTGAAAATTGATGGGCCCACCTGGCCGGCACAGAACAATTTTTTCGTGTTCCGAAAATCGATTTTTCTTTTTACCAATGTGAAGAGAATCATGTGGCACACACGGCAATGTAATTTTTAGCATCCTAAACCCATCCTATGATTCCTAATGAATCGTGGAAAAATTCGCACAATGACTGCGAACACGGCAGTGGAACCTAAGCAAATCGCTGCATTGGGAAAGATCCATATTTTTGAGGGGGGGAAAAAGGGTTTTTCATAAATTATGGTTTGGAATGACTAGAAATATGTCATATGAACAAAATCAGTACACAACATGTGAAGATTATAAAAAAAAAAAAAAAATGATTTTTTTCTTGCTAATTTTGATGTTTCTTGTGTTTGTGCAAATGTGGAGTTAGTTTTGGGGTTAGGGTGGCGTAGTATGTGTCTAAAGAGAGGCGAAAAATGCTATTTTTATTTTGTTATAAGATAAGGGTGCTGCTGTCTGTGCATAGTCTGAACAGTACTGCCGCGGCCAAAATTTAGTATGGCCCAAGATTAGCACCTCACACGAGGGGAATTAGCATGAAGAGACGGGAAGGTTTGACATCCATATTGTCATCAAGAGAACAACATCATATGTTGTTGAAATGCTTGTGCAAAATGAGAAATATGTAAAATGAAAGAAAAAAAGTACAAATATGTGTACTTATCAATAAAAATATAATTATTTTTCCCTGTCTTTGTTGTTTATAACGCTTATTCCTCTATAGGGTCTTTTTTTTTTTTTTTTTTTTTTTTTAATCCTGGTGGTATAGTGCATGTCGAAAGAGTGGAGAATGATGCTATTTTTATTGGTTAATGGGTGCAGCTGTGGGTGTTTAGGGAGAACCATCGAGGTCAAAAAATAATAAGGCCAGAGATTAGCACAGTGGGCTGGGGAAAGGAGGGGTAAGGGATGGTGATGTGAGTGACAACTGTAAATACTGTACAGTAAACAAGAAATGTGATTTTTTTTCCTGGAAATACATTAAAAAAAAGGAGGAAATCAATAGAATAGAAGAAACAGTGATACATATAAAATGAGTAAAGAAAGAAAAAACTTACCCTTTATGCTTGTAGGGCTGTGGGTTGTAGAGTGGGCAGAAGGAGCGAGTGTGAGGGATGCTTGTCTCTCCCCCCTCCCTAGCCAGGTCAAAACCAAACTTTGATAAGCAGTCACTATCTGAAAAATACACTTTCTCTCTTTTCTTGACTTATTTTCTTATTCTTAGTTACACTAACACCTGAGGGGAGCGAAAAACGGATGTCCACGCTTGACTGATTCACGAGATGTGCTGACCGCCTGAGTGGTTTGGAGGGTAGAATAAGTCAGTATCAATATCTCCCAGACCTTCATCTACTTTGTTCTCATTTTTTTTTTTTTTTTACGGATCGCGCTGTGTGAACAGCACCAGCCATTCTGCAGTAAAGCGTCATCCAATACTCTGGCCATTTACGGGTTAATGAGTACAATGAAGCCTTGATATTTCATCCCAGGTTGTTCCAATTTGTCAAGAATTTAACTAAAAAACAAGTGTAAATAGCTCTAAGAAAGTGCTGTCTCTATAATGAAACTCGTTGCGATTATAATATCGTCAAGATAAACAAATATTCCTTGTCCTAAAATTCCGGACAATACGTAATTCATAAGACGCTGGAATGTGCCTGGGGCTGTCCTCAGTCCCATTGGCATTCTTGTATATTGATAATGGCCTCTGTTTGTTGAAAAGGCAGTGAATTTACGTGACTCCTTAGATACCGGAATCTGATAGTAGCCGTTTAGGAGATTGATGGTCGAGAATAAATTATTCTCAGGACCAATATTCTGTAGAACATCGCTTAGTAATGGCATGGGAAATCTGTCTGGGATTGTGTGATTATTTAGTTTACGGTAATCTACTACCGCACGCATTTCTCCATTTCGTTTGGGAACGAAGAATAAGGGGGCATTCCACGGGGAGACTGAAGGCTCAATAATTCCAAGTTTTAACATTTCATCAACATACTGATTTGCAAGTGTACGTTGGGAGTGTGGTATGCGGTAAGCTGGTACGAAAATTGGCGGTGTTTCTGGGTGCACATTAATCATGTGATTAATCAAGTTAGTACACCCTAATTGTTCTCCGGGCAATGCTACGGTGTCCCTGTGTGTTTCCAGCAGGGTTAACAAATCATTTTCTTCATCAAATTCACCTGAGTGAATTAAATTCTCTTTTATTCTTTCTCTATCCGTAGATTTAATCTCACTTGTTACTCCAGCTATAACTATTTCCTTCACAGGGGCGGGACATATTTCAATAGCAACTATGCAAGTTCCCTTTTTCAACTGAACTTCCTCATTCATGTGATTAACTATGAATATCTGAGTTTGCCTTTCGTCGTTCGTATGACATAATGCGTTTTCTACTGACAATCCCTTTACTTTATATAATTCTTCTAAGACAAGAACAGTACTATTCCGTAATTTGCTCTTTATGGTAACCTTCATGTATGAATTAGGTGGTATAACTAAATCATTAGTGAGATGAGCTGGAAAAATTGATAAATCAGTACTGTTATCTGGGTCACTAATTCTGGAGGATGGGGTTGGTGGTGGGAGTGGATCTATACACTCATCTGTTTGTGTATGTTTGTTTAAGTCTTTAATATTACCAATTCTTTTTGGCTCTCTTCTATCAATCGGTGAGGGCTCTGAAGTTATTTCCTCTATGAATTCATTATAAAAGTCTATTCCATTCATTTGTGGGAGTATAGTTATGTTCTCAGCTCTCATGGATCTTAAGCCCAGTAACATATGAGCTTTAATTGCTAAGTTTTCAACGATATAGAAGACTGCAGAGAATGGTCTTGTATGTTCCGTGAAATTGGTATTTAATCTTATCATACCCTTCACTGTAATTTCTTGTCCATCTACTGTGTATAAATCTAAATCAGCTTCATCCAGAAAAGTTACTTTCTTTTTATTTTTAAGAATTCTATTTAGTTCTTCATGTGCTATTAAGTTCACTGGAGAGCCTGTATCTAAAAATAAGGAAACGTTTTGACCCTCACATACAGCTGGTATCAAGATACACTCATTTCCCAACATGCCTCCTATGTGAAGTTTAGCCTTGTTTTTCTTTACGTTTGTTCGTTTTTTGTCATGACTTGGTCTTCCCCCCGATTTGAACATAGACACAATTTTTTCTACTGTTTTGCAATCACTGGTCCAGTGCCCTTGGTATCTATGATGCCTACAGTAAGGACCAAATCCTTGTGTCTTTTGTTTGTCCTCTTTTGCCTTGATAAAACATTCATACCTTGTGTGTCCTGGTTTTGCACAATAATGACATAGAATGGACCTATCCCTTGACTGTGACCTACGAGGTGATTTCCCATAAGAAGTGTTGTTTATGGCGCGAGACCTGCTCGGGCTGCACGAAAACTTATGAAACTGCCTGTAGGAAGGCGTCTGTGAACGAGGCCTTGTCACGTTTGCTTGTTTGGCCTGCCTGATTTTTGGTCGCGATCGATTTTGTTCTCTGTTTGGGGTCGGTGTAGATGTTTTCACAGCTGATATTGTCTCAGGTACCCTCATTCTACCAGAATGTGCATGTGGGTCGACCATACCTGCTTTACTGCTCTGCATCTCTACCTCGTTGATTAAGTCTAGCAAGCACATTCCTGGGGTGTACGCGATCGTCTTGGCGATCCTAAGGGTCCTATCAGGTAATTTACACAAGGCAGCTACATAACCAATGATGTCCACGACGAGGTCTGGGGACATCTTTCCATCATCTGTTATCCAATTAGAATTTTCCAATGTAGCTAATAATGTTCTCTTGATTGTGGAGACATCAGCAGTTATTTCACTGAGCACATGGTTTGTAGTGTGCTCCCTTACAAGATCTACAATTTTATGTAATTCTGGAATTATACCTGGCAAGAAGTTCATACCTCCAGAAAATTTCTTCAGAAATTCAGTTTTAAATTCATCACATGTCCAAGCACGATGGAGCTTGTCGGAGCGAAGCAAGTTGCTCGCTGGACATCTTTCCTGGCTTATGAATTTTAGTAGTATAAGGTTATTGGAAAGACTGAATCATAACTCAGTGGCACAGAGTACTTAAAAATGACTTTAGAATATGCTATGTTTATGTCGTATACCCATTCCATAAGGCCTCAAAATGACCATAAAACTGGCCCAAATTCAAAATTTTCTTGGGGCAGGGGGGCGGGGGGGCTTACAGCACCCCCTCGAACCCCCCAGCTGTACGGGCTTGCTGCACTCGCCAAAGTCATGGGCTTCACAGTTATAAAGATTAAAAAAAATAATGCCCCCCCCCTTCTCAACTTTGTCGATACGCCACTGCTGGAACTGAACAACCACTGTCACTTGTAGAAGCAGGAGAATTTAAAGATTTAACTCCGCCATGGCTGTACTTTTGAAAATTGATGGGCCCACCTGGCCGGCACAGAACAATTTTTTCGTGTTCCGAAAATCGATTTTTCTTTTTACCAATGTGAAGAGAATCATGTGGCACACACGGTAATGTAATTTTTAGCATCCTAAACCCATCCTATGATTCCTAATGAATCGTGGAAAAATTCGCACAATGACTGCGAACACGGCGGTGGAACCTAAGCAAATCGCTGCATTAGGAAAGATCCATATTTTTGAGGGGGGGAAAAAAGGGTTTTTCATAAATTATGGTTTGGAATGACTAGAAATATGTTATATGAACAAAATCAGTACACAACATGTGAAGATTATAAAAAAAAAAAAAAAATGATTTTTTTCTTGCTAATTTTGATATTTCTTGTGTTTGTGCAAATGTGGAGTTAGTTTTGGGGTTAGGGTGGCGTAGTATGTGTCTAAAGAGAGGCGAAAAATGCTATTTTTATTTTGTTATAAGATAAGGGTGCTGCTGTCTGTGCATAGTCTGAACAGTACTGCCGCGGCCAAAATTTAGTATGGCCCAAGATTAGCACCTCACACGAGGGGAATTAACATGAAGAGACGGGAAGGTTTGACATCCATATTGTCATCAAGAGAACAACATCATATGTTGTTGAAATGCTTGTGCAAAATGAGAAATATGTAAAATGAAAGAAAAAAAGTACAAATATGTGTACTTATCAATAAAAATATAATTATTTTTCCCTATCTTTGTTGTTTATAACGCTTATTCCTCTATAGGGTCTTTTTTTTTTTTTTTTTTTTTTTTTTACTCTTGGTGGTATAGTGCATGTCGAAAGAGAGGAGAATGATGCTATTTTTATTGGTTAATGGGTGCAGCTGTGGGTGTTTAGGGACAACCATCGAGGTCAAAAAATAATAAGGCCAGAGATTAGCACAGTGGGCTGGGGAAAGGAGGGGTAAGGGATGGTGATGTGAGTGACAACTGTAAATACTGTACAGTAAACAAGAAATGTGATTTTTTTTCCTGGAAATACATTTAAAAAAAGGAAGAAATCAATAGAATAGAAGAAACAGTGATACATATAAAATGAGTAAAGAAAGAAAAAACTTACCCTTTATGCTTGTAGGGCTGTGGGTTGTAGAGTGGGCAGAAGGAGCGAGTGTGAGGGATGCTTGTCTCTCCCCCCTCCCTAGCCAGGTCAAAACCAAACTTTGATAAGCAGTCACTATCTGAAAAATACACTTTCTCTCTTTTCTTGACTTATTTTCTTATTCTTAGTTACACTAACACCTGAGGGGAGCGAAAAACGGATGTCCACGCTTGACTGATTCACGAGATGTGCTGACCGCCTGAGTGGTTTGGAGGGTAGAATAAGTCAGTATCAATATCTCCCAGACGTTCATCTACTTTGTTCTCATTTTTTTTTTTTTTTTTACGGATCGCGCTGTGTGAACAGCACCAGCCATTCTGCAGTAAAGCGTCATCCAATACTCTGGCCATTTACGGGTTAATGAGTACAATGAAGCCTTGATATTTCATCCCAGGTTGTTCCAATTTGTCAAGAATTTAACTAAAAAACAAGTGTAAATAGCTCTAAGAAAGTGCTGTCTCTATAATGAAACTCGTTGCGATTATAATATCAAGATAAACAAATATTCCTTGTCCTAAAATTCCGGACAATACGTAATTCATAAGACGCTGGAATGTGCCTGGGGCTGTCCTAAGTCCCATTGGCATTCTTGTATATTGATAATGGCCTCTGTTTGTTGAAAAGGCAGTGAATTTACGTGACTCCTTAGATACCGGAATCTGATAGTAGCCGTTTAGGAGATCGATGGTCGAGAATAAATTATTCTCAGGACCAATATTCTGTAGAACATCGCTTAGTAATGGCATGGGAAATCTGTCTGGGATTGTGTGATTATTTAGTTTACGGTAATCTACTACCGCACGCATTTCTCCATTTCGTTTGGGCACGAAGAATAAGGGGGCATTCCACGGTGAGACTGAAGACTCAATAATTCCAAGTTTTAACATTTCATCAACATACTGATTTGCAAGTGTACGTTGGGAGTGTGGTATGCGGTAAGCTGGTACGAAAATTGGCGGTGTTTCTGGGTGCACATTAATCATGTGATTAATCAAGTTAGTACACCCTAATTGTTCTCCGGGCAATGCTACGGTGTCCCTGTGTGTTTCCAGCAGGGTTAACAAATCATTTTCTTCATCAAATTCACCTGAGTGAATTAAATTCTGTTTTATTCTTTCTCTATCCATAGATTTTATCTCACTTGTTACTCCAGCTATAACTATTTCCTTCACAGGGGCGGGACATATTTCAATAGTAACTATGCAAGTTCCCTTTTTCAACTGAACTTCCCCATTCATGTGATTAATTATGAATATCTGAGTTTGCCCTTCGTCGTTCGTATGACATAATGCGTTTTCTACTGACAATCCCTTTACTTTACATAATTCTTCTAAGACAAGAACAGTAATATTCCGTAATTTGCTCTTTATGGTAACCTTCATGTATGAATTAGGTGGTATAACTAAATCATTAGTGAGATGGGCTGGAAAAATTGATAAATCAGTACTGTTATCTGGGTCACTAATTCTGGAGGATGGGGTTGGTGGTGGGAGTGGATCTATACACTCATCTGTTTGTGTATGTTTGTTTAAGTCTTTAATATTACCAATTCTTTTTGGCTCTCTTCTACCAATCGGTGAGGGCTCTGAAGTTATTTCCTCTATGAATTCATTATCAAAGTCTATTCCATTCATTTGTGGGAGTATAGTTATGTTCTCAGCTCTCATGGATCTTAAGCCCAGTAACATATGAGCTTTAATTGCTAAGTTTTCAACGATATAGAAGACTGCAGAGAATGGTCTTGTATGTTCTGTGAAATTGATATTTAATCTTATCATACCCTTCACTGTAATCTCTTGTCCATCTACTGTGTATAAATCTAAATCAGCTTCATCCAGAAAAGTTACTTTCTTTTTATTATTAAGAATTCTCTTTAGTTCTTCATGTGTTATTAAGTTCACTGGAGAGCCTGTATCTAAAAATAAGGAAACGTTTTGATCCTCACATACAGCTGGTATCAAGATACACTCATTTCCCAACATGCCTCCTATGTGAAGTTTAGCCTTGTTTTTCTTTACGTTTGTTCGTTTTTTGTCATGACTTGGTCTTCCCCCCGATTTGAACATAGACACAATTTTTTCTACTGTTTTGCAATCACTGGTCCAGTGCCCTTGGTATCTATGATGCCTACAATAAGGACCAAATCCTTGTGTCTTTTGTTTGTCCTCTTTTGCCTTGATAAAACATTCATACCTTGTGTGTCCTGGTTTTGCACAATAATGACATAGAATGGACCTATCCCTTGACTGTGACCTACGAGGTGATTTCCCATAAGAAGTGTTGTTTATGGCGCGAGACCTGCTCGGGCTGCACGAAAACTTATGAAACTGCCTGTAGGAAGGCGTCTGTGAACGAGGCCTTGTCACGTTTGCTTGTTTGGCCTGCCTGATTTTTGGTCGCGATCGATTTTGTTCTCTGTTTGGGGTCGGTGTAGATGTTTTCACAGCTGATACTGTCTCAGGTACCCTCATTCTACCAGAATGTGCATGTGGGTCGACCATACCTGCTTTACTGCACTGCATCTCTACCTCGTTCATTAAGTCTAGCAAGCACATTCCTGGGGTGTACGCGATCGTCTTGGCGATCCTATGGGTCCTATCAGGTAATTTACACAAGGCAGCTACATAACCAATGATGTCCACGACGAGGTCTGGGGACATCTTTCCATCATCTGTTATCCAATAAGAATTTTCCAATGTAGCTAATAATGTTCTCTTGATTGTGGAGACATCAGCAGTTATTTCACTGAGCACATGGTTTGTAGTGTGCTCCCTTACAAGATCTACAATTTTATGTAATTCTGGAATTATACCTGGCAAGAAGTTCATACCTCCAGAAAATTTCTTCAGAAATTCAGTTTTAAATTCATCACATGTCCTAGCACGATGGAGCTTGTCGGAGCGAAGCAAGTTGCTCGCTGGACATCTTTCCTGGCTTATGAATTTTAGTAGTATAAGGTTATTGGAAAGACTGAATCATAACTCAGTGGCACAGAGTACTTAAAAATGACTTTAGAATATGCTATGTTTATGTCGTATACCCATTCCATAAGGCCTCAAAATGACCATAAAACTGGCCCAAATTCAAAATTTTCTTGGGGCAGGGGGGCGGGGGGGCTTACAGCACCCCCTCGAACCCCCCAGCTGTACGGGCTTGCTGCACTCGCCAAAGTCATGGGCTTCACAGTTATAAAGATTAAAAAAAATAATGCCCCTCCCCTTCTCAACTTTGTCGATACGCCACTGCTGGAACTGAACAACCACTGTCACTTGTAGATGCAGGAGAATTTAAAGATTTAACTCCGCCATGGCTGTACTTTTGAAAATTGATGGGCCCACCTGGCCGGCACAGAACAATTTTTTCGTGTTCCGAAGATCGATTTTTCTTTTTTACCAATGTGAAGAGAATCATGTGGCACACACGGTAATGTAATTTTTAGCATCCTAAACCCATCCTATGATTCCTAATGAATCGTGGAAAAATTCGCACAATGACTGCGAACACGGCGGTGGAACCTAAGCAAATCGCTGCATTAGGAAAGATCCATATTTTTGAGGGGGGGAAAAAAGGGTTTTTCATAAATTATGGTTTGGAATGACTAGAAATATGTTATATGAACAAAATCAGTGCACAACATGTAAAGATTATAAAAAAAAAAAAAAAATGATTTTTTTTCTTGCTAATTTTGATGTTTCTTGTGTTTGTGCAAATGTGGAGTTAGTTTTGGGGTTAGGGTGGCGTAGTATGTGTCTAAAGAGAGGCGAAAAATGCTATTTTTATTTTGTTATAAGATAAGGGTGCTGCTGTCTGTGCATAGTCTGAACAGTACTGCCGCGGCCAAAATTTACTATGGCCCAAGATTAGCACCTCACACGAGGGGAATTAGCATGAAGAGACGGGAAGGTTTGACATCCATATTGTCATCAAGAGAACAACATCATATGTTGTTGAAATGCTTGTGCAAAATGAGAAATATGTAAAATGAAAGAAGAAAAGTACAAATATATGTACTTATCAATAAAAATATAATTATTTTTCCCTGTCTTTGTTGTTTATAATGCTTATTCCTCTATAGGGTCTTTTTTTTTTTTTTTTTTTTTTTTTTTACTCTTGGTGGTGTAGTGCATGTCGAAAGAGAGGAGAATGATGCTATTTTTATTGGTTAATGGGTGCAGCTGTGGGTGTTTAGGGACAACCATCGAGGTCAAAAAATAATAAGGCCAGAGATTAGCACAGTGGGCTGGGGAAAGGAGGGGTAAGGGATGGTGATGTGAGTGACAACTGTAAATACTGTACAGTAAACAAGAAATGTGATTTTTTTTCCTGGAAATACATTAAAAAAAAGGAGGAAATCAATAGAATAGAAGAAACAGTGATACATATAAAATGAGTAAAGAAAGAAAAAACTTACCCTTTATGCTTGTAGGGCTGTGGGTTGTAGAGTGGGCAGAAGGAGCGAGTGTGAGGGATGCTTGTCTCTCCCCCCTCCCTAGCCAGGTCAAAACCAAACTTTGATAAGCAGTCACTATCTGAAAAATACACTTTCTCTCTTTTCTTGACTTATTTTCTTATTCTTAGTTACACTAACACCTGAGGGGAGCGAAAAACGGATGTCCACGCTTGACTGATTCACGAGATGTGCTGACCGCCTGAGTGGTTTGGAGGGTAGAATAAGTCAGTATCAATATCTCCCAGACCTTCATCTACTTTGTTCTCATTTTTTTTTTTTTTAACGGATCGCGCTGTGTGAACAGCACCAGCCATTCTGCAGTAAAGCGTCATCCAATACTTTGGCCATTTACGGGTTAATGAGTACAATGAAGCCTTGATATTTCATCCCAGGTTGTTCCAATTTGTCAAGAATTTAACTAAAAAACAAGTGTAAATAGCTCTAAGAAAGTGCTGTCTCTATAATGAAATTTGTGCCAAACATTAATATCACTGCAGATATCAGAAGTAACAGACAAATGTGTTGCTATCTAGGAGTATCTGACCACTTCATATATGACTGGAAGAAGCTGTACTCAGAAATATCATCTTGTCAGAGATTTACAGATTGTCACACATTAGGGAATATTCTAGCTCACTTCGAAGATGTAGTTAATTTCTTTAAGATCACCAACATTGTGTCTTATGCAATTACAGACAATGCCTCAAACATGATTAAGGCTTTCTCCTTAGCTGGACCTAAGCTCCCAAAACAAGAAAATCATACTTTACAGGAAGACAGGTCTGACAGTACAGAGAATGACTGAGTCAGATAGTGTATCTCTGGATGCATAAAACTCTCCAGATGATGTATTCAGTTTCCTTCCTGAACAGGGCCTTTGTTATTCACACACCCTGAAGCATGTTGTAAAGGATGGTATGAGGGAAGCTGGATCACTAGATAAGGTTGAATCAAAGGCATCTGCTCTAGTAGCAAATGTCAGAAAAACTACTTCTGCAACAGAATTGCTAGAGAGAGGCCACACTTCAGACAGCAACACCAACATGATGGAATTCCTAAGTTAGCATGATTATGTCGTTACTGGAAATTCCTGGAGAAAAGTTGGAAAGTTAGAGACTACTGTATGAAAGCCTACTTACCACAGTCTGTCCGTGCTTACTGAATGGGTAACAGTCTTGGCACCATTTGTTGAAGCAACAAGTTTCACACAACGCCAGAACATTGTCATATCTAGTTATATCATGCCATGTAGTGGTGTGGGTGTGTTGGTTGGAGAGAAATGGGTGGAATTTGTCATGAATGAGAGTAATTGATAGGAAAATTGTAGTGGAATTTTTTTTCGGTGGGGAAATGGTTGCATTTATATCGGCATATCCTCCACAGGCAGGCTTGGATGAGGTAGAGAAGGATAGATTTTGGGATGACTTAATGTGTAGTAATTAGTATGGGGCATGATGAGATTGTAATTTGAGGAGGAGACTTAAATGGTCATGTAGATGAAGCACCTCAAGGATATGAAGAAGTACGTGGGGGATGTGCATTTGGTACAAGAAATGAGGAAGGAAAAAGAAATTTAAGTTTGGGGAGGCAATGAATATGACTGTGTGTAACACACATTTTAGGAAAAGAGAGGGCATCTTGATTACAGACGAGTCAGGGAGAAATAGCAGCCAGATAGACTATTGGCGGGTCAGGAGGGCTGATAGGACGTTAGTGAAGGAGCTCATGAGGAGTGTGTACAGCAACACAAATGATTGATATATGGCATGGTGCTTAAGGAGCGGGTGACGAACAAGAGGACCTATACACGTAGGAGGAAAATATGAAAGCTGAAAGACCTAGCAGTAAGGGATTCCCTCTATAGTGAGATGTGGAGAGTGTCGGCTGAGCGGGAGACATTGACAGAAGTGTTAATGAACAGTATAGAGCCCTCGAGAGGAACCTCTTCAAAGTTACTGATTCAGTATGTGGTTGAGCAAGAGGCCCCCAAGACATAAAGTAACTTGGTGGTGGGATGCGGATGTAGAAGCTGCAGTTAAGGAGAGAAGAAGGCCTTTCTGGGAATGGAAGAAGGGTGGTAACAGAGAGGAATACATGGCTGCCAAGCATAGGGCTAGAAAAGAGGTATACAGGGGAAAGTCTGAGTCACAGGTACATTTACTTGATAACCTAAATTGTGTGTATAGGAAGAACATGATATTTAAGATGGCAACTCGGATGAAGAAGGAAAATATGGATATCAGAAGTGAGCAATGTGTGAAGAATGATGAAGGAAGCGTAGGGATGAACAGTGGGGGATATTAACCCCTACACCGCGGGCTTGTTTACCAATGACTTGCGTGTGCCGTGGGGTTATTTGGGCTCCGACAGACTCTCAAAAAATATTTGCCAAAAATCAGTTATTAGTCCTAGAATAATAAAATTACATATGCTTATGGCACATACCTTCAGCTTTCTCCTGGAATGATTGTTGAGCCTTCGTCAGTTACCGTAGGACTTGTGGAGACCTCTGAAGTAGGGTAACGAAGTCTCCACTTTACACTTCCCGACAACCCGTAATATGATTACCACAGCCAGATACAAACACTATAAACACTATTCTACAATTTTCAAGTAGTTTGGGATCCATACTAAAAAAAAAAAAAAAAAATGTGAAAGCAATGGAAATTACGAGCGCGTCTGATCGTCGCACTGGCACTAGTTCGCTCTTAGTAGTCTGTCATTTATTATTCATAAAACCCCTCACACTTTATATTTCTATTACTATATAACACTTATATATATCTACAGTCTTTATTCATAAGTTTCCTTCAGTAGTATTAGTTTATTGTCACTGTAGGGATTCAATTTCTTTCAGTAAAATACGTAGCATTCACTTTCTCGTCCTGTATACTGGCATTGAGAGTGAATGTCACTTTCATCTTCACTCTCATAACTCATAGCATTCAGACATGCTAGAGTGAAACTTTCACTTTCATTACTCCTAGGGTATATACTCGTATTCTTATAATACTACTCATTTACATTTCTATTTACGTTCTCTATTTTATTTACGTTATTTACATTTCTATTTTATTTACACTGTGTTGTGCACTGTCACTTGAAATAACTTATAAAACTATTTTCCATTGTTCACGTATATTTACATTCATTACTTTCACTTGCTGTTTACACATTATTTACACATTATGTACAATTCCACTTGCACTGTTTTACTCAATAGAAAGATCGTAGTCACTCTTTTATCAATTGTCAGCCCTTTACCTCTTTCCACACGAGGTTTAGTAGGGGGTAAAGGTCACAGGGCCATTTGCATGGGGGTGAAAAAAGGCCTTGAAGTCAGCAAGAAGAAACATACGTACTCTCGCTTCGGAAGTTGAGAGTTACCTGATAACGGAGGGCCAGCTGGAGGCCTGCTAAGGGGTTATTCAGAGTTACCAACATTACTTCTTGAAACAGCTAAGTCTAGCACTGATATGATTGGCAGGAAATCTAGACAATACATTATAAATTTGGTAGTTCCAGGTGAATGTAAATATCACTTAGGCTTCTCCCTTCCCTCCTTACATGTATATTTATTTCGAAAATAGATTAGAGACCTACTTGGGAGATATATATTCAGAGCTACCAATGTTAGATCTTGAAACACCTTTTTTAGCACTGATATGATTGGCAGGAAATCTAGACAATACATTATAAATTAGGTAGTTCCAGGTGAATGTAAATATCACTTAGGCTTCTCCCTTCCCTCCTTACATGTATATTTATTACGAAAATAGATTATAGGGCATATTTCAAGGGAAAAAAAACAGCAAAAATTAGCGAACGAGTGCACGTGAGGTGTTGTCAGGTGATAATTAGCCAATTCCAGGTGTCTGGCACTCTCACTTACCTTATTTCTTTCTTGTATATATTATTTGGTATAAGAATAGGACATAGGGCTTATTTCAATGGATGAAATCAGTGAAAAATTCCAGGGAAGATTTACTTAGCGTAGCACGGCCGGGCAGGTGAGAGGATAGGGTAATGGAGGGGGGGTAGGGAGGGGAGTCAAGAATGGGGAGAAATGGCTAAATTGTCAACAATGGATGAGAGTACAGATGAGATTAGGAGTGCTGACTAGTGTTGGACATTGGCAGTACTGATAGATGATACAAGCCCCCACTTGGAAGCCCGGGTGAATTCAAAATAACACAGAATCACAAAAGCGACGCCCCGCAGTATGATCCCTTGCTCCCAAGCGTCACGAAAGTGACGCCCCACGGTTAAGGGGTTAAGGACGCATGGAGAGGGCATTACAACCGGTTGATGAATGAGTTCATTTGAGACAGGGAACGTTTGTTGCTTGCAGAGCCAGCGTTTGGCCCTTGGTATTTGATTGACGCTGCTGCTGTGAACGGGGCAATAGGCAGGATACAGGTGGGAAAGGCAGCAGGTGTGTCTGGGTTGACTGCTGAAATGTTGAAAAGCCTCAGGTGATGTAGGAGTGAGGTTAGTCACTGACCTGATAAATACAATTACACATGAGTGTGTTTTCCCAGATGCTTGGCTGAAGAGTGTAATTGTAATGTCATAAAAGACTTTATGGTTCCTTGTAGTTGAGTTATATATATATATTAGACTTGTGGACGAGCGGTTATTATACTGGAGTAGCTTGTAGTAGATAATCTTCTTTCCCATTTGTCATGTAGTGACAGGAGAGGTAAAGAATAGTATGGGACTATTTTTATTTGTCTTGGAAATATTAACAAGTCTCTCACACAGAGCGAAGTATAGAGTCCAGTCCCGCTAGCTATCTCTCTGTCTCGCTCTCTCTGTCTCTCTCAAGTTGCCAAGCCCTTCTCCCTGCGACCTGTCTCTTGTATGGCTTGTCTCCTTCTGAGCTCTCTTTCCTAAATTCTGGTGAAACAGGAGACGTATCACGTGTGTTCCTTGTGGATGGAAAGTTTAAGAAGCCTGTGTGTGAGTATGTGTGTATGTGTGTGTATGGTCACTAGGGCTTTGTTCACGGGTGGATTGCTGACAACTAACTGCATCATCTCCTTACTGGCCACTGTTGTCAGCTTTCCTCAGTGTAATTTGCAAGCTCATTTCCTATTCCCAGGCTCGCATAGAGCTGTCTATCTATCTATTTATCTATCTATCTATTATGATTTGTAATTATAATTTGGAGTTCTGATATCTGCTCGGTCACGCGAAAATGGCGTACCATCGACAGTCAATAGTCCTAACATATTAATACACATTATATACACATTATAATGAACTTATAAGCTAATTAAGTGAAATACATAATATTGTAAAAGTAACATAATTGTATGAATATTGTATACATATAATATTCATAGTAAATAGTGATTATTCAGTAATATTACATTTTAAACAAGTTGTATACATATTTGAATAAATGCATTAAAGTAAATTATTTAACTGTAATACAGTATGTACTTGGGTTATTGTAGTGAAATGCATACATGCAAGAAAAAGAAAAAAAAGTTTAAAATTAAGATTATGGTAAGAGTTATTAATATTTCATTTAAAGATAATGGTACTGGTCTGCCATATATGGGTCATTCTTCTTTGTATTTTATATATATATATATATATATATATATATATATATATATATATATATATATAATTAATACTATATACAAAATATATACACTTCATTCAGGGTGGTTAACTTTGATGTTAACTCTCCCCCACTAAATAATGACTCCAAATTAGCAATTCTTGCATGCATTCTGTGCATTGCGAACAGCAGTACTGCAACTACAATGCAGACGATTATAAAGACAGTAGGTGCTGGGCTATACACATAATATGGGTTGAACATACTCAAACTCAAATCTTCCCAGGGCTTCATTGTTTCATTGATCAGCTGCATAGTTTCAAACTTAGGTGAAGTCAGCTTAATACTTGTGCTCATGTTTAAGTTCATATCAGGCAGTGGGTGGAAATGTTTGTGTGTATGATTGAGAATGGCGTAGTGATTGATGGTGGATAAAGTAGACATGGCTGGTGTAAATACCGCACAGTAGTCTGGTGCTATGTATAATCCTGATGCTGATGTATGAGATGGTGGTATATCTGGACAGACTATGTAAACTGATGTGTTATGAGGGAAATAAAAAAACTGTGAGTGTCCAATGCGTTGATGGTGTACAAGTTTATCTGGAGCAAAAGTGAAGTTGCAATAATGATGAATATTGTCATTTCTGATGATAGCCATTTCACAAGGGACTGTATCAGTAGGCTGAAAAGTGAAAATGTACGCAGGACAAAGATGAACAGCATGTAAGGATTTGCGGCAATTTCGTTCAATCGTTGACTCACTTGCGAAAGTGACAGTGTCCCGTCTCTTGGAGACCATGATGAGTTCGGTGTCTGTGTTGATGTTGATGATGACCAAAGTGTTGTTATTTTTATAGGGGAAGGGGTGTATTTGGTATACTGTGAACAGGTCTTCAGTGATGAATGGTACATGAACTACCACTGATGTTGGTGTTAGTGTTGCTTCTAAATACGGGTAATATTGCATAAATTCCCTACTGCGGAACAACGGCTTCAATTTATGTTTATGTATGCCTTAACCCCTACACCGCGGGCATGTTTACCGATGTTTTGCGTGTGCCACGGGGTTATTTGGGCTCCGACAGACTCTCAAAAAATATTTGCCAAAAATCAGTTATTAGTCCTAGAATATTAAAATTTTATATGCTTATGGCACATACCTTCAGCTTTCTCCTGGAATGTTTGTTGAGCCTTCGTCAGTTACTGTAGGACTTGTGGAGACCTCTGAAGCTGGGTAACAAAGTCTCCACTTTACACTTCCCGATAACCCGTAATATGATTACCACAGCCAGATATTAACACTATAAACACTACTCTATGATTTTCAAGTAGTTTGGGATCCATACTCCAAAAAAAAAAAACACTGTGAAAGCAATGAAAATTATGAGCGCGTCTGACCGCCGCACTTGCGCTAGTTCGCTCTTGGTACTCCGTCATTTATTATTCATAAAACCCCTCACACTTTATATTTCTATTACTATATAACACTTATATATATCTACAGTCTTTATCCATAAGTTTCCTTCAGTAGTATTAGTTTATTGTCACTGTAGGGATTCAATTTCTTTCAGTAAAATACGTAGCATTCACTTTCTCGTCCTGTATACTGGCATTGAGAGTGAATGTCACTTTCATCTTCACTCTCATAACTCATAGTATTCAGACATGCTAGAGTGAAACTTTCACTTTCATTACTCATAGGGTATATACTCGTATTCTTATAATACTACTCATTTACATTTCTATTTACGTTCTCTATTTTATTTACGTTATTTACATTTCTATTTTATTTACACTGTGTTATGCACTGTCACTTGAAGTAACTTATAAAACTATTTTCCATTGTTCACGTATATTTACATTCATTACTTTCACTTGCTGTTTACACATTATTTACACATTATTTACAATTCCACTTGCACTGTTTTACTCAATAGAAAGATCGTAGTCACTCTTTTATCAATTGTCAGCCCTTTACCTCTTTCCACACGAGGTTTAGTAGGGGGTAAAGGTCACAGGGCCGTTTGCATGGGGGTGAAAAAGGCCCTGAAGTCAGCAAGAGGATGAGCCGTACCTCCTCTTCGGAAGATGAGAGAGAACTGATAAAGGAAGGCCGGCCCGGGTTGAGGCCTACTTGGGGGTTATTCAGTGCTACCAACATAGCTCTTGAAACAGCTATGTATTTCACTGAAATGATTGGCAGGAAATCTAGACAATACATTATAAATTAGGTAGTTCCAGGTGAATGTAAATATCACTTAGGCTTCTCCCTTCCCTCCTTATATGTATATTTATTACGAAAATAGATTATATGACATATTTCAAGGGGAAAAAAACAGCGAAAATTAGCGAACGATTGCACGTGAGGTGTTGTCAGGTGATAATTAGCCAGTTCCAGGTGTATGGCACTCTCACTTACCTTATTTCTTTCTTGTATATATTATTTGGTATAAGAATAGGGCATAGGGCTTATTTCAATGGATGAAATCAGTGAAAAATTCCAGTAAAGATTTACTTAACGTAGCACGGCCGGGCAGGCGAGAGAATTGTGTAATGGAGGGGGGTTAGGGAGGGGAGTCAAGAACGGGGAGAAATGGCTAAATTGTCAACAATGGATGGGAGTACAGATGAGATTAGGAGTGCTGACTAGTGTTGGACATTGGCAGTACTGATAGATGATACAAGCCCCCACTTGGAAGCCCGGGTGAATTCAAAATAACACAGAATCACAAAAGCGACGCCCTGCGGTATGATCCCTTGCTCCCAAGCATCACGAAAGTGACGCCCCGCGGTTAAGGGGTTAACTAACTATCTGACGTAGCTCATGAACTGGGAGTAAGTCAGTTGTGAT
Source organism: Coenobita brevimanus (assembly GCF_032717465.1). Classification (NCBI taxonomy): domain Eukaryota; kingdom Metazoa; phylum Arthropoda; class Malacostraca; order Decapoda; family Coenobitidae; genus Coenobita; species Coenobita brevimanus. The sequence goes on along the minus strand of NC_137014.1, from coordinate 24,478,400 downwards.
CTTGCCATCACCAGCATTCGAAATTCCATGCATAAGTGCCCTGAAACGATCTCTAGTGTTCTCTAATTGTAGTAGAATCGTGTCAATATGTTCTGTGATGATGGAGAAGTGTTGGAAAAGTGTAACGTTTCCCTCCAATTCGTTTATTTTATCTACACTCTTGAGAGCTATGTTTTCTGCTTGTTTCAGATTTTTCACAATTGTCTTCATTGCTGAGTTCTGTCCTGTGATGAATTTATCTTGGTATGTTAGTACCTGAGGTATCTTATTAAATTTGTTGTTTATTTCTATAAGGTCATCCTCTGTAGCCAATCCAAAGATGTTCCCAAGAACTGCGCCACCCAGGTCGAAGAAACCGCGCTTTTGGCGAGTACGTGTGATGTTGTTCCTGTCGCTCAGTACCTCCGTTCCATAAGATGGGAGATCTTGGATCATGACGAGCATAGTTGACTTCGCCTGTTCTAGTTTCCATTTCGCTAACTTTACCATTTCATTCACGTCCTTGGTGTTATGTGCTTGTGAAACATAATTTCCTATCATGAAGTCCAGAGTTCGCATCGGCGTCGCAAGTCTGTCTAGATAAGTAGGTAATTCATACAAGTAATCTAGACTTATTTCAGTACTCATGACTTCCTTAACGATTGTAGTCATGGCCGTTGGAGCTATGAGGCATCCTTGTCGTACTATATGTTTGGGGTCTAAGTGCGCATATCCTCTTGCTATGTAGAGGAGAATCCATAGCATAAGTCCCTTCATCGTAACCTACCAAAAAAGAAAAAAAAAATCTATTAATTTCCTATCATGCTGTGGTCGATGATAGTGATGATGTGCGTTACGGTTGATTGTTATTTCATTTATAGGAAGAGTTTAAATCGATATTTAATTCTCGTAAATGATGTACTGTAGATTTGATTGGAACAGTTGCACCTATGTTCGATTGTTTGGTATATGACCTTAATTTCTTTTTGTAATCATTGTTGTGTTCTTGCTTGGTTTCTTGAGGTACGTTCGCCTGTTCGGTTGTATCCGAGGCTGAATAATTATGGGATAATTCCCTTGAAACTCGTTTTAAATGGTCAATATGAACTTGTTTCTCCTCGCCACTTGAAAGTGACTTAATTAAAACTTTGTTTGCTTTTATGTTAATTACTCTGTATGGGCCCTCAAATTTTGGGGATAATTTATTGTCTCTCGTATGAATGACACCGTAAACAATGTCTCCTAAGCTGATAGGTGAATCTTTTGCCTTCTTGTTAAATGCCTCCGTCATTTCTTCCTTGGACATCGTTAATTGTATTTTGACTCTTTTGTGAATGTCCTGGAATTCACGTAAACGGAGTTTAGGGTAATCATCGTAATTGTATATAGGCATGCTGTCACCTTCTAGGAGCTTATATGGTAATTTTTTTTATCTGTGCCATTGTGAAGGAATTCTTTAGTGATTTTCATGCAATACACACCGTGATGATCGAGGGAAAACAAAAAAAAAGGGTAAATTTATATACATTTATTTACATTAATAAATAAACACCAACAGTTCAATAGAAACAATATTAAATAATTCCCAGGTCCCTGCCCATACTTAAAGGAACGCAAGATAAACCTCGTTAATACATCCCGGGAGATTTAGACAGAGTCCTCCACTGGAAACTAAACAAATAACACCAGACATGGGATCAAATAAAAGTTGTGGCCGTGCATACACCAGATATATCCTCCGTTGTGGAAGGGGTGCCAAACAAAAGGCACGGCCTCAGTAGGGGAACTTGGCGGAAAGTTTAGTGCCTGGACACAAAGTATAGAACCACATCTCTGGGAACTTAGATGACCAGGGAATCTCTTCTCCTAATCTGAATGGATTCCTCTCCGGCCCGGCCCTCGGCAGGAGGAGGATCCTCAACCCCCCCAAAAAAAAACAACAGTGTAAACAACAGAAATCATGTACATTTAAATATTTAAACAAAACAAAATATACATATATACACCATATATATAAAAAAATATAATTCAAGTACGAGTCGTACCAGCCAAATTATTAAAAGTATAATAAAGTATCCATTTACCTTGTTGCCTGGTGCTTGAAAGTAGAGTGAAGAGAATGCCTTACCTACCCTCTTATATAGGGGCAGAATGAGGCCTCAATACCCCAAACAACACAGCAATGAGACTTCCAAAACTTTTACAAAGAGTTTGAACTTTATCTCAGTAACTTCAAATGAAGCTTTGGACAAATGAAGCATGAAAAGTGAGTAACAACTTTTTTTAACATATGCACACATACATTTATATCTATATTTATATATAAATATACACATACAATAATTACATACAAAATAAAATCCGAATGAGAAAATTAACATACAGTCTAGCCCTTACAGCAATATATAATGAAATGTGGTGTGTCACCGATGGATTTATTTATAGACCCATTAATTGAGGCTTCTACACTGAGAATCCAATCATCCCAACTTGCATAATTTTCACTGAGAATGTGTCGTAGCACATCTAATACCTTTTTATTTTGTCTCTCTACCAACCCATTCGATGCTGGGTGATAGGCCAAAACGTTAACCTTTTTGATGTTGTATTGTTTACATATTTCTTGTAAGATCTCAGAATTAAATTCTCCTCCATTATCACTTATTAGTACCTTTCGGGTAGTAAAGCGACATATTACATTATCTGTTATTGCCTTTGCTACTGTCTCTGCTGTCTTATCTTTAATTGGAGCTAAAATGACATAACGGGAAAAATGATCCGTTGCTACGAATAAGTATAGGTTATTATTGTATGATAATGGCATCTTGAGTAAATCAACAGCGACAACGTCCCATGGTTGATGTGGTACAGGGTAATTACCCATCGGTGCAGGTGTGATTGGGTATCCTTTTTTGTTTCGCACATGATTCGCATCTGCCTATGTGATTGTTTATATCTTTTCCTAATGAAGGCCAGTAATATAATAGCTGGGCTTGGTTGAATGTCTTATCCTTTCCAGGATGTCCTGCATGTGGGCTGTCGTGTATCAATCGTAATACTTGGGGTATCATGTCATTAGGTACTACCAACTGGTTAGTATTTCTTTGGCGTTTTGGTTGTTTAGAGTTAATTTTGTATAATGTATTATTGACCATTGTGAATTGTTCAAGTGGGACATGCAGTTTGGGTAATTGTATGTCATCTCCACTTTCTAACTTTTATATTACTTTAGACCATATTGGGTCAAGTCTTTGTGTCTTTGCGATATCCTCGTGGTTTGGGATATTTCCTTTGAGATCTAACGCCGCGACCTGAATTGTGTTCGGGTTCCTAGATAATGCGTCAGCTACTATGTTCATTTTACCTTGTATATAATGAATTTGTACATTGTAGTTTTCAACTGTACATTTCCATCTTGCTCTCCTCCCAGAAAGGAGTTTTTCTTTAAACATACCCACCAGTGGTTTATGGTCGGTGAATAAGTGGATTTCGTAACCATATACCAAATCTCGAAACTTTTGTAATGCAAAAACCACTGCAAGTGCCTCTAAGTCTGTAGTGCAATAATTTTTCTCCGCACCTCTTGTTTGTCTGCTGGGAAATGCAATTGGTTGATTCTTTCCTCTTTTATTTTCCTGCATCAGTACAGCCCCTAATCCTTTAACTGATGCTTCTGTACAAATAAGAAATGATTTTGTGTAATCTGGATATGCTAAACAAGGTGCATTTGTTAGTTTAATTTTTAGATTGTTAAATGCCCTTTTTTGTTCTTCCCATTGGAATACAGCATCTTTTTTGAGTAGTTGGAATAGAGGAAAGGCTATATGAGAGAACTGTGGTACGAATGACCTATAGTACCCAGCCAGACCTAAAAATTGTCTAACTTCGTCAGTCGTAGTGGGTTCAGGAAAATATCTCACTGCCTGTATTTTGTCATCAGTGGTGTGAATACCATCAGAACATAATTTATGGCCTAAGAAATTTATTTCCTTAAAGCAAAATTTGCATTTAGAAAGTTTAATTTTTAATCCAGCATCACTAAGCTTTTGTAAGAGTAAGTCTAATTTCCTGAGATGATCCTTAATATTCTTCGTTGCGATTATAATATCAAGATAAACAAATATTCCTTGTCCTAAAATTCTGGACAATACGTAATTCATAAGACGCTGGAATGTGCCTGGGGCTGTCCTCAGTCCCATTGGCATTCTTGTATATTGATAATGGCCTCTGTTTGTTGAAAAGGCAGTGTATTTACGTGACTCCTTAGATACTGGAATCTGATAGTAGCCGTTTAGGAGATCGATGGTCGAGAATTTATTATTCTTAGGACCAATATTCTGTAGAACATCGCTTAGCAATGGCATGGGAAATCTGTCTGGGATTGTGTGATTATTTAGTTTACAGTAATCTACTACCGCACGCATTTCTCCATTTCGTTTGGGCACGAAGAATAGGGGGGCATTCCATGGGGAGACTGAAGGCTCAATAATTCCAAGTTTTAACATTTCATCGACATACTGATTTGCAAGTGTACGTTGGGAGTGTGGTATGCGGTAAGCTGTTATGAAAATTGGGTGTTTCTGGGTGCACATTAATCATGTGATTAATCAAGTTAGTACACCCCAATTGTTCTCCGGGCAATGCTACGGTGTCCCTGTGTGTTTCCAGCAGGGTTAACAAATCATTTTCTTCATCAAATTCATCTGAGTGAATTAAATTCTCTTTTATTCTTTCTCTATCCGTAGATTTTATCTCACTTGTTACTCCAGCTATAACTATTTCCTTCACAGGGACGGGACATTTTTCAGTATTAACTATGCAAGTTCCCTTTTTCAACTGAACTTCCCCATTCATGTGATCAATTATGAATATCTGAGTTTGCCCTTCGTCGTTCGTATGACATAATGCGTTTTCTACTGACAATCCCTTTACTTTACATAATTCTTCTAAGACAAGAACAGTACTATTCCGTAATTTGCTCTTTATGGTAACCTTCATGTATGAATTAGGTGGTATAACTAAATCATTAGTGAGATGGGCTGGAAAAATTGATAAATCAGTACTGTTATCTGGGTCACTAATACTGGAGGATGGGGTTGGTGGTGGGAGTGGATCTATACACTCATCTGTTTGTGTATGTTTGTTTAAGTCTTTAATATTACCAATTCTTTTTCGCTCTCTTCTACCAATCGGTGAGGGCTCTGAAGTTATTTCCTCTTTGAATTCATTATCAAAGTCTATTCCATTCATTTGTGGGAGTATAGTTATGTTCTCAGCTCTCATGGATCTTAAGCCCAGTAACATATGAGCTTTAATTGCTAAGTTTTCAACGATATAGAAGAATGCAGAGAATGGTCTTGTATGTTCTGTGAAACTGATATTTAATCTTATCATACCCTTCACTGTAATCTCTTGTCCATCTACTGTGTATAAATCTAAATCAGCTTCATCCAGAAAAGTTACTTTCTTTTTATTTTTAAGAATTCTATTTAGTTCTTCATGTGTTATTAAGTTCACTGAGAGCCTTTATCTAAAAATAAGGAAACGTTTTGATCCTCACATACAGCTGGTATCAAGATACACTCATTTCCCAACATGCCTCCTGTGTGAAGTTTAGCCTTGTTCTTCTTTACGTTTGTTCGTTTTTTGTCATGACTTGGTCTTCCCCCGATTTGAACATAGACACAATTTTTTCTACTGTTTTGCAATCACTAGTCCAGTGCCCTTGGTATCTATGATGCCTACAGTAAGGACCAAATCCTTGTGTCTTATGTTTGTCCTCTTTTGCCTTGATAAAGTATTCATACCTTGTGTGTCTTGGTTTTGCACAATAATGACATAGAATGGACCTATCCCTTGACTGTGACCTACGAGGTGATTTCCCGTAAGAAGTGTTGTTTATGGCGCGAGATCTGCTCGGGCTACGCGAAAACTTATGAAACTGCCTGTAGGAAGGCATCTGGGAACGAGGCCTTGGCACGTTTGCTTGTTTGGCCTGCCTGATTGCTGGTCGCGATCGATTTTGTTCTCTGTTTGGGGTCGGTGTAGATGTTTTCACAGCTGATACTGTCTCAGGTACCCTCATTCTACCAGAATGTGCATGTGTGTCGACCACACCTGCTTTACTGCACTGCATCTCTACCTCATTCATTAAGTCCTGGGGTGTACGCGATCGTCTTGGCGATCTTAAGGGTCCTATCAGGTAATTTACACAAGGCAGCTACATAACCAATGATGTCCACGACGAGGTCTGGGGACATCTTTCCATCATCTGTTATCCAATTAGAATTCTCCAATGTAGCTAATAAAGTTCTCTTGATTGTGGAGACATCAGCAGTTATTTCACTGAGCACAAGGTTTGTAGTGTGCTCCCTTACAAGATCTACAATTTTATGTAATTCTGGAATTATACCTGGCAAGAAGTTCATACCTCCAGAAAATTTCTTCAGAAATTCAGTTTTAAATTCATCATATGTCCTAGCACGATAGAGCTTGTCGGAGCGAAGCAAGTTGCTCGCTGGACATCTTTCCTGGCTTATGCAAGATGAAAAAATAGCAATTTTCTCTTGTTCATGTAGTATGTGGCTCTTGATGAACATTTGTTCGCACTGACTGACTAATGAAATGACATCAATGCGATCTTTGTCTGTGCCAGAGAATTTTGGGGCAGTTTTATCCTCGTGATACACAAACACGTGAGGTGTGGTTGTTAGATCAGCGGTATTTGTTTCTTGATTCATTTATAATGTTTGTTAATTCAACTTGGACGTGTTTATCGTTGTGTGAGGGAATGGTGGAATATGTACGACCGGACCGGTGAATCCTGTTAAGTGTATTAGCATACGTGTGCAAGGCAGCGGCAAAGTCCGCACTTCCTACGTCAGAGGTGGTTTCCCACTCATCATCTGAAACTGCCGTATTTGTTTCTCGATATTTAGTGTGTGGTGAGGTTTGTACAAGGGGTGGGCTGCCTTGAGGCTCTCTTAATTGTGAGTCTGATGTGGCAATTTGTGTGTCATCTGGTGTGTTGCCTTGGGGCTCTCTTAATTGTGAGTCTGTTGTTGTGGTAAATTGTGTGTCATCTGGTATTAATGTGGGTGGTGGTGAAAATATTCCTGTCATTAAGATATGGTGTTATGAAATACGCCTCTTGTTTATTTATGTCCTAGCAAAATAGATGAGTAAATAAGTTGAATATAGCTAATTTTAGCACTGAGAAGAAATGAGTAAGTATAATTTTACCCACTTGATACAGATCGTAGAGGTGTGTCGATACAAAAGTCGATCTCGGAAGAAAAATACAGGTTTGATTGAAGATCTCTTGAGAATTCTAGTGGTGTGTTGATGGACGATATTACTCAGGAAATTCCATGGCCTGGTGCTTGTGGTGGTTAACAGCTGTCCCAGGCAAACCTCAGCATAGAACGTCGAATTTCCAACTTAACTGTGAAAATAAATGAGTATGAGTAGGAGCTATGTGAATAATGAGTAATGAGTAGTGGGTGAGAAGTGCCTGGTATCAGTCACACGTTGCCTGGCATGGCAGACTCGCGTTGTGATGTCATCTCAGCACATGGTGACGTCAGCTTCCCACACTGGTAGCTGTGGTGAGTGAATGAGTAGCGATGAGTAACTTGAGTAAGATGAGTTGTGAATATGGATTTGGTGTTTGCTTCGTCGTCTTGACCTCTGCGTCAGCGAAGGCAGGAGAGAGTGGTGGGGGTTTGTGTGCTTGTTGCTTTGGTCTTTCCTCTTCTTTACTTGCTTTGTTTTATATTCTTGTTGCTGCTTGAAGTTACGTGAAGATTATAGAGTTGTTTTGTAGACTTGTAGGCTATTTGCATTGTAGGTTGTATTTTGTAGGAATTCACTGTAGAACTGAAGCTAATCTTGTAGAGTCTCGCCTGCTTTTGTAGAAATTTGCTTTTAATTCGGAGACGATGTCCGTAGATTCGCTGCTACCAAATGTCATAAAAGACTTTATGGTTCCTTGTAGTTGAGTTATATATATATTAGACTTGTGGACGAGCGGTTATTATACTGGAGTAGCTTGTAGTAGATAATCTTCTTTCCCATTTGTCATGTAGTGACAGGAGAGGTAAAGAATAGTATGGGACTATTTTTATTTGTCTTGGAAATATTAACAAGTCTCTCACACAGAGCGAAGTATAGAGTCCAGTCCCGCTAGCTATCTCTCTATCTCGCTCTCTCTGTCTCTCTCTCAAGTTGCCAAGCCCTTCTCCCTGCGACCTGTCTCTTGTATGGCTTGTCTCCTTCTGAGCTCTCTTTCCTAAATTCTGGTGAAACAGGAGACGTATCACGTGTGTTCCTTGTGGATGGAAAGTTTAAGAAGCCTGTGTGTGAGTATGTGTGTGTATGGTCACTAGGGCTTTGTTCACGGGTGGATTGCTGACAACTAACTGCATCATCTCCTTACTGGCCACTGTTGTCAGCTTTCCTCAGTGTAATTTGCAAGCTCATTTCCTATTCCCAGGCTCGCATAGAGCTGTCTATCTATCTATTTATCTATCTATCTATTATGATTTGTAATTATAATATGGAGTTCTGATAGTAAATGTGTTTAAGGGGAAGGGTGATGCCTGGACAGAGGAAATTATGGAGGCATAAATCTTTCAGACCAGATAATGAAGGGATTGGAGAACAATGTAGAAGGTATGATTAGAGAAAGAGTGAATACTGATGAGATGTAGTTTGGGTTTATGCCAGCCAAAGGACCACTGATGTCATATTCATTGTTCGACAGCTTTGGCAAAAGTATATAGAAAAGAAAAGGGAACTGTACTTTGTTTTTGTTGATCTGGAGAAGGCCTTTGACAGAGTCCCTAGAGAGGTGGAATCGAGGAATGGCTGGTTATGGCGGTTATGGCCATGTATGTGAGTACTCACACACAGGAAAGGGTGAATGGAGATTTGAGTGATGAGTTTCCATGAATGTTGGTATGCACCAGGGGGCAGTTTTGAGCCCCTTTTTGTTTATTGTGGTACTTGAAGCCCTTTCACGTGACTTCAGAAATGGACTACCGTGGGAGATGTTGTATGCTGATGAATTGGTGTTGATTGCAGAGAATGAAAGGGAGGCAGAGGAAAGGTTCAGGAAGTGGAGAGATGGTATGGGGCACAAGGGCTTAAGAGTCAATGCAGATAAAGCGATAATGATGGTATCTAGGGGTGGTGGCGGTACCGTCAAAGAAGAGGGAGAGTGGCCATGTGCGATTTGCCACAAGGGCATGGGAAGTGATTCCATCATGTGCAGTGTAGGCGATAAGTGGGTGCATAAGAAATGCAGTGATATTAAAGGTAGACTCCAAGATAATGCTCATTTCATGTGTGCAGTGTGTCAGGGAGAGCAGGTGGAGATTGTCAGGGGTGAAAGGATTGAACTTGCTGGTGAGTCTCTTGAGTGTATGCAAGAGTTTCGTCATTCGGGAAATATGTCATGTGCTGGAGGTGGGGCTAGAATGAGAGTGGTTGGAAGAAGTTCAGGGAGCTGTTGCCTCTCCTGATATTGAGAGGGCTTTCCCTCTGTGCTACGGGATCTTTATATGCATCATGTGTTAGGAGTGTAATGCTGTATGGTAGTGAGACCTGGGTAGTAAAGGAAGAGGATATTCGCAGGCTCAAAGGTACAAAAATGGCAATGATTAGGTGGATGTAGACGTCCCTGAGTGTGAGGCCTGGTGGGGCTAGGTTTATGATGCAAGAGTTGAGGGGTAGGATGGGACTGGAGTGTATTGGTGATGTGATGAGGAAAGGTAGATTGAGATGGTTTGGACATGTGCAGAGGATGGGGGATGATAACTGGGTGCAGAAAGTGAGAAGTGTTAATGTTGGAGGTAGGTTTGTGGGAGGTAGACCGAAAAAGACCTGGGATGACGTCATTGAGTGTGACCTCAGGGATAAGGGACTGAATAGGGAAGCTGCCAGAGATCGAGCAGCATGGAAAGTCGCCATTAGGTAACCAAGGCCAATGCGTGAAAGCATGTTGAAGCCTTCAAAAAAGAAACGAAACGAACGATGTGTCCTAGGGTTGAAATCGGAGTTCAGTCACATGCAGTCAAGGTGCAACTGTAATCTTGTATTGAAACTTAAACAGTCAAACCAGATTTGACTGACCTTATGATCAGTGTTCTGCCTTCTGTTTAGCTGTTGCCTTAGGCCATACATTCATACTTAATTTGGGCATTAATAATCCAGGTACAAAAGTCTTTATGGGCAGGCTGTTAATGCAGAAACTGAAGAGCTGCTACAAAATACTACATCGGACACAGCAATTTCACAAAAAGAAAAAAAGAGATCCACTGGTCCCCAGTCCCAAGTAAAAAAAAGTAAACTGTTCAGCTTTATGGCTCCAGCTAGTCAGCCAGTTCTACCTGCTTCATACC
>NC_137014.1:24298018-24463018 GCF_032717465.1 Coenobita brevimanus | reverse complement strand
TCTTTTGTGAAAGTAAAGGGTTATGACTTTGAGAGAGAGAGAGAGAGAGAGAGAGAGCGCACGCACACACACACACACACACACACACACACACACACACACACACACACACACACACACACACACACACACACACACACACACACACACACACACACACACACACACAAATGACACGTAACAGAGGGAGTGATAGAAATACCGATGAGTAAAAAATATGCAGGGAAAGAGAGAGAGAGAGAGAGAGAGAGAGACAGACAGAGACAGACAGACAGACAGACAGAGACAGAGACAGAGGAAATCATGAGAACACACACACACTTACTCATGACATGTAACAAAGAGCGTGATAGAAATACCGATGAGGAGTGAAAATATGCAGGGAAAAGTTTGTGAATCTCTCTCTCTCTCTCTCTCTCTCTCTCTCTCTCTCTCTCTCTCTCTCTCTCTCATGTTGGCCACTGGGCACTAAGACCTTTACGGTAAGTCGAAACTTCCCAGATGGACGGCAGGCAAAATATCTGTCTTCATATTATCTGCTTTCATTTGCAAAACTTGGACGGAGGATAAAAGTACTCAGTGAAGAGTTGAAGTAGCAGGATGGTCGGAAAATGGGAGAGACGTATGGAAAATAAGAGGGATGGAGCGAAAGTGTGATGGATGTAGGAAAAACAGAAGGGAGAGTGGGAATTTAAGGAGTGAAGTAGAATGAATGGGGGGAAAAAAAAAGAAAAAAGAAAAAACAGACGAACGGAGGCGAAAAGTACCCAGGGGCGGGCTGAAGGAGAGTCGAGAAAAAATGGAGTAAATGGAGGGAAATGAGAGGAGTGAAGGGATAAGAAGAGGGATGGAGAAGAATAAGAGGAAGGAAAGGAGGACGGAAAGAAGACAGGAGGATGAGAAGAGAAGGAGATGGAAGAAATATCACACAAGATGCGGTGCCAAGGCACAGCAAACCCGTCCTCGGCAGTCATTTTAGTGTTGGCGTATAACACAGCAGGATATCTAGTTAAAGATGTCGCAACAAATTTGGAGTAAATCGGGTGAAAATTGACGATTTCATGCTCATTTGAAATTTAGGCCCGACCAACCCGACATTGACCTCCCTACAGCTAACTGGGGGATGACCCCACCTAATGTAATGAGGCATGTTACAGGATGCAGATTTGAAATATGCGCCTATAGGATTTGGAGTCATGTCGATATGATGAATTTGAAACGAGTTATGGCGATTTTTTTTTTTTTGAGCCTACGGCCTGGGCCTTGGCCCTTTATAGCCCAGAATTTAATCAGGTGATCAGAAGGTCCTAGCCCACCAGCCATGTAATTTTAGTCAAAATCGCACCAGTTGTTTTCGCGTAAAGTTGTTAACAGACAGACAGACAGACAGACAGACAAATCGAGTGAAAACAATACCCGCCGCCGCCCCGGAGGGACTCGGGGACGGGTAAAAAGGCGGAAGGAAAAAGTAAGGATGGATAGGAAACAATTGTATCACAGGAGGGATGAAGGGAATATGGGAGACAAAGAGAGAAGAGTATCTTTTGATTCCCTGAATGTGGGACTGAGATACAATATGAGGAATGGAGGGAAAACAGGAAGGGAGGAAAACGGTTTTAAGGGTTATGAGGGAAATGGAATGGAAGAAAACCTGAAAAGGAGAAATAAATGGGAATGTAGGAGGGAAGGAGGAAGAATGGAGGGAAAATAGGAGAGATGAGGAAGGAACGAATGGAGAAAATTACCCTGAAGAAGAATAGATAACGGGAAAATAAGGTAAGGTGGAGAAGTGGAAGGAGAATGGAAGAGTGTAGGGAAAATAATAGAGGGAGTGGAAAAAAAAAGTAACCGGTGATTGCCTAAAGGAGAAGTGGTGGAGATAAAATAGCGGAGAGACGAAAGAGAAATGTATAATAATTGAAAGAAGGATACGAAATGAGGTGTTTTGTGTGTGTGTGTGTGTGTGTGTGTGTGTGTGTGTGTGTGAGAGAGAGAGAGAGAGAGAGAGAGAGAGAGAGAGAGAGAGAGAGAGAGAGGATGTGGGTGACGAGCGAGCTGCGAGTTCGGACTCAGGGATATGAGGGTGTGAGTGTGTTTGTGTGTGTGTTTTAGTTACCTCTTTATTTTAACCCATTAGCTCCTAGGGTTTTTGTGTGAGCGACTGTGCCAGAAGGGTACTTGGCGTACTTCTCTCCGCCTGTTGGCTCATAGTCGTGAAGCTCATAGGTCCCCACCCGCGGGTTACTTTGTTTATTATCTCGCACGGACGGAGTCCGGCGAGGTATTGTTTTTGGTCGAGTTGTTTCATTGTTTGTTAGCATTACGGAAAACCGGCTGAATGAAATTACACGAAATTTTCATGATATGTGGGCAGAGGTCCCAAAAGCAAATGATTAAATTTCGGAGGTATCTGAGTGACCATGAAAGGTCAAAATCAAAGGCTCGGATAATAAGGAGACTATAGTTCGAAACTCGTTAAAGAAAGAGATATTTATTATTGACGACATAGAGGAACTCCTAAAATGGGCTTTTATTTGGCACCAAGACTTTTGACCCTGAGTAGCCTTGAAAGGTCAAACTCAAGGTCACGGGTATTCAGGGAGCCATAACTCGAAACTCGTTGAAGATAGAGCGATATTCATTATTATCCACATACAGAAAGTCCTATATATATTTTTAACTGATACCATAACCTTTGACCACAAGTGACCATGAAAGGTCAAACTCATGGTCACGGATATTCAAGGGGCTATAACTCGAAACTCCCTTAAGATAGAGATATAAACTATTATCAAAGTAAAGAAAGTCTTATACGGGCTTTCACTTGACGCCATGACCATTCACCTTGGGTGGTGACCTTGAAAGGTCAGACGCAAGATCACGGATTTTCGGAGCTTAACTTGAAAGCTTTAGCGCCGTTACCCGAGACTTTAATTGTGTACTGACAATAAATGGCGGTAATGATTGACCATTTAACAGCAATAAAATAGCTGCTGGCGGGCGAGGTTTGCTATGCCTGGAAACCCATGTTAACTTTTTAAAATGCCCAGTTTCGTCCTATATTGAGGACACTAGGCGCAGATTGGTTAATGTATTTATATTTCTGAGATCTTCATTATTATACTTCCTGTACGATAGTACCCACTTAAATTTTTTTCTTAGTTATGCATTTTTTAACACTATTTTTCTTTATACACTTTTATATCGGAATACGCCACCATTATATACCCATTGTTATCATTATCACCTCAACCCTAATTAACCATTGCATTTTTTTTTTTACCTTTATGTTAGTTACTCTAGTTTATATGTTAGTACCTATACCTAAGTTACCGCTTATCATTAAAATATATTCTGTCTTATAGTTTTATTTCATTACGTTTTCCTTAGCACCCCATACTACTCTGCGACCGTCTGACCTTTAAAATTTGCAGCCTAGTTCAGTGTGCTACTATAACCCACCTAGACACGGAACGTGTTGTGTTTTACGAGTATTGTTGGCAATCCATCACCATGCAACTTTATTAAACGTAAGAGAGGCTTCTGGCTTTGCAGGGGTTAGATACACCTTTGTTAAACACTTGATACAGAACGTTTTCTAAGCTGAATAAAATCGCCAGGCAGCATCCCGAATGGAATGTTAAGTGACGTTGGGGTCTGTGATAAAATTATGCTGTATTCAATTCTAGATTTCCCATGGGTCTTAGAGAGAGAGAGAGAGAGAGAGAGAGAGAGAGAGACTCATTTTTTTTTTCATCTGTACTATTAATTACAGAAGTTGGAGGACGTGATTTTACTATATAACTTCTGCCTCAGGTCGATATATTTTTTTTAATAAAAGAGTTTCTAAGTGCGGAGGTTAGATATAGCCTTCATTAACCCCTTCCTAAGAGTGTGTCTCCTCTAAGCTGAATTTAATGTTTTAGGGTCGAAAGAATAAATCAGAATGGGCCTCCTCTCTGTGACGGGATGAATAATAAATTAATAACATGTTATCGGATACAAGGGTTAAAGACCAATGCAACGCTTTCACACACTGAAATATTACGTGAGGTTAGTTTCGGTTGCTTGGGCTAGCTTAATTTAAGGTAGGTTAGGTATGTTTTAGCTAGGGTATTAGGGTTTAGCAATGGTTCATTATGTTAACATCAGATCGATATTTTTTTTCTTAGAGAAGAGTTTCTAAGTGCAGAGGTTAGATATAGCCTTCATTAACCCTTTCCTACGAGTGTGGCTCTTCTAAGCTGATTTTAATTTTTAAGGGGTAGAAAGAATATAACAGAATGGGCCACCCCATTCTGAAAGGATAAATAATAAAGTAATAACATGTTATCGGATGCAATGGTTAAAGACCAATCCAACGCTTTCGCACACTGGAATATTACGTGTGGTTAGTTTCGGTTGCTTGGGTTAGTTTTAGTTTAAGGTAGATTAGTTTTTTTTTTTTTTTTATTAGGTTGTTATGGTTAAGGTATGGTTCATTGTGTTAACTATAACCATTCTGGTGAAAGAATACTTACTGACAGTCACTGGCCACATAATTTCGAAATCTATTCAAGCTGGCCATAGCATCATTTCCAGGAAAGTCTTAATTACGATAGGTTAGGTGAAAATTGGTTAAATATTACATGTTACAGTTCCCTTAAATTTGATAAGAGCAATCTTCCTGGGGAGAGAAAAATCAAGCACAGTGCTGAACCGGCATACAGAATGGAATATGAGTCTGAGACAGATTTCGTATCCTTTTAAGCAACAGTTCATCACTCTACCACATAATATTAAAGAATCGATTTCACTGTCGCCTAAGACGCTGCCTAGAACTTTTTTTGGTTATTATTATTATTATTATTATTATTATTTGTAAATCATACGTTGAAAATGTCATGGATAATATTTAAATCTTTTTGGCAGCGACTTAGTTGGCATTAACCTACATATATTATTATGCTGAGTGCAGTGTGGAAAACATTTCACTAAGGTAATGATATTACAAAATCTCCAATGCCATGCTGCCCAAAATATACTGGCCAGTGAACGAGATATCATCAGGATATATCAAGGTAGACTTATCAGTCCGACGACCTCATATTTGTTTCATTTTCGCAGCTATCAAACTATTTTTTTTTTTTGTCAGATTTGGACACTCCCATAACAGAGAAGATACCCAATAAATGATATGAGGTTTCCTTTAGTTCAGACTTGCTGCTTTCAAATGATTTTGTTTAGCCTGGAAGGAATCACCGAAATAGAATACGAGTTATAGCTAACCTTTCCAGCTCGAGAAGTGTACCCTAAGTTGAAAGCAACTGACTGTTGGCAGGAAGATGAAATAGCAAATCATATTACAGTATACAAAGAGAAACCTTGTGGGGAGATAATTCTACTCCCCACACCCAATCCCATTCACTCTCATTCACCCACATGGCACATGCACCCAGTCTACGACACTCTGGTTCATAAAGCTCCTGCCAACTACGCATTTCTCACTCTAATCCAGCTTTCACACCCACCCCTATCCAACATCCTAACGACACTTACTACATCTACTGCCCATATATTCCTATAATCACACATCAAATCCCTATACAATCCTTCAATCTTGTAACCTCTCCCCCACATCAATCTGTCCTCCATACCAACTCACACACCTGGTGCCACATCCCTAAGTAGGATTTCCTCACATCCCATCCTTCTCATTTGCTCTGTACCATTTCTACACTCACTCGCACTCTCTCCCACGGCCACTTCACATTTTCAGACACTTACTATACACACCATCCCCCCTCCCCCCCTCTCTCTCTCTCCTTAGTGAGGAGCTTAGGGAGGAATAGGGAGGGAGAATGGGAGAGATGTATGGAAAATAAGAACGATGGAGGGAAAGTGTGATGGATGGAGGAGAAAATAGAAGGAAGGGTGGCAATTTTAGTAGTGCAGTAGAAAAGAATGTGAAAATAAAAAGAGAAAAAAACAGGCGGACGAAGACGAAAAATTTCTAATGACGGGCTGAAGGACGAGAGTGGAGTAAATGGAGTAAATGGAGAGAACTGAGAGGAGTGGAGGTATAACAAGAGAGAAGGAGAAGAACAAGAGGAGGGAAAGATGACAGGAGGATGAGAAGAGGAGTAGGTGCAAGAAATGGTAAAAACGTAGGAAGGAGGTATGGTGGGTTGGAAATAATTGTATCAGAGGAGGGATGACGGAAATATGGGAGACGAAGAGAAAAGTTTCCTGTGATTCCCTGAATGAAGGATTGAGAGACAATAGGATGAATAAAGGGATAAAAGGAGGAGAAGAAAACGATTACAAGGATAATGAGGGAAATGGTATGGAAGAGAAAGTCATTAGAGATAAGTAAAAATATAGGAGGGAAGGAGGAAGAATGGAGAGAAAATAGTAGAGATGAAGAAGGAACGAAAGGAGAAAATTACCCCGTGATGGCCTGAAGAACGATAGATAGCGGGAAAATACGAGGTAAGGAGAAGTGGAAGGAGAATGGAAGAGTGTAGGGAAAATAATAGAAGGAGAGGAAGAAAAGTAACCGGTGATTGCCTATAGGAGAAGAGGTGGAGATAAAATAGGGGACAGAGGAAGGAGAAATATATAATAATGGAAGGAAGGATACGAATAGTGGTGAGAGAGAGAGAGAGAGAGAGAGAGAGAGAGAGAGAGAGAGAGAGAGAGAGATGAAGGAAACGTAGGACAAGAGTGAGTACCATGGAAGTTATAAAAGTAGAAGAAAGAGAGAGAACAGCAGAGGTAAGAAAGGAAAGAGAAAAACGGCAAAATAAGAGGATAGGAAACTATCGACACACTTTGGCTTCTAGGACTGACTCTCATCCATATAAAATCTTCTGACATAGTGAAAATAGATGACGAGAGAAGTCGCCAACGTAAGACGGTCCGTGCCAGTAGCAGTAGCACTTATGGTCCTGTAACTCACCCACATCTTAATATAATCGTCTAACGTTAGCTACGACAAAATACTACAGAAGATTTGACTATGAGAGTTACCTGTGAGAGCATCAGCTCTACTGTAAAGCTTCTGTGATTCACTCTTAGCTGGATATAACCATATCGCCTTAATTACGTGTAGAAAAAAAAAAATCTACTATAGACTTGTCCTGTCGATGAACCGGTTAATGATGACAGCATGAAATATCAGGTTCATGTAACTCTTGCTGCTGAATAAATTCTTTTGACTTTAGCCGAAGTATATATAATGCCAGAAGTAATTCAAAGAAGAGAGGATTAATGGTATAAGGTTTTTGTAGCTATCTCATAGCTGAAGAAAATCGTCTGACGTTAGTAGGAATAGAATAGAAGAGTTGTCTCGACCCAATCGTCTGACGTCAGGAGGAATATAGAACTACTGTAGAACCTCCCCCCCCCCCCGCCCCCAATACACACACAGTGGGGACGTGGGAGACGAGCTAGCTGCGAGTTCGTACTTAGTGATATAAGGTTGTGTGCAGTGGTGGGCAAGTTAATGAAAAACGTTAGTTTCGTTAACAGTTAATTCGTTAATAAGAAAAATTAGCTTCGTTAAGTTTAACCCAGAACTGGGCATTTTCCAAATTTAATAACGGAGGGAACCCCTGGTAGGGACCTATTAGCTTCGCGACTGTGAACTGATAGGTGGAGGGCGGTACGCTTAGTACCCGTCCGGCAAAATCCCTCTCATAGGAACTCTGGCCACTAATGGGATGAACACTGGCAAATACATCAGCTTCTTTAACCCATTTGTGCCCAGCGTCCGATATAATGGACAGAACTGGGAATTTTCAAAATCTAATAAAGGAGGGAACCCCGGGGTAGGGACCTATGAGCTTTGCGACTATGAGCCGATAGGCGGAGGGCGGTACGCTTAGTCCCCGTCCAGCAAAATCCCTCTCACTGGAACTCTGGCCACTTGTGGGTTAATCAGTTAATTCTGCCAAAAATTTACGGAAGTTAACTGTTAATCCGTTAACCCGCTAGAATATCATGTCAGTACATGCACGGTATGCATGGAATTTTCGGATAGTGAGTGATATGACAGTAGTAGAAATATTCATCATGGGAATTTATTTGATTTTTCACCATTTTATGAGCGTTTTTTTTTTCTTTCCCTCCAGCGACATGGTCAAAATATGCCGTTAGGAAACCCGTGTGATGTTTGAACCATCTGTTATATCATATAACACAACTTCAGATCATATAACTTATATGAACTTAGATCTGACACACACACACACACAAAATTCGTATCGTTTTCTGAATCACGGTATCACTCACCACTAACTTTGACACTATCAATTTCACGATTTAAATGTTGATTCGAAGTGTTTCTGACCTAAAGTTACCTGTTTTAGGACGTAATTAACGGATTAACGGATCAACGGAAATGTTAATGGAAGTTACCGCTAATCCGTCACGTTCAGAATTAAATTAACGCTTTAACTCGTTAACAAAAACATTAGCTTCGTTAACAACGGATTAACGATTAACGGGTTAATGCCCATCACTGGTTGTGTGTGTGTGTGTGTGTGTGTGTGTGTGTGTGTGTGTGTGTGTGTGTGTGTGTGTGTGTGTGTTTTACTTACCTTTTTATTTTAACCCATTAGTTCCAAGAGTTTCTGTAACAGCGACTGTGCAGGCAGGGTACTGGGTGTACTTTCCTTCGCCTATTGGCGCATAGTCGCAAAGCTTATAGGTCCCCACCCTGGGGTTGCCTTTTTTATTAACTTTGAAAATGACCAGTTTCGTCCTGTACTGAGGACACTGGACGTATATTGGGTGATGCATTTATGTTTCTGAAATCTTCAATATTATAGTTCCTGTACAACAGTTACCCAGTGTTAAATTTTGATTACCATCGTTATGCATCTTTTTTTTTTGCACCAATATTCTTTTTCACTTTTGTCATTATCAGAATACGACTTTATTACATACTGTTACATAGCCTATGATTTCATCATCCTTTGTATAATTCTAACGTACAGTATGCTGCATGTTTGATCACGATTCGCCTCGTGGCTTCCATAGTGTGTGTTCTACCTCACTCCCCCCCTCCTCCCTTATAGTAGGGTAAGTCGTTCTTTCTGTTGTTCAGAGCAGGAGTGTCAACTCTTTGTCCCCTATAGCTTCATTTGCGCGTCCTTCTTACAAGTTGTATCAAGCTCTGCTGGCCCCTATATAATGAGCTCAGTCTCTGCATTAATTGCCACTTAGATCTACTCCTCATTTTGTTCACATCTCTGTCCTCCCCTGTACAGTTGTTATTATTTTTGTGAGTGCTCAGGAAGTCTCCAACCATCTAGCTGCTGTGTAATTTGAGTATAAGTGTTATTACATTTTTTTTTTTCTTGTACTGTATAGCATAAGGTGTTAATTCGTAGGCCTGGTAAGGTTTTTGTGATTCATGTGGAGTTTTTGGTGTCAGGCTGTCAGCCATCGTTAATAATATTTTGTATCTGCAATAATATATCTTGCATTAACTGAGCATTATCCGGTTTTCTCATTTTATCAGGGCTGACTTAGATAAATTTACTCTTGCTTCTTTCGTGTTAATAGAGGCTATTGCAGTTAACCATATATTTAACCTATTTTTTGCCATTACATTATCCTTATGAGTCCTGAATGTTTAGTTGTTAGTTTGAGCATTAAACTTTAACTTGTAATTTTACCTAACTCTTTTGTTTTGAACCTGGAACTTTGCGGGACAGTAGTGATTTTTAGTATTCGCACTTGAAGTGTTCATTATCTTTCTCTGTTCCGTAACAATACCTATTCTAATTGTTTTATTACCTTAACTCTCATTAACCACTGCATTTTTTTCTTTACCTTCATCTTCGTTACTCAAGTTTTTGTTTCATTACCTTTGCCTAAGTTACCGTTGATCATTAAATTATTCCCTCTATCTTATTCATATTTTGATTTCGTTTTCCTTATCATTCCATATTAGTCTGTGACCTCCTGACCTTTAAAATTTGCAGCCTAGTTCAGTGTGCTACTTTAACCCACTTAGACATTTTAACGTATTATGTTTTTCGAGTATTGTTGGCAATCCATCACCATGCAACATTATTAAACCTAATGGAGTTTTCTGGCTCTGCAGGGGTTAGATATACCTTTGTTAAGTCCTTCATACAGAACGTTTTCTAAGCTGAATAGATCTGCCAGGCAGCATCACGAATGGAACGTTAAGTGACGTTGGGGTCTGTGATAAAGTTGTCCTATATCCTATTCTAGCTTTCACATGGGTTCGATCGATCGATCGATCGATCGAGAAGAGAGAGACTCCAAATTTTTTTTACATGTACTATTAATTTTAGTAGTTGGACGACGTGATTTTATTACCGGCATGTAACTGCTGCATCAGGTCGATATTTCTTCTTAGAAAACAGTTTCGTAGTGCAGAGTACGAGTGTGTCTCTTCTACGCTAAATATAATATTGTAAGGGTTGAAAGAATAAAACAGAATGGGCCTCCTCATTCCGGATGGGTGACTAATAAAGTACATAATAACATGTTATCGGATGCAAGGGTCAACGACCAATCCAACTCTTTCGCACACTGTAATATTACGTGAGGTTAGTTTCGGTTGCATGGGTATCTTTAGTTTAAGGTAGATTAGTTTTTTTTTTTTTTTTTGGCTAGGCTGTTATGGTTAAGCTATGGTTCATTATAATAATAACCAATCTGGTGAAAGAATGCTTACTGACAGTCTCTGGCCACATAAATTCGACATTTATTCAAGCTGGCCATAGCATCATTCCCAGGAAGGTCTTAATTACGATAGATTAGATGAAATGAGGTTAAATGTTACATGTTATAGTTCCCTTAAAATTGATAAAAGCGATCTTCCTGGGAAGAGAAAATTCAAGCACAGTGCTGAAATGCCTTACAGAATGGAATGTGAGTCAGATCGATTTCGTCTCCTTTTAAACAACAGGTCAACACTCTGCCATATAATATTAAGGAATCGATTTCACTCTCGTGTAGGACAGCGACTAAGTTGGCATTAGCATAGAAGATTATGTTGAGTGCAGTGTGCAAAACTGTTCATTAAAGCAATGATGTCTCAAAATCTCCACTGCCATGCTTCCCAGAATATACTGGCCAGTGAAACAAGATATCATCAAGATATATCAAGGTAGCCTTATCAGTCCGACGACCTCATTCTTATTAAATTCTCGGAGCTATCAAACGATTTTTTTTTTTTTTTTTTTTCAGATTTGGACACTCCCATAACAGAGGAGTTAACCCAGTAAATGAGATAACGTTTTCTTTAGTTAAGTCTTGCTGCTTTCAAATGATTCTATTTAACCTGGAAGGAATCTACGAAAAAGCAGAACAAGAGTTAGGGTATAGATAACCTTTCCAACTCGAAAAGTGTACCCTAAGTTCAACGCAACTGACTGTTGGGAGACAGATGAAATAGCAAATCATTTAATACAAAAGAAACCTTGTGGGGTGATAATTCTACTCCCTACACCCAATCCCATTCTCTCTCATTCACGCACGCCGCACATACACCCAGACTACGACACTGGTTCATAAGGCTCCTGCCAGCAATGCAATTCTCACTCCAATCCAGTTTTCACACACACCCCCATCCAATATCCTAACATAACCTACTGTATCTACCGCCCATGCAATCATACAATCATACATCAAATCCCCATACAGTCCTTCCATCTTATACCCTCTCCCTCACACCCATCTCTCCACCATACCAACTCACACTCCTATTGCCACATCCCAGAGTAATATATTCCTTACTTTCCATCCCTCTCATTTTTCCTCTGTACCATTTCTACACTCACATGCACTCTCTTCCACGTCCACTTCCCATTCTTCCACACTTGCACTATGTCTCTGTCTGTCTGTCTGTCTGTCTGTCTCTTTCTCTCTCTCTCACACACACACACACACACACACACACACACACACACACACACACACACACACACACACACACACACACACACACACACACACACACACACACACACACACACACACACACACAACGATGTAATTTGGTACTGTAGTTTATACGTGGTGATTTTTTTTTTTTTTTTTTACGGAAAGATGCCTATCTGTGAAGTCTATCTAACCCATCAATTGGAGACCACCTAATGCTACGTAAAATTGTCCGGTGATTGCAAGAATAAAATGCAAAGCACATTTATGAGTAGACTGTAGCATCAGTCGAGCAGGGCAGTACTCCCAAGGCGGATGGAAAGCTGATGACAGGGAGAGCTGGAGCTCCCGTTTCATCAGCCCTCGGGACTAGTTCCTGAACATTCCCCTTTGCTGAACTTTTTCAGTGTTTCAGTAACACAGAGAGAGCCAGCATGCTCTAAAATACAAGTTTCTATAACTGTCAACACCAAACTACATGCACAAGACACACTACACTTCTTTTGCAAAATTAAAAAGGTAAAATGGCATTATTCAATCAGGCCTCGGAGTCCCCGGGGGGGGGGGGACCATAAATGCCCCCTCCATACGTCCCTCTCCCGGTGACGACTCAGCTAGATGCCTGGAACCACTGTCTGCCACACTTCTTCTTCATTCCTGCAACATTTGCAGCCTTTCCTCTAACTTTCTCTCTGTCGAACACCCCCTCTCCTCCTCTAAACCTCACCTTCTCTTCCTGACAGACTCAGCTGTCTGAGGCAACTTACAGCAAACCCTTTTTTGTTTCCTCCTACTTTCTCTTTACTCATTTCAAAGCCAAAGGTGGCTGTTTTGTATATGTACGCAGCGACTTATCTTGCTCTCGTGTTCCTGAACTTGATTCTTCTGAATTCTCTGCTCTCTGGCTTCGGCTTTCCTGTCATTCTCTGACTAAATATATCTGCGCTGTTTACTTATCTCCTAATTCTACTGCCTATGAAAAATTTTTCGACTGTCTTACTTCTACGATGGAACACATTCTATCCATTTCTCCTTTCTCTGAAATCTCCATTCTAGGAGATTTCACTGTTCACCACCATCTTTGGCTGTCCTATCCTTTCACTGATCCACCTGGTGAACAAGTCTACATCTTTTCTGTCCTTAATGACCTAGAGCAGCTTGTACAGCACCCTACCCGTATCCATGACCGCCTTGGAGAGAGCTCCAACATACTTGACCTCTTTCTTAAAACTAATCCTTCTGCTTACACTGTTAACCTTTCCTCTCCATTGGGCTCCTCTGATCACAACCTTATTACCTTGACCTGTCCTGTCGCTCAGGTACGGCCTGTGAACCCTCCAAAGAAACGTCGACTGTGGGACTTTGGAGTTGCAGACTGGGAGGGCCTTAGACAGTACTTCTTTGATTTTTCCTGGAATGATTATTGCTTCTATGGCCGGGAGCCATCTGAGTGTGCTTTGCGCATTACAGAGGTTATTCTCTCGGGCATGGAAGCATACATTCCCTTCTCACATCCTTTGACTAATGCAAGAAAGCCTTGGTTTAATCACGCTTGTTTTAATGCTGTCCGCAACAAGGAGAGGGCCTATAAAAGGTACCAGAACCTACCCACCCCTGAATCATATCTTATTTATGTTTCTGCCTGGAATCGTGTTAAGTCTGTTCTTAGTTCTGCTAAAAATAATGTCATCCGTACTAAATGCTCTCAACTCTCCAACTCGAATTCTTCCCGCTCCTTCTGTCCTCTTTTCTACTCTAATAGCTCTGCAGCTCTTTGTTCTACTGATAAAGCAGATCTCTTCGCTCAAACCTTCTCCTCCAGTTCCACCTTAAACGATTCCGGTGCTGTTCCTCCATCACTTCTCCCCTGTGACTTCCTCATGGCTGACATTAAAATTTCTTCAGCTGATGTATTTTCACCATCACTGGCCTCAATTCTAACAAGGCATATGGGCCTGATGGAGTCCCTCCTGTTGTCCTCAAGAACTGTGTTTCTCTGCTTACACCCTGCCTAGGTAAACTCTTTCGCCTTTGTCTTATAACCTGTACCTTTCCTTCCTGCTGGAAGTTTGCACTCATTCTGCCAGTCCCAAAGAAGGGTGACCATTCCCAACCCTCTAACTATCGTCCAATTGCTTTAACATCCTGTGTCTCAGAAGTTTTCGAGTCAATTCTTAATCGAAAAATTTTAAAGCATCTTTCATATCACAACCATCTTTCTGATCGTCAGTATGGGTTCCGTCAGGGACGCTCCACTAGCGATCTTCTCACCTACCTTTCAGATTCCTGGTCATCCTCATTTCGGGACTTTGGCGAAAGCTATTCCATTGCACTTGACATCTCAAGGACTTTCGATTGAGTCTGGCATAAATCATTAATTTCCTAACTGCACTCTTACGGTTTGTATCGTTCTATCTGTGCCTTCATCTATAGCTTCCTTTCTGGTAGTTCTATAGCCGCTCTTGTAGACGGCCATCGTTCTTCTCCTAGGTCTATCAACAGTGGTGTTCCTCAGGGCTCTGTCCTATCACCAACTCTCTTCCTTTTATTCATCAATGATCTGAGCTGTACATCTAACCCTATCCACTCGTACGCTGATGATTCCACCCTTCACTTTTCCATTCGGTTCCCGCAACGTCCATCTCAGCAGTTACTTCAACAAACAAGGGATGAGGCTATGGTACACCTAATACCTGACTTGGCTCATGTCTCTGACTGGGGTAAAAATAATCTTGTTGTTTTTAATGCATCAAAAACTCAGTTTTTACACCTATCAACCCGACAAAATCTTCCACAGGAGTGCCCACTAATGTTTAATAATATCCAGCTCAATCATGCATCATCCTTGAACAATGCATGGGGTTTCATTCACTCGGGACTTATTTTGGAAAGATCATATTGCATCTCCTGTAAAATCTAATTCCAAGAGATTAGGTTTGCTAAGTCGACTCCGTACCTTCTTTACCCCTGCACAAAAGTTGACTTTATACAGGGACTTTATTCTCCCCTGTGTAGAGTACAACTCTCATGTGTGGGGAGGCTCCCCACATACAGCTCTGCTCAATAGGGTGGAGTCAAAGGCTCTCCGTCTCATTAACTCTCCTCCTCTTACTGCCTCCCTTCAACCTCTGTCTCTTTGCCACACTGTTGCATCTTTATCTCTTTTCTATCGCTACTTCAATGTAACTGCTCCTCTGAACTCTCTGCTTGCATCCCTCCACCTCTACGACGGGTGCATAGCACCCGTCTAGCAACAAACTCTCATCCTTTTTCTGTCCAGCTTTCTAATGCAAGAATTAACCGTTACTTCCAGTCCTTCATTTATGTAACAGGTCAGCTCTGGAACTGTTTCCTTCTGTCTGTATTCCTACTTCCTATGATCTCCAGTTTTTCAAACGCAGCGTGTCCAGCCATCTCGAAATGAACGGATCTTTAATTCGGCTCTTTTGTATTGTTTTTTTTTTTTTCCTGGAAGGAACGGTTTGCGGGGTCCTGGCCTTTGGTTCCTTCTTTCTTGCATAAAAAAAATATCCTGCTGAAGGATTAAACTCTATACAGAGTAGTCGTGCCACACATCTGGTGGTCAGGGTTTTTTATTTTAATTTTTTGATCAGCCAACTTAGACTGTTTTTTATTTGGTTTTACGTTTCAATTGTCTGAAGGTCTTTCATTTTATTTCACCCGACGACGGGCAGTTTTACTCTGATGAGAGCGTTAGGGAGCCTGAGAATGCTAATACTGTCACCTGCAAAATGTCCTCAGCTTTAAAGGATTAATACTTTTCCAGTTATTCCTTTGATGTTTTTTTCGACACCGTTCTGTACGTCAATCCCATGCTTTTGCTTCAGTTTGTTGTCATTCCATTCTTTTTCCATATTTGCCCCAATACTTTGTAATCTTGTGTGTATTTCAATACCGGGTATTCATTCTGTCTGAGTGGCATTTCCTCGTTGTCATTTATCAAAACTCTCAAGATATATAGCATACCTAAGGGTTGCATAGAGAGGTGGGGGGCAATGTTTGGGTGGTTTTCTTGTTGGTCAAACATAACTGCAGTCAACACTTTCTTTACGCTGTTTGGAGTCAAGGTAAAAACTTATTGAGATCCTGCTAGTCATCGCTGTCACCATACTTATCCCCTTTCTGACTTACCTGGGGTGAGGCGGATCCAGAAACAACTAGGAAAGTACAAACGCTGGAGGACTGTCACCAGAGGGCCCAGCTGAAACAAACTATTCATTTATCAGCTTAGTCTCAGACCCTTGAAAATAATTAGCCCCACCCCAAAGTCCAGACATTCAAACAAAGCTGGACTTCACAATGTCTGTAGGACAGAACCATTCTGTTGACTGCCAGTTTAGAATTTCATTCAACACATTCTTTGAACATTTCCATGCATACTTCTTCCATCTATTTTTGTGTTTTTAAATCCCTTCATTTTTTTTTTATATGCATCCTTTATCCTGACATTCACTTACTATCTATCTATCTATTGCCGGACGCCATACTCTCGTAAGGGGTGGCCACAAACAAGTCGCCTCCATGTCGCCCTGTCCCCAGCCATTTCGCTGCCCTGCTCCCAGGTCACACACCCCTCTCACATATACCTCTCCACATGGCCAAACCACCTCAGTGTGTTTTTCCTAACTCTTCCTATCACATCCACACCACAACGCTCCTTCATTTCCTCATTTTGCCAGTCTGTCTCTCCATGTGACTCCACATACTCCCCTCAAATAACTTATTTCCACTGCCCTCATTCTTGACTTGTGTCCCTCCAACAAGGTCCAAACCTCACTGCCATACATTCACTTACATTATTTATAATTCAATTCTCCGCGCCTCCTATCCTTAGACTCATATTTTATATCCACTTCACTGCTGTATTTACATCTATTTACTGTATGTGACTATACAGTATAAGCACCCTCTTTTGCTACCCTGCTAAACTGATCAGCAATAAATACAGTGTATGAGTTAGAATTTTGCTTCACTAGTTTTGAACACCAGATTTGTCATTGCCTAACGAAGTCTTGCTGAAGTATTCAGTAAAAAGGCTGACATAGAATTTTGCTTCATTGTTTAGTATTTCTAGCAATATTTGTTTTTGTAATTATAATTATTACAGACACAGTTTCTTTGAATTTTTACGGGGATACTGTACAGTAATTGTTCACCTCTTCAGCCAGAGGACGTCATTATTATAATTATCTATATTATTACTGTTATTATTAGTATTATTAATATTATCATCATTATTGTTAGTATTAATGTTTTGCTTCCCGCCACCAGAGGCACTACATCATTCAAATTAGGAGAGCACCTTATTAATGCAATGCTGTAGTACAGGAATATGAACAGTTACCTGTTATTTTCATATTGAAAATGTTTCTGCTCTGCTGAAAGAAATCGTCGTCTGGAAAACGCAAAAAATGTCGTCATTGCACTGAAGTTAGCGATATCCATGAATTATGTTTATCTTCATCTTTTTACGTGGCTGCCGCTGTGTATTTGGTTGTCTATTCACCTCTGTATGTGTGTAAGTATATATATTTCTCGATGTACATCCATTTGTCTGTTCTATCTGTCTTTCTGTTTGTCTGTACCAGTCTGTCTATCTTTTGGTCGATCTGTCTAACTTTGCCTATCTATCAATCAGTCGATCTGTCTATATATTGTTACTCAATGTCAGTCCTGTATCGAGTAATATTAGCATACATCTTCCCTTGCAGGTAAGTTTGCGTAATGAGAACGGAGTCTCGGGTGAAATCGTGAGTAAACATATTTTCTGTTAGTAACACAACTTCCTTTCAGGTCCTTTCATACCTATTACGTTCGCTCCTGTTCTCTTTTCACATTAACCTGGGCTAGATTTTCATTCTTTTGCAGCTTCTAGCATGTAAAAGGGCAGAATGTCTTTACTACAGCTCTTTCTTCTTTTCAAAGCACATCTTCATGACTAACATCATATTCTAGTATTAACGGTTGTTCGAACTTAGCATTCATATTGAAGAAATTGCGATTCTAGGCCAAGCTAAAGTACAAAAAAATATCGTATTATGTCACGCTATGACCGAGGAAGGAGGAGACCGAGGATGAAATGTTGGGATGGAGTGGAAAGGAAAATGGGGGTGGTGTGAACTGAAGGGAAGGCACCTTGATGGCGGAGGACAGAATGACATGGAGGCTATTAGTTAATGACCACCCCCTTCGGAATTAAGGCACCTGGCTGTAGATATTTAGCGAGCTAGATAGATAGTTGAAATGAAATTAAATGATGGATAAAATTATGTGTATTTAGATCTTCTACATCCATGCCGAACCAGTCACGTCGGCCAAAACTGTTCAGAAATTTAATACCATTTCAGCCATACTCAGATCTTGTCAGTGCAGTTAACCCATTCAGCCTGGATGCAGCATTTTCACTTCATTCCTGCTTTCTTCTAAAAAACTTTACTTTGATTCAAGTGGATTATTCGAAATGGAATATTTTTATCCAGCCTCAATAAGCCGACTTGCTGCAACATGACTTACCCATAAAGTAGATAAAGCTGAATCCTGCATGAGTCGTATAATTGAATGAACATCTCTCTCCTCCCATTCATTACCCTTTGTTTTCTTACTCCAGATATATTCCATCAATAAGAAGTAATATTAGTGCTGCTTCTGTGACCTGAATCACTGAAGTTGATAAACCTTACGAGGTGTCAATCACTGTGTGTTTCGAAAGTCAGCGTGCTTTTAATATCCTTAAACAAGGTGTGGGAATGAAGATATATAACAACAATGCACTTTTCTTCTTGAGTTGTTTGCTTCCAAAGTTTATGGTCACCCTGTAAATGGAAATATATGTTTCAAGAATTTCTTTTTTACAAGGGTCCTCAGTACTAAAGGAGTATCGTGTTAACAAGGATGTTGTCACCGTAGACTAATGTATGAAGCTAAAGAAAGGTAGGGAAATGAGAGATCGGGAAAAAGAGAGGAAAAAAGAAGGGAAAGGGAGACAGTAGGGATAGAGGGGCAACGGTGGAAAGACAGCGGTAGGGAGGGGAGGAGAGTGGAGGGGGGGGGGACAGAGGGAGGAGTGGGGGAGAGACTAGAAGGGAATTAGCACCAAAATTAAGAAGAGTATATTTTCATAAGTCATTTCATAACATCAGTGTATAGCATTCAGCATTTCAGATGATTACCTATATTTCATAGAGAGTACTGTGTTCTGAGCATGGCTCCAAAGGTTAAACCTAATAATAGGCCTTTAAAATGCATATATGGCAACTCTTCTCCATACAGTATAACCAGAAACTCAGGTTCATAATAATCATACCTGCTGGCTAACGCGAATTTACTCCTCCTGAAGTAAGTACGTACGCATGTAGCCTATGTATGTATGTATGTATGTATGTATGTATGTGTGCATCTTTCTATTTATCTGTCTATCAATGTATCCGTCTATATACTCAATACGAAAGGTTTGCTCTGGGCGACGAAAAAACTGATAGTATAATAAAAATATAAATTTTCTTGATTTCTCTCTCTCTCTCTCTCTCTCTCTCTCTCTCTCTCTCTCTCTCTCTCTCTGCTAATCCACATTCTCTTTTGACCCTTACTGCTATTTCTCACTTTTTATCGTCCACCTTTAACATGGCGAGACGATATACTTTGTGTGTGTGTGTGTGTGTGTGTGTGTGTGTGTGTGTGTGTGTGTGTGATGCCAAAATATCTCGAACATTTGTCGACGGCTTTTCACCAAATCTTCAGGAAATATCAACAATGAGGATGTGCAGAAGCCTATTACTTTTGATGGGGATTTGACGAAAGATGATACAGAGCCAGCTGCCATATACTGTATTTTTTTTTTTTTTTTTTTTTTTTGTCCTTTTCTGAAACGTGGTGACAGACTTCCGTAGATCTATTTCGCCCCCCCCCCCTCCTCCCTTTTAGCAATACTTTTAAGTTTCTGTATGTGCGTGTCATTGTGTGTGTATGTATATGTTGGCTAAATATTCCTATTCATATTTGGCCTGTTGGTAGTTGTACCTTAGACAACAACATATTTTGGCTGGTGATTGGCTTTCGGACCCCGAATCCTTTTGTTTCATTTTTTTCTCAACCTTCATATTAACCCACAGACTCCCGTTGTTTGCAAAATAATGCTCCCCGCTGTTTTTTAGTACTGAAGAATTTTGCTTTTTCCCTCCAAGGCATTCCTAAGCAGAATTGGTTTGGAGTTAGCTAGAATTTAATGCAGTTAGTTCTTGGTGCTGATGGGAGTAATGGAGATTGTTTGTAACCCCTCCACCTGATGAGAGTTTATCTCAGGTGAACAAAAGCGTCTGTCGTTAGTCATGTTTGTTTACATGCTTGCTACGACCAGACTACTTCAGCCTGTTTATGAGGCTTCCAGTTGCTGGAATTGGATAGGTTATAACTTTCACTGAATTGCTTACGGCAATAGGTCTCCCTTAAAGCTGGGGGATGCAAGAATGAAATTTGCAAGACATTACCGTAGTAATTTTTGCTCCCTTCCCTGCTTTTCCTCTCGATCTCATCCAGAGTGTGCCTGAATGGCCAAGGGTAGTGTCAGTTAGGTTTTTCACTCGTTCACTGATATACTTTTTTTTTTTTTTACAGACACCATTAGCAGATATATTTTCCATTTATGAACGGCTGTTATCAGTAAAGAATTCAATGAAGGCTGTATACAACCCCACCAGTAAGAATCTCACCTATACTGAATAAAATCACCAGCTGGTGGCAAGACTAAATTATGCAAGACTAAATTATAAGTCCTTGATTTGAAGAGGATAATTCCTTCACTGCAACGATGTTTATATTTGTTCGTGCAGTTTCCAGACGGTTTTCTTTTGTTTTTGAGAGACATTCCAATCTTTTACGCTTCGATGTAGCCTGTACAGTAACTTATTTGCTGCTTGGATTCTCTCCAGTGGCCAGGAATGTCGTACATCAATTACAGTAATAAAAAAAAAAAATAATAATAACTCCTTTTGATGATTTTTTTTTATATTGACCAAAGTACCCATCAAACATTCATCCAAATATGAGAACGTCTTTTGCCATCAGGGGGTAAATGAAATTCTTCAGTTCAAAAACTCACCCAAGCGGAACAACTTCTTTCAAAGGTAACATGAAAAATTTTTATTAAAAATACATTTTCGTAGTGAAGTGGTTATCCCATTCAGTATGATAACGTCTTTGTTATATGTACCATGTATATTTAGTATATAATTTTACTATACGGACTTTATATGTATATATAATCTATCTGTCTGTCTATCTGTCTATACATAGCAGTAGAACACAGCAAAAGTAAAAGAATACAGTGTCAGTGACATCAGAGAAGTACAAATTAGAGTGTTAAAGAATAGAGAACGAAGGGCAAAGACACAATTGTTTTAGTGAGGGATACGATAGTTAAGGAGGATGGGACGGAACACGATGACATAAAATGATAACACAGAATACAGTGAATGTTGGGAGAAACAAAGAACACGATGGAAGAAGCAAGAATAAAACTCAGTTAGAATAGCTCAGAACTTAACACGGGAGGGAAATGGATGACGAGAGTAGACTCAGAGATGCAACAGAAGACAAAGATGGAAAGGAATGAACAAATTAACAGAGAAGAACACAGTGAGGGCGGCTGGGAAAAGGAAAGGACAAGATGGAAGGTGTTGGAATGGAACGCAAGTAGAATGACAAAGAAAGACGGTGGTAGTAATAGTGATAGAACAGGTTACTAAATATGAGAGAACAGCTGATTAGGGATGAATAGAAAAAGCAAAACGACAGAGACATGGAAAAACAATGAACAGGAAAACAGGTAAAGAACAGAACACGACTCATCATTGGTTTTCGCTCGGCAAACTTCGGAGAATACTGTCTTCCGCCACCATAAGAAGAGAAAAATCCATGCATTAGTTGCAACAAGAAAATCGATGACTGAAGTTTAGAAGAACGTAAAACACACTGGCAGAAACAGGGAAATAGCATGGAACATGGGAAGAATACAGCACATAAAAATTTCTTTAAGTTCAGTGTTTACCTACTGTCTCCCTAAGAGGAGAGAGTTTCAAATTGTAGAAAAAGAGAATACCATAAGACAGAGAACAGCCACCTAAGAAGGAAGGAAATGACATGTTGATAATAAAACAAGCTGGCAGTGGAAAAACAAAACATGATAGCATTAAAAGAATACAGTACATAATAATTTCCTGGAGTATCGTGTCTGCCAAGCACCAACAAAAAGAGGAGAGAGCGTCACCCATATCCAGAGCTGCGTCCTTAGTCCACTACCCAGTAAACCTGAGCCGGGATAAACATACGACCCTGCCTGCAGGTGACAGAAGCCTCATGTTTACATACCTCTAGTTTACATCCTTGCATGCTTTATTTGTGGGTGTGTATATCTGTGCTTCCATGACTTTATGCCATGCATGTAGGAGAGAGAGAGAGAGAGAGAGAGAGAGAGAGAGAGAGAGAGAGAGAGAGAGAGAGAGGCAGCAAGTGTAAACGTAACTTGAAGCGGGTCAGTGTACGGTACTCTTTTTCTTCTGTTCCCTGCGTGTCATTTCTGAAGCTTGTTGCTCCTGCTGCCAGACGACTTTATTTACTTTACGAGATCTCACTCGTAGTGTAGTTGATACTAAGGCTGTATATAACTCCCACCTATTATGTACTTTATTTTTGTTGCTACCCAAATATTTCCCCTATGGACTGATTTCTCGAGCAAAAGAGGTTAGACATAGCCTTCACAATTCTGTTCACGACAAGATGTCTGTCCTAAGTTGAATAGTATCGTCTGTTGGTACCAAGATCAAAACACGTCGTTGGATTAAAGGAGTAGACGTTCTAATGTGTGTGTGTGTGTGTGTGTGTGTGTGTGTGTGTGCTGGCTTAGACTTGATAGTTCCAGGTTGGCATAAACTGGAGATTATCTACAGCTGGTTTGGAACGACCGAGTGATAGGCAGATGACAAGCGGCAATGACATTCATCTTCTTGCAGGTCGATGTAGCGCAGTCTAGGGCTGAGCAGGAATCGATTCCAGGATCGATTCCTGCTATTCTGAGAAAGCTACTTCAGAATCGGTTCCCAATTTGGGAACTGACTCCCATGATGCGATTCCTCGGACCACTGACTTGCACTACAGTACAGTGAGAGTGTACTGATGTCCGACAAGGCTCCTTTGTGCCCTTGGCGGTTGGCAATGGCCAGTGGCCTACCCCACGCTTACTTGCTCAGTGTCTCCCTCAGTTTTTCTTAAGCCTGACGTGCTCAGTGGAGAACTAGTGTCCCAAAGATGTAGCAGTCTGAAGGACAATAACGTGAATATGATTCTGTTCCTTAACAAAAAGATAGATAGAGGCGCCCATCATCCACTCACTCAGTGTAGAGATGCCTTATGATCTCTACACTGAGTGACAAGCCAAATGGTTTCCTGTACCCAGGAAACCATTTACAACGCTAGCTGGTAACCATATAATTGGTATTTTTGGCCGGGTTAAGTGTCCCCCAGATTCCCTTATCGAAATCAATCGTGGTAAATGTTTTGGAGAGCCTGCCCAGGGCACCAACCAAATGGGCAGACTCACATGGCCATATGGAATGTGAGAGGTGCGAATGAGGAGAGCAAGAGGGTGGAAGTGATGAATGTGTTCAAGAGTGTGAGCTATGTCGTGATGGCACTGTGTAAAGGAAAGATGAAAGGGTGTGAAGTGGTGGTGGAGTGGGATCATGTAAAGTGTGTGAGGTCAGGCATGAATGGCCGAGGCAGATATAAGGAAGGAGTTGCTTTGTTGATAAATGAAGTGTGTATGGAATGAGATTTTACAAAATGTGTCTGCTCGAGAAGGTGAAAGTGGCTGTGATTGTAGCATATGCACCGCGTGATGACAGGAGTGAGAGAAAGACAGGTATTGGGATGAGCTGGATGAAGCAGTGGGAGAAATGCCCAGGAAATATACAGTGATCGTAATGGGCGATATGAATGGAAGAGTAGGCACTGGTCCTGAGGGTGACACAATGGGCTGTAATGGAGTACCAGGAGAAATGGTAATGGGAAGCAACTGAAGGATATGTGTCAGGAATGTAGGTTGTGCATTTGTAACTCGTATTTCAAAAACAAAGATGCACATGAATATACGTGGTATAGAGGGAATGGGGATCATGTTGAAATGAGCCTGATTGATTATGTGCTCGTAGAGTGGACGATGCTGGGAATGGTTGCTGATACGAGGGCGGTGAGAGGACGATGTGGAGGTCTGTCAGATCATTTGATTGTGGTATGCAAGATCAAGCTGAGAGGAGTGAGGTTGACCAGAAGAGGAGCAGTGAAGGAGAAAGACTGAATGTCGAGAAGCTGAGGATCAAAGAAACGGCAGATGAATACAAGACCAGAGTAGGGGAGGAGTTAGAATCAGTGAGTTGGAATGAAATGGATCTGGACTGCCTGTGGAATGCACATAGGGATTGCTTAGTTAGGAATGCTAAAGCGGTGTGTGGTGTGGAAAGATTAACAACAAAGAAGAAAGGTAAGGCATGGTGGGATGAAGACGTTATGATAGCAGTGAAGAAAAAGAGGAAGTGGCTAAAGTAGTTACAGGACAGCGGTTCAGTTAAAATAAGAACTGAATAAGAAACACATAGAGATTAGTGAAGAGAAAAAAGAAGGAGGTAAATGATGATCTAGGAAGAAAAATGAATGCAAATTACTCTGAAAATAGGAAGTTATTATGGAAAGAGGTGCGAGAATGTAGAAGCGACAGTGGAAAGAAATATGATAGTGTGAAGGATGTAAGTGGTAGATTACTAACCCATGGTGATAAAGTAAGGACCAGATGGAATGAATATTTTGAAAGCCTGGTGAATGGGAATAGAGAGAGCAGAGCCACCGTAAGCATGTTTGGTTGTATGGGTGCACAGAGAAGGAATGCAGTGCCAGGAAATGTGACACTCGTACAGGTCAAGAAAGTTGTGAAGCGGCTGAAAAATGGGAAAGCAACTGGGGTTGATGAGGTGTATGCAGAGATTATCAAGTGCAGTGGAGAGAGCAGAATGAAGTGCTTGTTGGAGGTATGCAAGAAGGCATGGATGAGTGAAACTGTGCCAGCAGAGTGTAAAAAGGTTGTGAAAATAAAGGTGAGCAAAGTGAGTGTAAAATTTATCATGGCAAAAGTTTACTGAATGTGGTAGGGAAGGCATATTGAAGAATTATTATAGAGGAAGTAAGGGATATCAGAAGTCCTAGTGAGTGATGAACAGGGAGGCTTAAGGAGTGACAGTGGATGTGTGACTCATATATTTGCTGTAAGACAGATAGTGGGGAAGGCTTGTGAGAAGAACAATAAAGTGTTATGACATTCATGGATCTGGAAAAAGCATATGACAAAGTGAGAACAAGTGCATGATCAGGGATTTGACACCCCTTTTCAGTGTGACAGCATCCGGATTGACTCTATCGGATACGTTTATGTGAAGCTACAGAATGTGGTGAATGTTTTTGGCATGTCAGATTGAACCAGGATTCCGAGGGCTTCAATGATGAGTGAATGGAAGTGTGCCCCGTTGGATATGGCAAACTTGGTCTGTCTGGACTTTGCTACACCTTACCCTGCCCTAGGGTGGGAATGGAAGTCTGGATGATGATGATTATGATGATGATGATGATGATGAACAAGAATATGAATTAGAAACAAAGCAGTCGTTCCTTTGTGTTATGCAGTCATTTATTACAGAAAGAGACAGTTTTTGTAAATATTCGGCTGGTTATTTTCACCACACGCAGCCACTGGCAACCCTCCAGCAAGCATCCCAGTCACACTTCTGTTGCCTGCATACCTCCGTCATGGATAGACCTACGCAAAAAATTTTTTTTCCTGTGTCCTGACCCTTGGGTGAGCACCCATGGCCGCTGACTTCAACACCAATGAAGCCTAAAGGCCCGAAAAGGAAAGGCCTTAGTGATAGTGCGATAGGGAGGGAGTTGAACCTGCCATTATTGCCAATTGTGAATGGGGAAAGTGACTCCTCCTCTGACGAAAGTGACCTCGCCATGCTGAGTGTGGAAATGTACACATCAGTTGAGGAGGGTGCCCGTGAGTTCTGCACTGTGCGGCGATCTCTTCTCTCTGCACGATCATCAGCCTTTTCTGATGATGAAAAAGGGTCAGATGATATCGATGATCCTGCGGAGGGGAATATTTACACAGTGGAGAAGATGGAAGAGGAGGTAGAGAGTGAAGAAAGGGAGGAGATGTAGGATGGTGGGAGGAGGAAATGCTGCAGGCTGAGCCACAGCCAAGTGCGTCGGGGATTTTGACACAGGTACATGTCCAAAATCTGTTTATGGCTGGCAGGCACCTACCTGTCCCCTATTGTCACCATCGCCATCATCACCACGATTACCGTCACCAGCATCACCACGATCACCACCACCGTCACCTGCCTCATCTACAGTAGTGATAAGTCGACGGACTCGCCACCACTCCGCCATGCTAGGGGCCGTGCAAGGGCACAGGGCAGGCCACGTGCACGGCAGACAAGGCAGGAACCAAGGTTGGGTAAGTTTGAGACATTTGCCTGGGAGGAAGGGACCGGGTTTCAGCCCGAGGTACCTGTGTTTGATGACACAAATGCAGGTGTGCAGCCAGAATTCCCTTGTAATCCATCATCTACAACTGTGGAATTTTTCTTTGTTTTTTTCATGACAGCAGTGATGGATTTCATTGTGAAAGAAGTAAATGCATTCAGGGCATTCTGCTGCAAATGGGGTGAAACCTTGCACGTAAGAGAGAGTACGAAAATGAAACAATGGACAGTGATGAATGTTAGTGAGATGTATGTTTGGCTAGCACTGACTGTGTTGATGCCTCACATCAAAAAGCATAATACTCATGATTATTGGTTTGTGGACGATATCATAGCTACCCTCGTGTTCGGTAAGTATATGCCACGGGACCATTACATTGACATCCTCAGGCACTTGCATTTCCCCAAGAATATGGGCCCACATCCGAAAGATGGGCTATGTAAAATTCGCTCGATTCTGGTAATGATGAAGGAGAAATTTTGATCGTATTTCAGGCCATTCCTGAAGGTTGTTACTGATGAGTCGTTTGTTCTGTTCAGGGGACGTCTTGCCTTCATTCAGTACATTCCCTCAAAGAGACATTGTTTTGAAATAAAATTTTTATTTTGAGGCATTGCAAGACTGGGTACGTGTTAGATTTTATTGTGTATACAGCAAGTGATGCGGTGTTATCAAAGGACGATCCCCATGGCTTCTCTGGCTCAGTGTGAAGAAGCTGATGGACAGGTACTTCGGTGGCAACTATATCCTATTCACTGATAATTGCTACATGGCACCAGGTCTTGCAAAGTACCTGCAAGAACACATAATTGGATCGTGTGGCGCTGTCCATGCAAAGAGGAAACACTGGCCATCCTTTTCCAAGGGCATCATGAAAGGGGAGTGCAGGAACTTGAAATCAGGTAAACTCCTTGCTATTCACTGGCATGATAAGAGAAAGGTAAATGTCCACTCCAAGGTCCATGAAGGTAAGTTGGTAGATACATGCAATGTCAATAGGAGAACGAGGCAGCCAGTCTTCAAGCCTGATGCCATTATTGACTATAGCGTCGACATGCGACTCGTTGATAAATCTGATATGCAGATCGGCACCATCAACTGTCTGAGGTGATGCTGTATGTGGTACAAGAACGCATTCTAGCATGTACTGAATGCCTTCATTCTGTACAAGGAAGTTACACAGACCAGCACATCCCTCAGACAGTTTGAGAAGAATGCAATTTATGGCCTTCTAGATATATATATATATTTTATGTGAGGAAGAAGGAACCAAAGACAACGAGCCAGCAAAACTGTTCCTTCCAAGAGAAAAACAAAATACAGGAGAGAGCCAAATTCAAGATCCATTCATTTTGAGATGCCTGGACACACTGCGTTTGAAAGACTGGAGATCATAGGAAGCAGGAAACACAGACAGAGGGAGACAGTTCCAGAGTTGATCTGTTGCATAAATGAAGGACTGGGAGTAACGGTTAACTCATGCATTAGAGAGTTGGACAGAAAAGGGGTGAGAGTTTACTGCTAGATGGGTGCTATGCGCCCGTTGTAGAGGTGGAGGAATGCGTGCAGACAGTTCAGAGGAACAGTGACTAAGTAATGCCTTCTGTGAAACGGAGGCACAGTGTACAGAAACTGCCTCACTGGCTGCAGTGCAGGGACTGCCTCAGTAAGCATTACATGGAAGCACTGTCTTCAACACCTGCAGACAAAGAAGCCTTCCAGCGTTGCTATATCTGTGCCAATTCATTGCGTTGATCACAGCAACGCCGTATGATGAGGTGGTGGTGTGCTGAATGTGAGGTGGCACTGTGCGCTAACTGTTTCTTTGATTTTCATTCAAAGACCGAGTGGTACAAGTCTGGGTCTTATGCATAAGTTAGTGTTAGTTTAGCATATACCAGTATGTTGGCTTTTGTGTAATTAGAAAAAAATGATTTTACTGTGTGGCGTATATTTATATGAATTTTGGAAGCAGAAAGTTTGTTTCATGATA
This sequence comes from Coenobita brevimanus, assembly GCF_032717465.1. Lineage (NCBI taxonomy): Eukaryota > Metazoa > Arthropoda > Malacostraca > Decapoda > Coenobitidae > Coenobita > Coenobita brevimanus. Next base: position 24,434,511 of record NC_137014.1, on the reverse strand, counting down.
AAGTCGTTTCCTTATTTTATATTGAAAGTTTTTGTGTTTATACATACTGTATTAATTGTTATAATGAAAATGTACAAATCACAGGAAAGAAAAAAGTCAAAGTGGTGTTTCTGATAATGGACAGTACGTGAGTAACTACTTTGTTCATAACGTTTTTTTTTTTTTTTTTTTTTTGTAGTAGTTGTAGTTGTAGTAGTTGTAGTATGTGTAGTACTGTAGGTGTGGTAGTAACAGTAGTAGTTGTAGTAGAGGTAGTTGTGGTAGTAGTAGTAGTTGTAGTATTAGTAGTAATTGTAGTAGTGGTAGTTGTAGCAGTAGTAGTAATAATAGTAGTATTTGTAGTACTTGAAATACCCAGACTTCTACTCGCACAGCAGTGCCAGAATTGAGCGACAATGCAAGCCAAACATACATCTCCATGTGTGTGTGAGTGTGTGTGTGTGTGTGTGTGTGTGTGTGTGTGTGTGTTTGTGTGTGTGTGTATCTGTCTGTCTGTAAGTCGGTGTGGTGGTGTGGCGAGCAGGCAGACTGCCTCAAGGTCTTTGCTATGGTTACCAGCCTCCCAGCAACACTGTACGACTGATTATGGAAAATTTTTCATGTAAATAGTGTTTGTGGTGGATTTTTGTCTTCTGGAAGTGTTATTATTATGGTGGGCTAATCTAGCCCTTAGTTGTGTCACCGAAAATCTGCCACGGATACGGACACCAGCAAAAAAAAAAAAAAAAACACGCACACACACACACACACACACACACACACACACACACAAACAAATATGGCCCTCTTTCCCCACTCACTCACTCTCCTTACATGCATTTCACAGACCATCTGGTGCAATCAGCTTGAAGTCAAAGGATTGCTGAGTATTATGACAGTTTTTTATTTTTGGTTAAGTATTATCTGAGATATGAAGGTTTAAAAACAGATGAATTTCACGATATTCTCAAGAATGCCGGACATGGGAAGGGTTCGCGGGAATATGTTCCAGATGGGGTGGGTTAATTTGATAACAAATATCTCTGTTATGTTCAGTTTTTTTTTTTCTCACTCTCATTGTGTATGTTTGTGTGATAACAGTTTTACAAAGCTGTATGGTAAAATTTTTTTAGTTGTTATTCAATTTTTCAACGGAAAGTAGATTTTCGTTATTAACCCCTTAACCGCGGGGCGTCACTTTCGTGACGCTTGGGAGCAAGGGATCATACCGCTTGGCATCACTTTTGTGATTCTGTGTTATTTTGAATTCGCCCTGGCTTTCATGTGGTGGCTTGTATCATCTATCAGTATTGCCAATGTCCAACACTAGTCAGCACTCCTAATCTGATCTGTACTCCCATCCATTGTTGACAATTTAGTCATTTCTCCCCCTTCTTGATTCCCCTCCCTACCTCCCCTCCATTACCCTCTCCTCTCACCTGCCCGGCCGTGCTGCGCTAAGTAAATGTTCCCTTGAATTTCCCACTGATTTCATCCATTGAAATAAGCCCTATGCCCTATTCTTATACCAAGTAATATATACAAAAAAGAAATAAGGTAAGTGATAGTGCCATACACCTGGAATTGGCTAATTATCACCTGACAACACGTCATGTGCAGTCGTTCGCTAATTTTTGCTGTTTATTTCCCATTGAAATATGCCGTATAATCTATTCTCGTAATAAAAATATATATAAGAAAGGAAGGGAGAAACCTAAGTGATATTTACATCCACCTGGAACTACCTAATTATTGCAGGCCACCACATTGTATTCTACCCTAAGTAAATCTTCCCTTGAATTTCCCACTGATTTCATCCATTGAAATAAGCCCTATGCCCTATTCTTATACCAAATAATATATACAAAAAAGAAATAAGGTAAGTGATAGTGCCATGCACCTGGAATTGGCTAATTATCACCTGATAATACCTCACGTGCACTCGTTCGCAAATTTTCGCTGTTTATTTCCCCTTGAAATATGCCGTATAATCTATTCCCGTAATAAAAATATATACAGTATAAGGAGGGAAGGGAGAAGCCTAAGTGATATTTACATTCATCTGGAACTACCTAATTTATAATGTATTGCCTAGATTTCCTGCCGATCATTTCATAGCTATATATTAGCAGCTCTCACGAGGCTGACTTGGCAGTAATGCACTCTCCCTAGATAGGCCACCCCGGCCCACCAGTATCAGTTTACTGTCGTCTTTCAAGGTGAAAGTACGTCAGATTCGCGCCTGCTAACTTCCGCTACTTTTTAGCCCCATGCAAAGGGCCCTGTGACCTCTACCCCCTACTAAACCTCGTGTGGAATGAGGTAAAGGGCTGACAAATGATAAAGAGTGACTACAATCTTTCTGGTGAGTAAAACAGTGCAAGTGGAATTGTAAATAATTTGTAAATAATGTGTAAACAGCAAGTGAAAGCAAAGAATGTAAATATAAGTGAACAGTGGAAAATAGTTATATAAGTTACTGCAAGTGACAGTGCCTAACACAGTGTAAATAAAATAGAAATGTAAATAATGTAAATAAAATAGAGAACGTAAATAGAAATGTAAATGAGTTGTATTATAAGAATACGAGTATATGTAGTAGGAGTAATGAAAGTGAAAGTTTCACTCAAGCATGTATGAATACTATGAGTTATGAGAGTGAAGGTGAAAGTGACATTCACTCTCAGTGCTAGTATACAGGACGAGAAGGTGAATGCTACGTATTTTACTGAAAGAGAAATTGAATGCCTACAGTGACAATAAACTACTATTACTGAAGGAAACTTATGGATAAAGACTGTAGATATATATAAATGTTATATAGTAATAGAAATATAAACTGTGAGTGTTTTTATGAATAATAAATGACAGAACACCAGCGGCGAACGATGTCAAGTGGGAAGGTCATACGCCCTCGCAATTTTCATTGCTTTCACAGTGTTTTTATTTTTTTGGAGTATGGATTCCAAACTATTTGAGAATCATAGAATAGTGTTTCTAGTGATAATATCAGTCTGTGGTAATCATATTACGGGTTGTCGGGAAGTGTAAAGTGGAGACTTCATTACCCCACTTCAGAGGTCTCCACAAGTCCTACGGTACTCGACGAAGGCTCAACAAACACTCCAGGAGAAAGCTGAAGGTATGTGCCATAAGCATATGTGATTTTAATATTCTAGGACTAATAACTGATTTTTGGCAAATATTTTTAGAGAGTCTGTCGGAGTGTGAATATGCCCGCGGGAGCCGCAAGTCAAAGCAAAACAAGCCCGTGGTTAAGGGGTTAACCTGTGGATTGTGAGCCACAGCTCAGGCTGTCTAAAGTTGCATTGTGAGCCACAGTTCAGTCTGTGCTGGCCGTGCATTACTGCTAACTACTCCATTCCTATGCAAACTTACGCAAGGCGGTACGCAAAGACAGAGAGAGAGAGAGAGAGAGAGAGATTTTTTTTTTTCACCAGATGATGTCCTGGATGTTTTTCAAGTTTAGAATAAACAGTCTTTTTTTTTTCATTTTTCTTCACTATTCCCCTACATAAACTTACACATGGCCCTACGCAAAGACAGAGATTTTTTTTTTTTCACCAGATGATGCCTTGGATGTTTATCTTCAAGTTTATAATAAACAAAAACTGAAAAAAAAAAATCATTTTTTTGCACACCACACGGTGGGATTACAAAAAGGTAATTGCTCAATCCACGCATCAAAAAACATATTTTGCAATTCCAAGGAATAAGGAATAAACATCTTTCATTATTTTATGAAGTTTCTTGTATGCCAAAAATGTAAATGTTTAATGCATATTGCATTTATATTTTATATACTGACCTTTCAGGCTTCCAAGACAGCATGGATGACATGGCAGAGATGAGAGATTACTGATTATCGTTACCAGTCCCGTGAGGCACGGGGGAGGTCTTTTAGTTGCACTGTCCTCCACAACTATAAGACATTTTCATCTTACTCAAGGAATCAATTCTGGAATCAATTTTAGCCATTCCATTGGCAGTTAGAATCGGAATCGTCGATTCCAGTTTCATTGATTCTTGCCCAGCCCTAGTACAGTCACGGTGTCCTTGACGAAGTCCCATGGTTCTGAAACATTAATGCTTTGATACACACAAACATAACTGTTACAGCACGGGCACAATCATATCCATCAATCTCCCTTTAAATTCCACTTCCTTATGCATGCTCTGATACATACATAACTGTTACAACACTGGCACAATCATATCCATCAATCTCCCTTTTGATTCCAGTTCCCTGTGTTGCCAAAGTACGGTCCTGCAATGGATTTCATAAAGGACTAATACCAGTTCAGCCAAGGGAAGTAGACCATTCGTCAATTCGTAAATATGCTGAACCTCTGTACCTCCCAGGAGTAAACTTGCATTTGTTGTTACAATTTTCTTCTGCATTTATATTTTTATGCTTAGGCACCTGGTGGTCCGGTGCTTAGAACACCCAAACCGGAGTGAAAGCCTTGCACTGGTCCGGTCTCGAAGAGGTGACTAGAAGTTCAGTCATGTAATACTATCAAGGAAAGTTGGTCATCTACTCCTCACTGGACTGTGATGGGGTAGCTTTTTCCCTGCCTTGTCGATGGGGATGAATACAGGTTTGGTAGATACTCTTCAATGTTGCAGTTATACTTGAAACCCCCCTACTGAGGGTAGGGCGGTTTCAAGAATACTCCCCTAGAATCCCTGCTCGTCGTACAAGGCGACTAAAAGGGTTGGTGGTGGGTTAGTGCTCCACCCCGTAAAAAGAACTAACTAAACAACCGAATAAAGTGCCTCGGACCAGGACGGACCATAAGTTGACAACTAAGGAATGGACAAAGGACATTCTGAGGGTGGGAACGTGGAATGTGAGAGGAGTGAATGATGAAGTGAATGAGAGAGAGATTGTTCAGGTGCTTGAGGATGCAGAGTGGATATATGTGGATTGACTGAAACTAAATGGAAAGGTGAAACGGTGAGTGAATGGGAATATGGTTCAGGCATATGTGCAGGAGTTAATGAGAATGAGAGGGCAAAAGAGGGAGTATGTCTGATGATAAGCAAGAAATGGAAGGAGAATATAAGAGAGTATGGAACAGTGGGTGCAAGGATTGTATGGGTGAGGATAAAAGTAGGTATACAAGCATGGGCGATTGTATGTGTGTATGCTCCTACAGAGGACCGAGTGGCAAGAGTGAAAGATGAGTTTTGAGCGAGAGTAGAAGCATGTATGGACAAATTTGAGAGGAGCAAGAGAGTGCTTTCGATTGGAGACATGAATGGCAAAGTTGGGAATGTACGAGTGGATGGAGTGGTTGGTCAGAGGGGTATGCCAGCTGAAGTAGATGGGAATGGTAGTGCTTTGGTGGACATCTGTGCTGGTAAGGGGTTGGCAATAGCCAACACCTACTTTCGGCATAAGATGATCCACCGGTATACACGGAGAGTAATGAGGAGGATGGATGGCGAACTTGTTGAACGAAAGGCAATGATAGACTACGTGTGTGTGGATGAGCGAATGAGAAGACAAGTGTTGGATGCAAGAACGTGGAGAGGGTGGGGGAATGGAGTCTCGGACCATCACTCAGTGATGGCTAAGGTAAAGCTGCAAAGAAAATGGTTGAGGAGACGAAGGGGAAGACAGGAGGAAACAGTTCCTGTGAGAAGAGTGGAGAATTTGCAAGATAGTGAGAAAATGGCAGAGTATAAGAGCATAATGGAAGAAAGATTGGGAAGGTATGAACTAGAGCAGATGGAAGGGGTGGAAGACGTATGTAAGATATTCACGGAAGAGATAGGCGCAGCGTGTGAGGTGGTTTGTGGAGTGAGGAGGAGATGCAAGGGACAGCATGGTGGAATGATGAGGTGAAACGAGCTGTGGAACAAAAGAAGAAGGCATATAGTGAATGGTTAGCGAGTAGAGGTAGGGAAGAAGATGAGAGAGAGAAGAGAGAGGTATATGTGAGCAGGAGAAGGGAGGTGAAGACAGTGGTGAAGGAGAGTAAGAAGAAAGTGGATGAAGAGTTTGGGAGGAATCTGAGTGTGCAATGGAGGGAGAGTAAGAAATTGTTTTGGAAGAAGGTAAGGAAAGTAAGGCAGTGTGAAAGGGGAAATAATAGGGGAGTGAAAGATAGGAATAATAGATTGTTGGTGGAGAAGAGAGAGAAATTGAGGAGATAGAAGGAGCACTTTGAGGATTTGTTGAATGTAGAGAGTGAAAGCAGTGCGAGTGTAAGTGGTTGGAGACTGGCTGGGAGAAGAAGAGATGAGAGGAGGGAGGTAGAGATCAGTAGGGCAGAAGTAGTGAAAGCAATGAAGAAGATCAAGTTGGGAAAGGCCCCAGGAATTGATCGAGTGTGTGGTGAAATGCTGAGGTATGGGGGTGAGATTGTTGTGGACTGGATATGGAAGCTGTGTAGATTGGCTTGAGAAGACGGAAGGGTCCCAGAGGACTTGAAATCAGGTATAATTGTTCCTTTATACAAAGGAAAAGAGAGAGAAGTGTGTGGTAACCATAGGGGTATTTGCCTTTAGTGTGACTGGTAAAATATATGGTAGAATACTCACTGATAGGGTTAGGCATATGGCAGAGGATCTAGTTCGAGAAGAACAAGGGGGATTTAGGAAGGGAAAAGGGTGTGTAGATCAGATATTTGTTCTAAGATGTTTAGTGGAGAAGTATATAGAGAAGGGAAAGAAAGTGTATGCTGCCTTCATTGACTTGGAGAAAGCTTATGACAAAATAGGTTGGCAAGGTATGTGGAAGGTATTAAGAATATATGGAGTGGAGGGGAAATTGTTGAGTGCTGTGAAGAGTATGTACGAAAGTGCTAGGGCTACGGTGCGAGTGGATGGTGAGCTGAGTGAGTTCTTTGATCTCAATGTGGTCTTGAAACAGGGTTGTGTGATTTCTCCATGGCTGTTTAATATATACATGGATGGAGTTGTAAAGGAGGTGCAAGGTAGGGCAGTGGATGTGGGGGTGGCTCTAATGAATGAGGGTAAGATTTGGAAGATTCCAGTGTCGATGTTTGATTATGATACAGTATTGTTGAGTGAAGATGAATGGGAGTTGCAAGGTATGGTGAATGAATTTGGGACAGTGTGTAGGAGGAGGAAGCTGAAAGTTAATGTAAACAAAAGTAAAGTTATGGTGTTTGAGAGGAATGAAGTCACAGAATGTAGAGTGAGGTTGGATGGTGGGGATATGGAGAATGTGAATGTGTTCAAGTACTTGGGTAGTGTGATGAGTAAGGATGGAACTTTGGGGGATGAAGTGCACGAAAGGGTACAGCAGGGAAGGAAAGTTGTTGGTTCACTGAAAGCAGTGATGAGAAATATGGAGGTGAGTAAGGAAGTTAAGAAGTCACTGCATGATAGTATTATGATCCCTGCCCTGACGTATGGAAGCGAGGCGTGGACCTTGCAAGAGGGGAACAAGTCAAAAGTGAGAGCAGGGGAAATGAGTTACTTGATAGGAGCATGTGGAGTGACATGGAGGGCCAGGTTGACAAATGAAGAAGTGAAGGAACGTGTGGGGTGGATGTGGATGTGGTTGAGAAGATTAGGAGAAATACACTGATGTGGTTTGGACATGTGGAGAGAATGGAGAATGAAAGACTGACTAAGAAGGTGTATGTAGGTGAGGTAGAGGGAGGGAGAGGGAGGGGTAGACCGAGGATGAGATGGAGGGATGGAGTTGAGAGGTATATGAGGGAAGGGGGGTGAGTTGGGGGGAGGGTAGTCAAATGGTGGGTGACAGAACGAGTTGGAGGCGTTTTGTCTGCGGTCACCCTTTGGGGGATTAGGGCATCGGGCTATAGATAGATAGATAGATAGACTATATATCTCTCGCCAGATGCCTCAATCCCGTAAGGGGTGGCCACAGGCAAATCGGCTCCCTGTCACCCTGTCCAATGCCATTTCACTGCCCACTCCTCACTTCTCTCATATACCTCTCCACTTCGTCCCTCCATCTCATCCTCAGCCTCTCTCTCCTTTTTCCCCCCTCCACCTCACTCGCATACACTCTCCCTGATAGTCTCTCACTTTCCATCCTATCCACATGGCCAAATCACCTCAGTGTATTTCTCCTAACGCTTTCTATCACATCTACATCCACACCATAAAGCTCTTTCACTTCCTCATATGCCAGTCTGTCTCTTCATGTAACCCCACATGCTCCTTTTCTTATATATTTGTATACTTTTTCTACACCAGAATATTTGGGATGTCACTTACAAGGGAATATTAAAATCATGCATGAAAATTTAACTGTTAACCCCCCCCATCCCAACGTTTTCTGGGCAGTGGTACGCCCCAGTCCCGACATTTTTGGACCTTTTTTTTTTTTTTGGCTCAAACATCCGCTTTTGGTGGGAAACGTCGAAAATTCATAGAGAAATCGCTCACCTGAGGTTTAAAATACTCGATCCAGGTAGGAGTACCTCCTTACATTACAGGGTTTTCTATCACGCTGGCTGCAAAGAAAACGAGTTCTATGGGAGGGGGATAACTATTCCACACCACTCATAAACGGTATTTATTTATTTATTTGGTACGAATTTATATGTAGTACGAGAGTATATTGGTTTTCAAATGGTAATATAGGCATTATAAGCATTGTTTCACTCACTAACTCATCACCATTCCTGACCTTTTTTTGCCACATTACCTGATCATCATTTCTGACTGTTTCTTCCTCTAATGCTATGTAAACTTTGTCCTCCACATTGTCATCGATTGGGGAATCATTCTGGCCCTGAATGTCTTTATTGGCCAGGTCATTGGTAACAGGTGAATTGCCGAGACAATGGTGTGCAGGGGGGTGGGAGAGGTTATGCGGTGTAAGGCATTGTCCCTGCTTGGCATCTTGTAGAGGAATAGAGGAAGGTGTCCCGTGTATACGTGCCAAAAATCACTCGCGAAAATTGAAAATTGTGCAAATTAGGGACCTTGCAATGTTGCCGCATTAATTTACATCTCCAGGATATGAGCGCACATCATGTGAGGACGTGAATTCACGTCTCTGGGACGGGGTGGGTTAAAGCATAAAAGATTATGGTCCATCTGAAAGGCTACCAAGTACTTTCTTATCGATTAAGTTTACATATGGCAGGTTAGCCCTCTCAAGACAAACACAAATGCATCACTTTACAGCGAACAAGATCAGATTATTTTGCTTACCAGAGAATGAATTATAAATTTGCTCGCCACTATAACTCTGTTGCAACAACAGCAGTATTTTATTCCAATTAATGGCAGATTATTCTATTTGGCTGTGAGTGGTTAGAGAGGCCGAGTGTTGTCTTAAATGATGAGAGTTCGATCCCAGGATGGTGCAAGGAGCAGTTTGAAGAATTTCCTGAAACTGAAGTTTACTAATCTTCCACAAGAGCCTCCGACAAGCCATAAAAACAGCACAGCTAATACAAACGTACCAGTATGGAATTAGCAAGCTCTTGTATATATTAACCCCTTCTCTGCGGCGGCCATGACGATAACCGTTGTGCTCAGTGCGGAGTAGTAGGAAAAAATGGTGTGTTTTCAACTCGTGTTCTAATTCACTTTTCCTAAATAAAAGCTGAAATTTTTGTTGGAGAAACTTCAGGCTTTGTACTATCATTTCCAGCACACTGCATGTCCGGTGGTACTCCCAGCCCAGAAAGAATTTTAAAGGAAGACAAGGTGTTTTTTGCTCGTCTGACATGGGAAATGTCCCAGTGCGGCAGAAATCACCGCCTCTGACTACAAAACCACAAGATTTTTTTTTTCGTACAAAATAGGGTTACTGCCACATTGTCTCATCACAATAAATACAATAATAATAATAAAAAAAATAACTTCTAGTCAGTCTTGTATGATTTTATTGTGATATTCCATAGAGATTACCCATGAATTTAGCGAAACAGTAGCAGAGCAGTGTGAGGAAAATCATTACAAACGACATAAAACTTCATCAAAGACTTATTACCACATATTAAAAGGAAAAAAAACATATTTATGAAATACCATTTATTGTTCACGTCACGGCCTTTGCTGCGGACTATTGCAACCGCTGAAACACTTCACTAACTCAGCAATGAACCACATGACTTCACGTACCTTGGTAGAAATAATCACTAACTTACATTACTTCATGAAAGACTTATTCGCACTTATTTTGTATAAAACTTATTGGCATAATGCCGTTTATAACTCTGTGTAACAAAGAATTTGTTTATTCATTTTTTTAGTCTCGTTAGACTAAATTTTCAAGGTTGATTACAATGATATATGATTTGTTTGTCTATCTAGATTTTTGTCAATAATTGGCAATTATTTATTTCCAGTCTTGTTACCGTGAACCGATGTAATGGCTGACGTATTGCTTACCACATCACACACACACACACACACACACACACACACACACACACACACACACACACACACACACACACACACACACACACACCATCTGCAGCCATGCAGATGTCTCTGATATGACCATTATTGCGTCATACATGCAACACTGATCGAGTCACTTTATTCGATGAGCTAGTCTCATGTTGCTATTTTGGCTTGTCGACGTGTTTTTGAGCTGTTCCTAAAGGTGTTTCTATTTTTTGAGAATGACCAGTAGACGTTTTTGCAAGCTGTCAGCCGATACATTTTGTTATGTATGTGGACAATATATTGGACCAAAGATGATCAAACACAAAATTCTCCATGATACCAAATTTGCTTGTGCATACAAAGCATATTTTGGTGTGGCAATGGGCGATCAAGATAGGGATTAGGCTCCTTACTACACTTGGGGCATTTGTTGCTCTGTGCTTGAAGCTTGGCTATGAGGGGTGAGAAAGAAGATGCCTTGTGCAGTTCTGAGTGTGGCGAGAGCCTTCTAATCACCACGGTGATTGTTATTTTTGCTTGGTTGATATAAGTGGTGTGAAGAACACTAAGGGCAGAAAGAACATTGTATACCCAAATTTGCCTCCTTCGATCTCTCTGGTGCCTCACAACGATGAGCTGGAGATTCCCGTCCCTCCTGCGAACACGGAAGTTTTCTCTGACCCTGAGGACATCATCGATGGCAGAGGGGATAGTGATGATGAATCGTATATTTGAGAATGCTTCAGAAACACTCCACACTTTCCCAATCAGCAAGAACTGGATGACTTGGTCCGAGATTTAGGACTCACCAAGTCCAGTGCTGAGCTGCTGACATCACGTCTAAGTGAATGGAACTTGTTGGACCTAAGTTGCAAGCTGAGTTATAGGAATCACCACGACAAGTCTGTATCCTTCTTCAAATTTTGTGAAGAAACCTCATTGTGTTATTGTTTTGATGTTAAGGGTTTGTTCCAAGTCATGGGAGTGGATTACAAGGACTCAGAATGGCGACTCTTCATAGACAGTTCCTTGCAGAGCCTAAAAGCTGTACTTTTGCATAGTGGTAATGAACTCCCTTCAATTCCAGTTGCACATTCTGTGCAGATGAAAGACTATGAGAATGTGAAGATTTGTTTGACAGAGATCGGGTACTCAGATCACAACTGGGAGGTTTATGGGGATTTCAAGATGATTTCGTCCTACTTGGAATGCAAGGCGGTTATATGAAGTATTCATGTTTCTTATGCTTGTGGGACAGCTGGAGGGATGCAGAACATTTCGTGAGGAAAGACTGGCCTCTCTGAGAGAGTCTCACACCAGACTCGTAGACGTTCTGAGAGCTCCACTGACCTCCAGAAAGAAGGTATTGCTAACGCCGCAACACATAAAACTTGGTCTTGTGAAACAATTCGTGAAAGCCATCGACAAGGATGGCAATGCATTTCTGCATATCCGATCAATGTTTCTCAAGTTCAGTGTGGCAAAGGTGATGGCTGGCATATTCACCAGGCCGCAAGTTCAAAGAATGTTTGCAAGTTGTGAACTCCAGGGTAAAATGACAGATGATGAAGAGTGCACTTGGAATGCTTTCAGCACCATTTATGATTCATCTCACTGCTGGCAATGAAAATTTTATGTGACACATTATTTTCACATATGAAGTAAAGTTTCTCCCCTCCATTACAACACTCTCTCACCTTCCCTTTCTCTCGATCCATTCACTTACTTTCCTCCCCCCTTCCTACTTTCCTTCCTCCCTGCGTGACCTTCATACAAATGGACGGAGGAACTGTGTTGAGAATACAATCAAAACAAAATTAGGATTTCGAAGGTGTGAGGATTAAACTTTTATTGCCTCCGGAAATACCGCTCAGGAAAGACTCTGGCGGGTGAGGAAGGTGGAAAGGTAAGAATGGAGGACGTGGCCTGAACTGAGAAAAGGGAGAAAAGCAGGAAAAAATATAATGGAATTTCGAAACAGGAAATTACTGATAAAAATAAATGTCATAAACGTTAACTGAGGTGGAGGAGAAATGCAAAGAAACACAGATAGAAAAATGGGAGACAAGAATTAAGAATGTGTAGGAATGTAGGAAAAAAAAAAAAAGCTTTTCAAAAAATGTGATGAAATAAGGAGATACAATGCTGTAGCTGAATACACAAGTTTTAAAATAAATAAATAGAACATGTAATAGGTGTCCACACTTAAAGTGTGAAACGTGTTCGAGCGAGCGAGTCTGGCAGTGCTGAATATTGTCTCATGTGGCTCATCATCTTCCTCTGATTACCTGACCTGAAAGTACTAAAAAGAACTAATTTGATTACACCAGACCTATTCCCTCATACTTCCTAAATTCAGTACTCCTCTTGTATTAATTTTAGGGCTAGGGCTTGGGACCAAGGAGGTTAAAAATGGCTTAATCAACTCGTTCAAACTTTTCAAATATTCCAATGAGAGTGGTTGTTACAGAAATGGCAGGATTCCGACAGTGCAATGTGAGCTGATCTTGCTTTTTGCTCACTGACAAAAATTACTTTCATAAAATCTCTCGGTGTGCTCCGATTCGAATCAGAGATCAGGAATTCAGAGTTTCTTTCGTTGATCAGGGTATTGTATTAGTCCGACTCTGTTTCAGTCAAAAATTCCCCCCCCCCAAAGGCAAAACCTGGTTGCTCTCAGCAATCGTCGGAAAATACTGCTGCGCTACACTTGCAAGCTTAGACTGTTACTTCTTGTGCAGCCTGCTTTTACACTAATCTTCTTTATAAAATATCGTTTCCTCTATTTACGGAAAGTACTATTGGGAATTACGGGTACGGGTTGTCTATGAAATGAAAATAATTGAGGATATTTATGCGATATCCAAATTGGTGTCTTTCTTGTAACTTCAAAATAGGCTGAGATATCCAAAAAAGTTCGCTCCTGTACTACAGAGTCTTTCTCCCGACCCCTGCCCCCATTTCTTGCTGATGCGATAAATCTTTCACTCTATGTTGAGGGTACAAACTGTGACTAAATTTGGTGTTTGAGCGAGCAAAGTGAGCAAGAACAATAAATAAATAAGATGTAATAGGCGTCCACATTGGAAGTGTGGAACGTGTTCAAGTGAGCGAGCGAGCGAGGAAGTCAGGCAGTGAAGAATATTGTCTCATGTGGCTCATCAGCTTCATCTGATTGAGACTACAAAAAAGAATTTATTAGACTACACCAAGATTATTTCCTCACACTTCCGAAAACCAACTCTCTCAGGAATCGTCGGAAAAAACTGCTGCTCTACTCACGCAACCTTAGACCGTTACTTCTTGTGCAGCCAGCTGTTACACTAATCTGCCTTGTAAAAAATCGTTTTACACCAAAAATATTTCCTCACATTTCCTAAAACCAACTCTCTCAGCAATCGTCGGAAAATACTGCTGCGCTACTCACTCAACCTTAGACCATTACTTCTTGTGCAGCCGGCTGTTAAGCTAATCTGCCTTATAAAAAATTGTTTCCTCGATTTATGGAAAGGCTGTTGGGAATTACGGGTTGTCTATGAAATAAAAATAATTGGGGATATTTATGCGATCTCCAAATAGGTTTCTATCTTTCTTGTAATTTCAAAAATGGCTGAGATATCCCAGAAAGTTCGCTTCTGTACTAAAGAGTCTTCCTCCCGACGCCTGCCTCCATTGCTTGCTGATGAGATAAATGTTTCGCTCGGGTGCATATGTCAGGGTCCAGGCAGACTAAATTTGGTGTTCTCGCTCGCTTCGCTTGCTCGAACTATAAAATGTATGAAAAAGGGATGGCAGGGCACCAAAATCCGTTGGAACAAGGACAGGGTAGTAAATGGATATGTTCCATATCCCTACATATTTAACTTATTAATTCCATAATGCTTGCCTTTGTATACTGCATTACTGATTAAGTAATACCATTACCATGACATTTTTCTGATGCAAGACTGCAGCACCATAATGGCTCCTACTGAAGTAAGGAGAGAGAGAGAGAGAGAGAGAGAGATGACTTGATGGACTACGTGTCCTTTTACTGTTTATGTCTTGTTCCTGTGGCTTCTGGCGTGCTGCCACCTCTACATCGTCATATATATATATATATATATATATATATATATATATATATATATATATATCATCATCATCATCGTCAGCAGCCGTTTGACTATCCACTGCAGGACCGGCCTATCCCAACCGAGGTGGGGACGATACAGCCTATGTATCTACCGAGTGGCTTAGGCTGTCGGGTAGAGAGTCTATGTAGGGTGAGAAGTGCTTGTATGTGTAATTGTAGTGTTGGAGTGGCTTTGAATATGTGTGTAATATGTAAGCCAAGTGTAATTGGCCCACACAAGCCGACTGGGTGCAAGCATACATTTTAATATGCGACACTGGTTCAACCACAGCACCCCCTTATGTCCACCAAAGCAGTACGTGGCCAGAAGAACACTCCCAAAGTTCATTACCCTGGCGGGGCACTAACCCTCATTCTTCAATGTTCGAAAATGCACACTTTACCACTACCACAGAGGCTCCATATATATATATATATATATATATATATATATATATATATATATATGTTCAGTTTATAGTATCGGTCCCACAACGATTATTTCATCCAATGTGGGTGTTTCCAATGGTTTTTGGTGTGATTTGTTCGATTTTTACTTTCATTTCTGTCAGAAATCAATAGTTTCTGAGATGCGACCCATTTTCTGTCATAACAGAAACTACTGATTTTTGACAGAAATTAAGGTCAAAATCATCAACAATCACACCAAAAACCATTGGACACACCCATGTTGGATGTCCTTTCAATACTGAACCCCTGGAAAGAGGGCAGGGTTTGAAGGAAGTAAAATAATCCTAACCAAACCTAACCTAACCTAATCAACCTAACCTAAACCCCCTCCCCCAACAAGGTCTAACTTACCTTACTCTGGAGATGGTGGGTCAGACTCCTCCCTCTCCTCATACATTGGGTAAATCCTCCACCGGTCTGACTGTGGGGAGTAGAGACGAGCAGCCTCGATGAAGAAACGATGGAAGCTTTCCTCTCCGAAGTTCTTGATAAAGAGGTTATGGGCAAGATACTGTCTGAAGTATTCCCCCTTAATACCGATGCAGAAAATCAATGGAAGCCTTAGGTTGTTGGTAAAAAGCCTTGAAAATCGCCCAAGGCTTTAGCGAACATCCAGTTCACAGAAGAGACATGGTGGGACTGGATTTTGAATCTGGCAGAGTGTAGGACACTTCACTCATTGGCGGAAGGAAATGAAATGTGATTGGTTGATGAAGAGGGAGGTATAGCAGTGATTGGCTTTCATAAGTCACGTGATTCCAATGCTGTCAAGTCGGTGTAAAAGATCATCAAATGTATATAAAACGGTTTAAAACAAATATTAAAAAATGACAATGTAAGAGGAACTGCTAACGTAAAATTGCTGCACGGTGGCATGACCCAGACTCTTGCTGTACTAAAGGAAAAGATCATTAACCCCTAAACTGTGGGCTTGTTTTGCTTTGACTTGCGGCTCCCTCGGGCATATTCGCGCTCCGACAGACTCTCTAAAAATATTTGCCAAAAATCAGTTATTAGTCCTAGAATATTAAAATTACATATGCATGTGGCACATACCTTCAGCTTTCTCCTGGGATGTTTGTTGAACCTTCGTCGAGTACCGTAGGACTTGTGGAGACCTCTGAAGCTGGGTAACGAAGTCTCCACTTTACACTTCCCGACAACCCGTAATATGATTACCACAGCCTGATATTATCACTAGAAACACTATTCTTTGATTCTCAAGTAGTTTGGAATCCATACTCCAAAAAAAAAAAACACTGTGAAAGCAATGAAAATTACGAGGGCGTATGACCTTCCCACTTGCGATCGTTCGCCGCTGGTGTTCTGTCATTTATTATTCATAAAACCCCTCACACTTTACATTACTATATAATACTTATATATATCGACAGTCTTTATCCATAAGTTTCCTTCAGTAATAGTAGTTTATTGTCACTGTAGACATTCAATTTCTCTTTCAGTAAAATACGTAGCATTCACTTTCTCGTCCTTTATACTAGCGTTGAGAGTGGATGTCACTTTCACCTTCACTTTCATAACTCACAGTATTCATACATGCTAGAGTGAAACTTTCACTTTCATTACTCCTAGTATATATATTCGTATTCTTATAATACTACTCATTTACATTTCTATTTACATTTTCTATTTTATTTCCATTATTTTCATTTCTATTTTATTTACACTGTTAGGCACTGTCACTTGCAGTAACTTATAAATCTATTTTCCACTGTTCACTTATATTTACATCCATTGCTTTCACTTGCTGTTTACACATTATTTACACATTATTTACATTTCCACTTGCGCTGTTTTACTCACCAGAAAGATCGTAGTCACTCTCTATCATTTGTCAGCCCTTTACCTCTTTCCACACGAGGTTTAGTAGGGGGTAGAGGTCACAGGGCCCTTTGCATGGAGTAAAAAGCTGCGGAATTTGACAGGCACGAATCTGACGTACTTTCACCTTGAAAGACGACAGTAAACTGATACTGGTGGCCTGCCTAGGGGGAGTGCATTACTGCCAATGTCAGCCTTGTGACAGCTGCTAATATACAGCTATGAAATGACTGGCAGGAAATATAGACAATACATAATAAATTAGGTAGTTCTAGGTGAATGTAAATATCACTTAGACTTCTCCCTTCCTTTCTTAAATATATTTTTATTACGAGAATAGATTATACGGCATATTTCAAGAGGAAATAAACAGCGAAAATTAGCGAGCGAGTGCACGTGAGGTGTTGTCAGGTGATAATTAGCCAATTCCAGGTGTATGGCACTCTCACTTACCTTATTTCTTTTTTGTATATATTATTTGGTATAAGAATAGGGCATAGGGCTTATTTCAATGGATGAAATCAGTGGAAAATTCCAGGGAAGATTTACTTAGCGTAGCACGGCCAGACAGGTGAGAGGAGAGGTTAATGGAGGGAAGGTAGGGAGGAGAGTCAAGAACGGGGAGAAATGGCTAAACTGTCAACAATGGATGGGAGTACAGATGAAATTAGGAGTGCTGACTAGTGTTGGACATTGGCAGTACTGATAGATGATACAAGCCACCACTTGAAAGCCCGGGCAAATTCAAAATAACACAGAATCACAAAAGTGACGCCCCACAGTATGATCCCTTGCTCCTAAGCGTCACAAAAGTGGTGCCCCTCGGTTAAGGGTTAATCTTGTAAACCGTTCATTTCTAAGTGCAGCGACACATCCTGGTGAGTACAGCAAGATGAGATGCATTGGCTGTTAGCTAGAATAAGTTCAAGTTTTCTATGGGACCGATACTATACTTTGACCATATATATATATTTATATATACAGTAATCCCTCTATACTCTGGACGCCCACTTTCCGGACATTCCCACTAACCGGACATAATCGTCCCAGGATCCAATATTCCCAAAATGGTCCGAAAACCACAAAAAATTAGAAAAAAAAACCGATTTTTTCCCGCCCGTAATTTGAACTTGGCGCACGGAGCACGGGACAACTTTGTTGTGGCGCATCATTCCTCCGACGTCCGCTAGAGCACCCCTGCATCCTCCCCACTTTCCGCCTGTCTCTTGTCGCGAGTGAACGCTCGTCGTCATGACTGCCCACGTGCTCGCTTTTGTCGTGGTGCCTTACCTGCTGCAGGCACTCCTGCTGCTCTCGTCCCTCTCCTTCGTGTGTGTGATGGTGGCCCTGCCGCCTGAGAAGAGGAAGAGAATGGTATTGACTCTGGAGAAGAAGCGGGAGATATTGGAGAAAGTAGATGCGGGATGGTCTTCTTCACGCATCCTCCATGAGTTTAACCTGGCCCGATCTACTTTGTTTGATATTAAGAGATCCCAAGACAAACTCATGCAGTACACGGCTGACTTCTTGTTGAAAAGCAAATGCAACGTGGAGAGGAAGATGATGTTTACTCCCAAGTTTGGTGAAGTCGACTGCTCCACGTTGATTTGGTATTGACAGCAACGTGCTGCTGGTGTGATGGTACGTGGTACGGAGCTGAAGGCTGCTGCTGAGAAGTTCACAAGGCTTCACGACGCCCTAGACTTCAAGGCATCCGAGGGTTGGCTCTTCGCGTTTAAGTTACAGCATGGCCTTACCAACTGTAAGTCTCATGGTGAAGCTTTGGACGCTAACGAGGATGGAGTAGAGGAGTTTCGGCACAAGGTGAAGGGCTTGATTGACAGGGAGGGCCTCACTCTTGGTCAAGTCTACAACGCTGGTGAAACTGGTTTATTCTATCGCTCTTTGCCTACGAACACTCTAGCCGAGGAGTCGGAGAAGTGTGTACCTAGCAGCAAGCTCTCCAAGCAACGGCTATCTGCTTTGTGTTGTGCCAATGCTGACGGCATGCACCGGCTTAAGCCCGTTATTGTTGGCCGTGCAAAGCAGCCTTGATGTCTTCGTGGGGTGATGGATGTCCTTCCTGTCGTCTGGTACCATTCTTTGAAGGCATGGTTCACAGCCCAGATCTTCAAAGACTGGTTCCACCGCCATTTTGTCAAGGAGGTCATACATTACTAGACGGAGAAACTGGGAATCTCACGCGACCAGGTAAAGGCCCTTCTTCTCCTCGACAATGCACCTGCACACCTGTGCGACAAGGACTTGGTGGCTGAGAATGGCTGCATTAGGTGCATGTTTCTGCCACCTAATACTACTGCTTTCATCCAACCAATGGACCAAGGAGTGATTGTGGCAACGAAGCTCCTATACCGACAGAAGTTCCTGGACGAGGTGATGGTTGTTCTCGAGGACGAGGACGAGTGCACTTGACATCTCAAAGGCTTTCGATCGAGTCTGGCACAAATCTTTAATTTCCAAACTGCCCTCCTACGGTTTCTATCCTTCTATCTGTGCCTTCATCGCTAGCTTCCTTTCTGGTCGTTCTATAGCCGCTGTTGTAGATGGCCATCGTTCTTCTCCTAGATCTATCAACAGTGGTGTTCCTCAGGGCTCTGTCCTATCACCAACTCTCTTCCTTTTATTCATCAATGATCTTCTAAGCTGTACATCTAACCTTATCCACTCATATGCTGATGACTCCACCCTTCACCTTTCCATTCGGTTCCCACAATGCCCATCTCAACAGTTACTTCAACAAACAAGGGATGAGGCTATGGCACACCTAATGTCTGACTTGGCTCGTATCTCTGACTGGGGTAAAAATAATATGGTTGTCTTTAATGCATTTCAGACTCAGTTCTTACACCTATCAACCCGACAAAATCTTCCACAGGTATACCCACTAATGTTTAATAATATTCAGCTTAATCCTGCATCATCCTTGAACATGCTTGGGGTTTCATTTACTCGGGACTTATCTTGGAAAGATCATATTACATCTCTTGTAAAATCTGCTTCCAAGAGATTGGGTGTGCTAAGCCGACTCCACTCTTTCTTTACCCCTGCACAATTGTTGACTCTATACAGGGGTTTTATCTGCCCCTGTGTGGAGTACAACTCTCATGTGTGGGGAGGCTCCCCACATACAACTCTTCTCAATAGGGTGGAGTCAAAGGCTTTTCGTCTCATTAACTCTCCTCCTCTTACTGACTCCCTTCAACCTCTGTCTCTTTGCCGCACTGTTGCATCTTTATCTCTTTTCTATCGCTACTTTAATGGTGACTGCTCCTCTGAACTGTCTACTTGCATTCCTCCACCTCTACGACGGGCGCGTAGCACCCGTCTGGCAGCAAACTCTCATCCCTTTTCTGTCCAACTCTCTAATGCAAGAGTTTACCGTTACTCCCAGTCTTTCATTTATGCAACAGGTCAGCTCTGGAACTGTCTCCCTCTGTCTGTATTTCCTGCTGCCTATGATCTCCAGCCTTTCAAACGCAATGTGTCCAGGCATCTCAAAATGATCGGATCTTGAATTTGGCTCTATATTGTATTTTGGTTTTCTCTTGGAGGGAATTGTTACTGCGGGCTCATGGCCTTTGGTTCCTTCTTCCTCACATTAAAAAAAAAAAAAAAAAGGCCAGCAGACTTTGGAAAACCTTCGCCGCTACAACATCAAGTCTGCCATTTACAACTGGGCCAGTGCATGGAAGGAAATCCCTGTCAAGACTCTAAAAAATGTTGGGCTCGTGTGATTCTCGGAACGGATGCTGAGTATGATTTCCTAGGTTTCGACATGGATGACTTCCATGCACGTCTACGTGTGCACGGCGATGATGTTGATGTGGACGAAGTGTGTGAGTGGTTGGATGACGATGAGGGCGATCCTGGGTATCAGACCCTGTCTGATATCGAGATCGCATCTTCCGTTGCAGGTGTCAGTACCCAGCTTGAAGATTCCGACGAGGACGGTGACGATGATGTGGACTCCCCTCACCATGACACAACTCCAGCCATCCCCAAGCTGAGTGCACTCCGGGAACACCTAGAGTTCGTTGTTGACTACCTGGAACACCTGGACTGTGACAGAGAGATAGGGGCCCTTGGGATTTGTGGAGGAAGTGCGTGCTTTCAGGCAGCGCATCATAAATCATCAGAATCGTCGTTCCTTGCGTACAGCTTTTTCAGGCCCGTGAGCCCCGCTGTGCCCACCCCTGGCTCCACTCTGTTGCCTCCCCAAGGCAGGCCCTCTTGCTCCGAGCCACAGCCCAGCACATCAGCGACGGTGGAATCACTGCTCGACGTGAGTTTGCGTCTATCTTCAGAGTCGTCTGCAGTGGGTACGCCATCACCACGACCCAGCGACGCACCCCTAGGTCACCTGCCAGCGATACTCTCAGACTCTGGCAGTGATTAAACGGCAAGAACTTCTCCACTAGACCACACGGGAATTTAGTGTTGTGCAGTGAAAGAAAAACAGTGCATACAGTATTGTGAAGAAAGTAGAAATTTGAGTGAAAAGACAAAATTTTTGGACTAAATTTAACGTAAATACACATATGATTCGTTTTGAAATTGGTTTTATGAGTGGAAAGACTTAAAGGCCAGAGTGCAACACTTATAAAGTTACAATGGAGCATAAGTAAGACAAAGAGTGCGCAGTGTGAAGAGAATGGACTTCTGAGTGCGAATGACTAAGTTCAGTGCAAGACTTCATGAACAGTGTACTGCAAATGTTTCAGGAAATCCTTCTTACTGTCAGAGTCTGAGAGGAGGCAGTTAATCATCGAGATGGCCATGGACTTGCTGTAAGTAGGCAGAATGTTTCATACTGTACTCTACTGTATTTTCCATACTATACTTACCTCAAACACCTCATTTCACTCTTTTATGTCCCTTATTGTGTGAATATGTTGTGTCTTAGGTGCTATGCATGTGCAGTAGGGAGGTATTTTCTGAGTTAGGCTAGGTTAGGGTCCATAACTACCAGTCCAGGAGCCAGGGACTTGTAAGTACCCAGAATGTTTAATATAGTATGAACCTACCTCAAAAACTATATTTTATGCTTCTTTTGCATTTATTTCAGTCTTTCATGTCCCTTATTGGTGTGATTTGGGTCTTAAATAGGTGCTATGCATGTCCAGAGGGAGTTATATAGGTGTTTTTCTGAGTTAGGGTCCATAAGTACAAGTCCAGGAGGCTGGTGCCCACTATCCGGACAGGACCACTTTCCAGACATGCCTATGGCTCTTTTACGTTGGATAGTGGAGGGATTACTTATATATATATATAAATGTTTTATTAATTTAAAAACCCTTTTAGTAATAAGTTGCAAAGGTTGTACATTATTTAACTAAAAAAGAACATTGTAGTAGCAAAAGAGTAATTTAAGGCTCTGACTAACTCACTTCCATTACTCTGCAGCTGATCATGGTGTAGAGATAAGAAGGGACACTGGGGAGTGCAATACCCGCGCCTTACGATCAGTGACCGAACTTTCGACCTTGAAGTGTGACCATGACCTTTGACTGACTGTTGTCATGTATGAAATACTTCGTCTCTGCAAGACAATTAAGCCCTCCAGGTTCGGGTAACCTTGGATCAAGCTGACCTTGTTCTGTGATGTTGACCTTTAAACTATTCTTCCCCAAATAGAATTATTTGATCCTTAGCTGATCCTGAACCGTCCCACCATGTTTAATCCGAACTGAAATAAGACTTTTAAAAATGAAATGGCCAAAATTTGTACCTGAGGCTTGACCTTTAATTATGACCAGTTTTTCACATAGTTAAACTACTTTTGCTCACTCTCTACCGATCTACCAACATCCGTTTTAATCAAACGAAAATTGTAAACATTGACGTATTCTCATTCTGTTCCCTTTAACCCATTGTGAGCAATACGTGCTGTCCCAGTCATCAAGTGGAGAATGAAACCCCTCTGTGAAATAAATCAAGATGGTCGCTTTTTCCATTTTAGAGCTAGAGGAGTGTAAGAGAGAAGAAAAAGAAGACAGAAGAAATATACCGAGGAATCGTGGTTCTTCTTTTTTTTTTTTTTTTTTTATAGAATACAGAGAAGTACTGATTTTTGTCAGCTGTGTTTTACCATTTCAGCATTATGTTTTAGCTACTTTATTATTTTAGGTACAGAAAAGCTCGAGGAGTTTGGCTAGATGCTTATAAAAAGTTAATAACTATGTGTCTGATAGTTACGGAAAATTGCATTTTCATGACAAATAGTCCCGTCGGAGCCATCCCTTCGTAGTGTATACCGACACTATTTCGTCTGGTGCTTGATGTAAAAGAAACAAAGAGTTTTTTCGTATCGTGAGTAATGGTAAAATTGACATTTGAGCGTCTGTGATAAGAGCTCAGCAAAATTAAATTGCCTCTCCTTAGCTGTAAAAATATAATAGCTTTGTCTCGATAGTAAGATGCTTTATCGTGACATTATTTACACTCAGGCTTCCATGATGTACGATACTATTAGCTGAATAATATTGCGTGGTTTAGCTGCAAAATACACTAGATATGTTTCACCATGAGATTTTTTTTCCCTCCTCCCCAACTTCCTCCTCATCCTCATCCTTATCATTATCAGTTTTATCGTATTACTTTATCCTGCCTTCCTTCCTCCTCCCTCTCTTCGTGCTACTCCCTCTTTGATATCGAGACTTTAGCGTGGGAACCAAGAGTTGTCTTGGGTGTTTTGGTTCTTATTCATTTAGATATTGATCAGCATTAATTTATTGTTGTTGGTTTGCTTTATTGATGCTGTTGCCTTACATTTTTAATAAAAATACAAAAGGCTTGATGTCCTCTAGGATACTATAAGAAATTTCTAACCCTTCCAGCTTAAATGGTCTGTCTTAAGTTTAATAAAATCGTGAGCAGATGGTAATAGTATAAAGGAAAAGTCATTCCAGAGTACTCTGATTCGACTGACACATTTTTTGCTTAATCCTTGCCATTCACAGACAATTTTAATCACAGATGGAAACATTTTTCGAACAGGAGATAGATATATTTTTCATTATTCTCTTTAACACGAGAGGTTTATCTTCAGTTAGACAAAATCGTGTGTATGTACAGGACTGACCGTGCTGATACGTCATGGTAGTGAATAGGTTAACACAGTCTTTACTCACTCCCACCAGACAAATGTTGTCTGGTGCTAGCTGAAATAGATTAATAGAATTACCCCAGCAATGACAGTGTTAACTTAGAAAATGAGGTCTATAGGTCCTTTCTTGAGATTATGTGTGTGTGTGTGTATATATATATATATATATATATATATATATATATATATATATATATATATATATATATACAGTATATATATATATATATATATATATATATATATATATATATATATATATATATATATATACAGTATATATATATATATATATATATATATATATATATATATATATATATATGTGTGTGTGTGTGTGTGTGTGTGTGTGTGTGTGTGTGTGTGTGTGTTCTTACCTACCTTACCTAATTGTATCTTTACAGGAATGAGTCAAGCTCGTACTGTCCCGTGTCTTAAACCATATTTATCGTACATATCCTTAAATTTGTGAATTGTTTTGGCACACACTATTTCATTCGGTAGTGCATTCCATTGATCAATTGCTCTGTATGGGAAACTGAATTTCCTTACGTCTTTATCACCTCTCTTCTTATGCAGTTTTTTGCAGTGTCCTCTTGCTGATGCTTCTCCATATGTTAAATAATCATTTATGTCTATTTTCTCCTTCCCTGATATGCACTTATATAGCATTATCATGTCACCTCTTTTCCTTCTCTCCTGTAGTGTTGGTAGATTCAGTTTATTTAGTCTTTCTTCGTAGCTTAGGTCCCTTAATTGGTATCCATCTTGTAGCGGCCCTTTGAACTTTTTCAATCTTGTCTATGTGCTCTTTGAGATGAGGACTCCAGACTACTGATGCATATTCCAGGGTTGGTCTAATGAATGATGTTATTATCCTTCTTAGCATGTCTTCATTTATGTATGTGAATGCTATTCTCATATTTGCAAGAAGTGTATACATATTCCATACCTTCTCTCTGATGTGGTCAGCCGGAGATAGTCTGTTATTGATGATCACACCTAGGTCTTTCTCTCTATCTGATATGTATAGGGTTTTATTTCCTAACTTATAATCCCAATCAGGTCTTTTTCCACTTTTACCAAACTTGATTACATGACACTTGTTCACATTGAATTCCATTTGCCATGTACTACTCCATTCATGAAGTTTATTTAATTCTTCTTGTAGCTCTTTACAAGAGTCTGTGTTAGTAATTCTCCTTTGTATTTTTGCATCATCTGCAAACATATTCAGATAGCTCTCATTTCCAGTGTTACTGTTTATATCATTTATATACACTAAAAACATGATTGGTGCCAGCGCTGAACCCTGTGATACTCCACTAGTCACTTCTTTCCATGATGAGTAGTTTCCTCTTAGTACTGTTCTCATTTCTCTTTTTATGAGAAAGTCTTGCATCCAACAAAACAGTTTGCCTCGAATTCCTCCTTGATGGTACAGTTTTCATAAAAGTCTTTGGTGTGGTACTGTGTCAAAAGCTTTCTTGAAATCTAAATAGATACTGTCCACCCATCCTTCCATTTCCTGTATTGTGTTTGTTACTCTGTCATAGTAGCTCAACAGATTAGTAACACATGATTTTCCTTTTCTGAAACCAAACTGTCTTTCTGTTATCATGCTGTGTTCTTCTAGATGATTTACCCAAGCTTTTCTTATAAGCTTTTCTAATACCTTGCTTACAACACTGGTCAGTGATACTGGTCGGTAGTTGAGTGGATTTTTTCTATTTCCTTTCTTGAATAAGGGGACAATATTTGCTTTTTTCCAATTATCAGGTAGTTTACCTTGACTCAAGGATTTCTTGAAAATTAAAAATAATGGTTTACTTAACTCCTGTGCACATTCTCGTAGTACCCAACATGAAATTTCATCAGGACCACTTGCTTTTCCTCTGTCTAATCTACTTAATTCCTCCTGTATTACTTTTTCTGCTATTTGTATATCTGGTAGTGTGTGTGGACATGCATGTTCCACATAGTCCCCCCTCAAAATTTTTTTTTCTGGAAAAACTAATTGGAAATTCTTATTTAGTGCTTCACAAATATCTTTCTCTTGTGTATAAGTGATTCCCTCGTCCGTAATTGTTTGTATTATATCTTTTACTTTGGTTTTGCTTCTGATATAGCTGTAAAACAGCTTTGGGTGATCACTACTTTTATTTATTATATCCTCCTCAAACTGTTTTTGGGCTTCCCTCCTTATTCTTGTATAATCGTTTCTTGCCTGTTTGTAATTATTATACGCCCTTTCACTATTATGTCTTCTGTATCTATTCCACAACAAATCTCTTCTTTCTTTTGATTTTTTACATTCTGTATTGAACCATTTCTGTATTTTCTTATCTGCTTCTTTGTGCTGTGGATGTACTTCTGGACTCCTATTTCATAAAATTCACAGAACTTTTTATATACAGCATTTAAATCTTGTCCTCTAAGCTCATTTTCCCAATCAGCTTCTAAGAAATACTTCTTTAGGTCTTGATAATTTCCCTTTTTATAGTTTAGGCTTTTTTTGTAACTGTCATTGCTGTTTACTATGTCATATGCTATCCTGAAGTTTTAATTTAGTACTGCATGATCGCTTTTGCCGAGTGGAGGATGATATATTAAACTGTCAGTATCATTTTCTTGCCTAGTAAATATTAGATCTAGCACTGAAGGTACATCAAGTCCTCTTTTTCTGGTGGTTTCCCTCACATGTTGCGTTAGGAAGAACTCTTGTACGAGATCCAGGAGCTTTTGGTCCCAACAGCTTTCTTGGGTAATTGTATCTAGAGTATTCCAATTTATATTTGTAGTGAAATCCCCAGTTAGTATAATTCTTTCTGATTTCTCTTCCATTTTATGTAGTAATGATCTTAAACTCTGAATTGTACTCTCTGCCAGGTCCTCATATTCATCTCTTTCCCATGTGTTTGATCTGGGTGGCATGTACAAATTGGCTACAATTACTTTACCTTCAAATGTGTTGATCTCTACTGCAATCAGTTCTACTTGTGATGGTATATCTAGTTTTATTTCATTGACTTTTAGATTTTTCTTAGTTAATATTATAATTCCTCCTCCTTTTTTTAAATTTCTGTCTCTTCTCCATATACTGTATTCCTCTAAGTTTAGTATGTCATTGGATATCCTTGGTGTTAATTTTGTTTCAGTTAGGCATATTATTTGTGGTTCATTTTCTCTGACATAATCATTCATCTCTAGTAATTTAGATACCATTCCATCCACATTAGAGTACATCAACTTTATCATCTTGTTTATATACTTGTCATGACATGGTTCTACTACCTTCCTCCTTTTTATTCCATCCTGTTTGTGTACCACTTTCGTACCTGCAATCCTATTACTTTGTAAAAAAAATTTCTTCTTCTCTTCTGATCTTCCCTCATTTTTTGTTTTTGCTTCCTCCCTTTTCTCTTTCAGTAATTCCAGTTCCTCTTGTGTTAGGCATCTTTTTATCCATACATTTTTGAACTCCTCTTTTTCCATAAGATTCTTTGCATTTTTTAGTATCTCTTCCACAGTGTTTACACTCTGGAAAGTCACCTTTAGAGGTCTTGTCTTGCTTTTCTCATATTTCCCTAACCTTTTGTGTTCCTCTATGTCTTTACTACAGATTTCCTCTGATACTTTTTTCAGTAAGCTTATCACATTTGCCATCTCCTTTTTGTCTCTTGTGATCTTGTTTTTTACTTCTTCCTCTTCTATACCAGTGATTACTATAGATTTGTTTATATCTACTGAATCTCTGACTAACTTTGGATTGTTTTGGATTATTCTTTTCACTTCCTTTTTAATGCTTTTTTCCTCCACCCTAGTTTCTAAGTCTTTCCTTACTTTCACCATTTCAGCATACGTGGTTTCCACATCATTTTTGTAGCTTTGCACAGCTTCATTCACCTGTGTTATCTTCTCCTCAATATCACTGCTCTGGTCAGTAAGACTGTTTACTTGCCTAATTGTCTCTGTGTCATTTTTGAACTCTTCCATAACACTCTCGTGATTGACTACTGTACTTGCCATTTCACTCATTTTCTTCCTAAGTGTACTCAGTTCCACTGTTATTTCACTGATGGTTGTGTCTTTCTTATTGGCCTCCCTTCCTAGTTTTTCTATTTCTTCCTTTTGCAAGTGCATCTGCTTCTTTATTTCATCAATTTCATTTTTGAAAGCCATTTCTAGTTTGTTTGTGGGTCTCCACTTCAACCAGTTCTTGGTAGAAATCATCATTTTGCTTTTTACCTTTATCCCTTTTCTTTCTGTGTGTGTGTGTGTGTGTGTGTGTGTGTGTGTGTGTTTTACAGAGAATTTGTGTAACCTGTGATTTCATGAAATCTCTACTGAATTCGTGAAATGAGTTTAAGTTAGGATGGGTTAATTAAGGTTAGGTTAATTTAGGCTGCGGTTTGGTTGGGCTAGGACAATCGAGGTTAAGTTTAGGTTAGGTTAGGCTAGGTTAATTAGGTTAGGTTAGGCTAATTTAGATTAATGCTTAACATAACTTAGGACGTATAAAATAACGTAACCTAGCTAACATAGCCATAACCAAACCTAAACAGCCTAGATTATCCCTGCCATAGCTTAACCTAACTGGAGGCTAAATTAACCTAACCTTAATTAACCCATCCTAATTTAAACTCATTTCACGAATTCACTAGGAATTTCTTGAAATCATTGGTTACACAATTCCCTGTAATTATGAAAACTACAGACTACAATAAACCATTGTGCATTGGTTTTGATGATTATGAAAGGGCTTTTGACTCAGTGGAGCACACAGCACTTATAAAATTACAGCGAGAACAAGGAGTAAATGAAAACATTATAAAACTGTTCGAAAACTTATATAAAGAGGGAACTGCTAAGTTAATTTACATAAAGACTCGAAAAAGTGAGATTCAGAAAAGCGAGAGGGAGATACAATTTCACCAAAATTATTTGCAACTTGCCCATAAATCATTTTTAGAAAGTTAGACAGGGAGAACAAAGAATATACACAGATGGAGAAAATCTAAACCATTAAAGATTTGCAGATGACTTTGTCCTAATCTCAGAAACAGCAGGGATATTTCAAGAAATGTTCAATGATTTGAACAGAGAAAGTCTCAAAGTAGGACTAAAGATAACTCGGAGTACAACTAAAGTAATGTTTAATCCAGATACACATAAGAGCGTCATCCGAATAAGTGAAGAAATATTTGAAGAAGTAAAGGAGTACAGTTACTTGGAGCAAATATTAAAATTAACGAAAGACCATGATAGCGAAATAAAAAGAAGCATTAAAATTCGATAGAAAGCTTTCGGTAAACATAGAGACATCATGAATAGTAGCTTGCCATTATGTTTGAAACGAAAAGTATATAACGAATGTATAATTCCAGTTATGACTTACGGTTGTGAGACCTGGAAACTGACGCGATGGAAAATCAACTAATCCGTTCTCAAAGGACAATGGAAAGGTCAATGTTGGGAATATCTCTAAAATACAGGAAAAGATCAACTTGGGTGAGGGAGCAGAATAAAGTCAACGACATCATAGAAGTAATAAAAGAACAGAAATGGAGGTGGGCAGGTCATGTAGCAAGAATAAGGGATATTATGGAAAAAGAGGCTGACTGACTGGACTCCAATAGATAGTAGACGTAGCAGAAGAAGGCCAGACCGAAGGTGGAGAGTTGAGATAGAGAAGTTTGCAGGGAAAACGTGGCAGAGATTGGCTCAGTCAAGGAATTCGCAGAGAAGGTTGGGGGAGGCCTTTGTTCAGCAGTGGAATTGCAATGGCTGATGATGATTATATATTGTCAGCTTCCATCCTTCCACCACCACGGCGGGAACATAACACCTGTCTACCAACAAACTCTCATTCCTATTCTGTCCAACACTCTAATGCAAGAGTTAACAGTTACTCCCAGTTCTTCATCTATGCAACAGGTCAACTGTGGAACTACAGTATATTCCTCTGTCTGTGTTTCCTACTGCCTGTGACCTCCAGTCTTTCAAACAGTGCGTCCAGGCATCTAGATCTTGAATTTGGCTCTCTGTTATAGTGTTCTTTCTTGGAGAGAACAATCTTACGAGCTTCTAGTCTTTGATTTCTTATTCCTTGTATATATATATATATATATATATATATATATATATATATATATATATATATATATATATATATATATATATATATATATATATATATATATATATATATTAGGCTGGTCCAGTTACATGCTAAAATTTCATGCTGCGAATTTTGATTCAAACTTAAGATGACCTTAACCCATTGGATCCCAGGGGTGCTGGGCGAGGCATGGCGCTGGGTGGGTATTAAGCGTACCTCCCTCCGCCTATCGGCTCATAGTCGCGAAGCTCATAGATCACTACCCGGGGGTTCTCTACTTTATAAAGACTTGAAAAATCCCAGTTCTGTCCAATATTCCGGACACTGGGCTCCAGTGGGTTAAAGAGACTGATAGGTTTGCCAGTCATTAACCCATTGGATCCCAGGGGTGCTGGACGAGGCATGGCGCTGGGTGGGTACTAAGCGTACCGCCTTCTGCCTATTGGCTCATAGTCGTGAAGCTCATAGGTCCCTACCTGGGGGTTCCCTACTTTATAAAGACTTGAAAAATCCCAGTTCTGTCCAATATTCCGGACACTGGGCTCCAGTGGGTTAATACATTTTGCTGCCCATGAATCTATCTATATATACCTAGGCTGCTTGCCCCAAAGAAAGGTAGGTAGCCAAGACAGGACGACACACTCCCCAGTTACTCATCCATTCAAACACATTCATTCGCATCTTAGCCCCAAAGTGGAGAAGGGACAGATCCTCACTGCACCACACCGCACAAGGGTCAACTGCACAGTGCAATCAGTGACATCTACAGCAGGGCCCGACAGTAGAGCTGGTTTACCCCTGCCATATCATAATAGACCCATCCCCTTACCCGCACCTGACCTAACTAGCTGATCAGACCAAATGCGGGAGAATATCCCCTCAGGGCTGTGTCATCATTTATTCATTCACAATTTCTCTCCATTAATTTCTGTCATGCACAGCCACTCTTCCTTGCTCAACAGACATCCCTCTCGCATCCAGCGCTCTCTTCACACTGTCCATCCATCCTATTCGTGGTCTCCCTCACAGCCTTACACCTCTCACATCAGATCTAGTTATCTTTTTCACCAATCGCTTATTATCCATTCTCTCCATATGCCCAAACCATTGCAACACCCTCTGCTCAACTCTACCAGCCATCTCCCGAACAACTCCATTCTACTTTGCACTTCATCATTTTGCACTCGATCCATACGCGTCACTCCACACATACTCCTCAGACACCTCATCTCCATTACATTCAAACTTTTCCTCTCTGCTACATTCATATTCCATGTTTCAGCCCATGAAACATGTAAAAAAATGAGACTGCTCTGACAACGTTTAGAGGTCGCTCTAAACGAGAACTATTAAGAGGGTAAAGACAGTTGGAGAGAAATGTAGATTGTACAGTAGTATGTTCTAGAAGGGTTCAGATGGTTATAAACAGTTCAACAAAACTGTGGAATGTTCTAGAAGGTTCAAGACATTTCGAGAAAATTATGAAATGTTCTAGAAGGGTTGCCCATGAGTCTATAAATACCTGCAAGCAGCCTTACTGTACAGTCAACTGGTTGTGCAATGGGCAGTTGTGCATTATTATTGCACTTCTCACTCGTGAGGACAAAATGTGTGTGTGTGTGTGTGTGTGTGTGTGTGTGTAATTCACTGGGTCGGTCAGGATCACTTGATGGTCGTGATCGTCAGCGTTTACCCTCCCGGAAGGGAGCTGAGAGCTCATATAGTCCGATCTAAGGGCAAGGCTGTGACCTTCACACACCCACACACCCGTCCCCTTGCTCATGGGGGACAGTAACCACCCACTTCGTCAGTGAAACTTTTCACAACCTGAGCGAGGCGCGAACTCCCGTCTACCAGATGGCAAGCGAGAACGTGTGTGTGTGTGGTAACTTGTACAACCTACTTTTTATGCTTTCCTCTATTTGTAGTTGAGTTTCTGTTAGCAGGCGATTTTGCTACAGCCACGACATGAAGCAGTGCTTCTGCCTGGTTGACTGTCATCCTGAAGAGATGATCACTGGTTGTCGACTACCATCTAAGAGCTCAGGCATTTCTTTTACCACCACATAATCCTGAAGAAAACCAAGTCTGACAGTGCATCTGCAGTGACTGACACTGTTCTTTGTTTCTGGGGTTCAGCCAATGTTCTAACCTCGACCGTCTGCTACTCCAAGAAGCTTCTTGGGCTAGTCGAGCAGTATGAAAAGCTGAAGAAAAATCGACTGAAGGACTCAGAGTCATGTCGAATGAAGGAAGACATCCTTTTTGGAGATCTTGAAGAACTGTTTGACATCTCCAAGCAAGATGCCCAGATGCAGATCACAAACAAGGAAGACTGGGCTTTCCTAATCAGTCAGCAGGAACATTGCATGCAATGGACAATGGCAGGACTCAACCAGCTGCACCAGAATTCTCTGTGAGGTGATATGCAAGCAAATGGAGACAGCAGAAGAGAAAGAAAAATCTGATTGAGACAAAGTAAATTTGGCTCAGACAGTCGATTCGTCGAATATGGATTCCCTCTCTTCTACTTCATCGGAGGTAGAAGGTAAGATCTCGTGTTTACCCCCAAGTTCTGTCGGGGAGCAAGCCAATGACGATCAAGGAGACTGCCTAGGCTATTCTTTCTCCCATGGTGACTTCGACATTGGATCGAGTTTATATATCAGATGGGACAGCGATGTTTGTGATGGAGGCCTTAGCAAAAAAAGGGATTAATCCCCGAGCTAGACCTCATCAGATCATATAGCCCTGCTAGGGTTACAGGAGAGCGCTACCCCTCCCAGCACGGCAGCTGCCGGGCGGGGTGCGAACTCCCAACCTCACGATTACGAGCCCGACACCCTACCACCGAGCTACTGCGCTCCTCAGCCTTAGCAAAAGCAACTGGTCAGAACTGGAATTAAATGACTCTCTCCAGAAGCTCTATCTGTGGCCATTGAATTGAGAACCATGAAATAACAGCAGATGAAGCCACAAACACGACATACCGCCAACAATGCCTCTTCTCTTACACTGGGACACAAAGATGCTGCCTAGCCTAACCCGAACTGAGAAAGTTGACTATGCCACTATCCTGGCGTCAGGCGAAGTTAAAAAAAAATCCTGCTTGGTCTGCCAAAAGTTACTAGTAGCACTGGGATTGCTCAAGCAGACGCCTATCTGAGCTTCCCTCAAGAGCACGGCTTTGAAGAGAACATCTGGTGAATTGTGTCTGACACTACTGCTCCAAACACTTGCCTGTCTGAGGGAGCATGTGTGAAGATACAGCAAGGTTTGAATCGAGAGCTGCTGTGAGCAGTGTGTCATCTGGTGATTCCAGGAATAAAAGGAATAATATTTCATCGTAGCGGATTAATAAGAATGATGAGAAATTTGCTCCGGATCTAGCCAACCATCAAGCCGACTTCCATTGGCTACTGTATCCAGTGTTCTTGTCCCCAGCCTCATTCCCGTGACTTTTAGCAATTGATTTCCACTGCGGGTTTAGGATATATTTATGTCCTCCTCTGGTTAAGCATTTTTTTTCGAGTGATTTTCAAGGAAATAACGATTTTCTGTGGGAGTTTTTTTTTTTTTTTCTTCTAAGGTGACTGAGCTTTTTTCATATTTTTTGGTCTCCTATCGGTTATTACCTGTATTACAGCGCTGCTTTTGTAGGGTAATTATTCTTAGTACTATGATTTTGGAGTCAATATTTTTAGCATTATAGTAAATAGTAAAAGGGGAAAAAGAAGTGTGTGGTAATCATAGGGGCATTTGTCTTCTTAGTATAATAGGAAAAGTGTATGGTAGGATACTTATTGACAGAGTTAGAGAAAGAACAGAGAAATTAGTTGGAGAAGAACAGGGAGGCTTTAGGAAGGGAAGAGGTTGTTTAGATCAGATATTCATTCTCAGATCTTTAGTGGAAAAGTTTCTAGAGAAGGGAAAGAAGTTGTATGCGGCTTTCATGGATTTGGAGAAAGCATATGACAGGGTGGATAGACTAGGATTGTGGAAAGTGTTAAGAATATATGGAATAGATGGGAAGTTGTTGAATGCTGTGAAGAGTATGTACGATGGTGCGAAGGCTGCAGTGCATGTGGATGGTGAACTAAGTGAATTTTTCTCTTTGAAAGTTGGGTTGAAACAGGGATGTGTCATGTCTCCATGGTTGTTCAATCTGTACATGGATGGGGTAATAAAAGAGGTACAAGGTAGGGTAGTGGATGTTGGAGTGGCCCTGGTGAGAGAGGATAGTGTTTGGAAACTCCCTGTACTGTTGTTTGCAGATGATACCGTGTTGTTGAGTGAAGACGAAGGAGAGCTGCAAGGCTTGGTGGATGAGTTTGAGAGAGTGTGTAGGAAACGGAATCTAAAAGTGAATGTAGGGAAGAGTAAAGTGATGGTCTTTGAGAGAGGTGAAGTCAGTGAATGTACAGCGAGGTTGGATGGTGAGGAATTGGAAAATGTGAGTACGTTTAAGTACTTGGGTAGTGTGATGAGTAAGGATGGAGGTTTGGAGGGTGAAGTGCTTGAAAGGGTACAGCAGGGAAGAAAGGTTGCTGGTTCTTTGAAAGCAGTGATAAGAAACAGGGAAGTGAGCATGGAAGTGAAAAAGTTACTACATGACAGTATTGTGATACCAACTCTAACGTACGGAAGTGAAGCGTGGACGTTGTTGGAAGGACACAAGTCAAGAGTGAGAGCCGTGGAAATGAGTTATTTAAGAGGAGCCTGTGGAGTCACATGGAGAGACAGGCTGACGAATGAGGATATAAAGGAGGGTTGTGGTGTTGATGTGGATGTGATAGGAAGCGTTATGAGGAACACACTGAGGTGGTTTGGCCATGTGGAGAGGATGGAGGGTGAAAGACTGACGAAGAGAGTGTATGTGAGTGAGGTGGAGGGGGAAAGAGGGAGGGGGAGGCCGAGGATGAGATGAAGAGATGGGGTGTAGAGGTATATGAGAGAGGGGGGTGTGAGTTGGGAGCAGGGCAGTGAAATGGCGGGGGACAGGGCGACTTGGAGGCGATTTGTTTGTGGCCACCCCAAACGGGATTGAGGCGTCTGGCAATAGATAGATAGATAGTAAATAGAATTTTGACTCATTTTCCTTCTAGTGGTTACATTTTTTTTCACAGAAGTGAAAAAGAATTCTAGTATTTATTGATGTGGTCCCCAAGAAACGGGTTTTATGAGTAACATAATACCTGGCTGTTTCTTCCACTAACATCGCTTTCAGGGTCGTTTTAAAAGTGTTTTAACTTTAGTTTTCGGGTAATTCATGGCAGGGGCTCTGTTTCTCAAGTGTTTTTGGTATCATATATCTAAGAGGTCTATTATTTTACTATTTTAATCAATTCCTAGTGTGTAAATATTTACTTCCGGTTTTCGTGTTATTTTTTGTTCCCAGCTATATAGACTACAGTGAGAAAAGAGAAGGAGAGTAGGTGGTGGTGTAGTGTTTCTTGATTTCGTTCAGAAGATATGTTAATGTTATTTGAGGATCTCTTGTTTTTTCTTTAACCTTTTTCATAACTATGCTTTGGTATCTGTATTTTCGACTTCTTTGGTTGTTTTTAGGGTTGATATAATTGTTATGGTTTCCACAATATTTTGGAAACCTTGCTGAATTTGTTCAGTCTTTCTTTTCTTTTCTTTCTTTCTTTCTTTCTTCTTCTTCTTCTTCTGTTTTCTTCCTCTTAAACACTTTCAGTTACGTTCTATTCCTCCATTTCTTTACTCATTCACTTCAGCTTCAATGCAGTTGTAAATAGAGCAAACACCCCTCAAAACTGGTTTAATTTAAGCCTTTTATAACATTTGTGGTTAAAGGTCAAAACATAATGCACACATATTTTGGAGGTGTATGGAGGAGCGATTGAGTAAATATGATTGGGAGCAAATGATGGAGGTGGGAGATGTGTGGTGGGGGCGCTTACCATCCATTCACTCGATGTAGTGCTGCTCTCGGGTGTCTGCCCTTTACTCTCCATCCTTCTTTCCTTCCATTCTCTTCTGTCTTTCTTTCCTTCATTCTTTCCTTGTCCTTCTGCCTACGGGTGACTTTACACTCCCTCTTTTGTCTTTCTTTCCCTCATTCTTTCCACTTCCTTCAGCTTGTGGGTGACTCTACACTGAGTGACAAGCCAAATGGTTTCCTGTCCACCAGGCAACCATTTGCTACGCTGGGTGGTAACCATACAACCAAATTTTGGCGCCTGGAGGTTTAGTGGGTTATTATTGCGCTCCAATCGGATTGAGCCGGTGAAGGTTTATATCCAAGGGGTGATTGGGGTTGATTGCTCATGTAATGCCAGTCAGGGATGAGTGAGGCTGGTCACTCTCATCTTAAATGTCGGGACCAACTGCCTAGCCCCGGGCTCCTACGCTCCTCATGGGGCAATGTAGGATTGGATGATGGATGGATGGATGGATGGTGTGTGCAAGATATTCACATAAGTAATCTGTGCAGCATGTGAGATGGTGTGTGGGGTGAAGACAAAACAAAGGGGGGTGCAAGGAACAGCATGGAATCTAGAGGTGAGACAAGCTGTGGTGCAAAAGGAGAAAGCATACAGTAAGTGGATGGGAAGCAGAGGCATGGAGGATGTTGAGAGACGGAAAAGAAAGTTATTTGTACAAAGGAGGAGAGAGGTGGAAAGATTAGTAACAGCGAGTAAGAAGAGACTGGATGAGGAATTTGGAAGGAATTTGACTGTAAAGTGGAGGGAATGTAAGAAAATGTTCCGGAAAGGGGCAGAGATAGACAGGGTCATAAGGAAATTAGCGGGGGATTGAAAGATAAAAATGGTATCTTGCAAATAGAGAGGGAAGACAAAGCGAGCAGATGAAGTGAACACTTTTAGGAACAGTTTATCACAGAGAATGAAAGTAATGCGAGTATAAGTGGCTGGGGAATGGTTGGGACAAGGTGGGAGGCGAGAAGCGAGGAATAAATCAGTAGGATGGAAGTAGTGGAAGCAATGAAGGAAGTCAAAATTGGGAAAACCCCGGGAATTGATGGAGTGTGTGGTGAAATGATGAAGCATGGGGGAGAGATAGTAGAAGAATGGACGTGGAAGATGTGCAGATTGGCCTGGGAGGAAGGTAGAGTTCCGAAGGACAGGAAGTCAGGTATAATTATTCCCCTGTACAAACGAAAGGGGGAAAATAGAAGTGTGTAGTAATCGTAGGGGCATTTGTCTTTTGAGTGTACTAGAAAAAGTATATGTTTGGATACTTACTGACAGAGTTAGGGAAACAACAGAGGAATCAGCTGGAAAAGAACAGGGAGGTTTCAGGATGGGAAGAGGTTACGTAGATCAGATTTTCATCCTTAAGGCTTTGGAGGAAAAGTTTATTGAGAAGGGAAAGATGTATGCAGCCTTCATGGATTTGGAGAAAGCATGGAGAGAATGGATAGACAAGGAATGTGGAAAATATTAAGGTTATATGGAGTAAATGGGAAGTTGTTGAATCCCGTGTTGAGAATGAATGAAGGTGGTGTGGCTGCAGTGCTTGCGGACAGTGAACTGAGTGAATTTTTCTGTCAGGATGTTGGACTGAAGCAGCCTCAATGGTTGTTCAGTCTGTATATGGATGGGGTTATAGAAGAGATACATGGTAGGGCGGTGGATGTTGGAGCGGCCCTAATGAGAGAGGGCAGCATTTGGAAACTTCCTGTACTCTTGTTTGCAGATGTTACTGTATTGGTAAGTGAAGATGAAGGGGAACTGCAAGGCATGGTGAATGAGTTTTGGGAGAATGCGAGAGAAACTGAATCTAAAGGTGAATGTAGGGAAGAGTATAGTTTTGGTCTTCGAGAGAAAGGAAGTAACTGGATGTACTGTGAGGTTGGATGATGAGGAAATGGAAAATGTGAGTGGATTGAAGTACTTGGGTAGTGTGATGAGTAAGGATGGAAGTTTGGAGGATGAAGTACTTGAAAGGGTAAAACAGGGAAGAAAGGTTGCTGGTTCTTTGAAAGCAGTGATAAGAAACAGGGAAGTTATCACTGAAGTTTAAAATGTCGCTGCATGATAGTATTGTGATACCAACTCTAACGTTGGAAGTGAAGCTTGGGCCTTGTTAGAAGAATACAAGCCAAGAGTTAGAGCAGTGGAAATGAGTTATTTGAGAGGAGCTTGTGGAGTTACATGGAGAGACAGACTGACAAATGAGGAAGCAAAGAAGCGTTGCATGGATGTGGATGTGACAGAAAGTGTTAGGAGAAAGACATTGAGATGGTTTGGACTTGTGGAGAGGATGGAGAGCGAGATACTAACAAGGAGAGTGTATGTGAGTGACTTGGAGGAGGGAGAAGGAGGGAGAGGCCGAGGATGACATTGAGAGATAGAGTGGAGAGGTATATGAGAGAGGGTCTGTGAGGTGGGGGGAGGGCAATGAAATGGCGGAGGCCGGGGCGACATGGAGTCGATTTGTTTGTGTTTGAGTGTAAGGCGTCTGGCAATAGCCAGATCAATAGATTTTCTTTTTAGTGCATGAAGTTTCAGCAGTTTCCACAGACATGTCGCCCGGTCAGTATGTCGGTGCACTGAAGCCGCATGAAGGTCATCTTGTATTCCTTAACCCTTTAACCGCGGGCATTGTTTTGACCCGACTGGCCCCCCCCGCGGGGGTTCCAGCCAAAATGTACACAAACTTTAAACCTTTATGACTCTGCACAGAATAAATCTAGAGCGAAAAATAAGGTACCATTAGAAAGTACTAACCTTTGGCTTTGCAATGATGTAGGTTTCATGATTTCGTTGACTATCACTGGATAGGCAGTGCCATTAGAAGTGAGCGAGCTAAAATCACTATTTTTTGCTCACACACCATTACCAAATGCCAGCCTCATTCTGATAATAATACTGTAAACATATATGAACACTGCACATACGATAAACACCCACTCTGTGTTCACTGAGGCAGGTAAAAGGCACTGTAATTGCCCGCACTTCACTGCCACATCAGCGGTGTTGTCACTCACACAGCTGGACAGATACTGATGCGTGTTTGGTCAGGGGTGGGGCGGGGGGCCCAGGGGGTGGGAGGAGGGAGGTGGGGGTCGGCTGGAGTGAAAGAACTTAATAGCTACTCTCCCTTGAAACAATTGGCGCGCGGAAAAATGCGCGATATTCAAAATACTGTATTCACAAACAGTCCAGAATGACACCCGCGGTTTGGCCCAGTTTTTGCAATGTCATTCTGGAATGACACCCGCGGTTAAGGGGTTAAGGAATATTAGGAAATCTTTTATCAGAGGTAGAGTGACTTAAAGGTAGAGTGACTTAATTCCCATCGTCACTAACTCAAGAGTTGCCATTGATTGCCAGCTAGTTCAATATGGAAGTCAGGCTACTCATGCAGAGACCACATAAATCGCATATCTTTGAAAATCTCTTCCGTGATATTTAATGATATACCGTACATAAGTTCTTCATGATATTATTCTTTAGTAGTTATACTAATTTCCTATATATGCTTTAATGCGGTAAATGCAGGAAAACGTTACTATAGACGCCGTGAAAGCACACCGGGTGTGACAGCATTCATCACATATTTACAAGTCTCTAGGTGCACATTTTGTTTGAAACCCATATAATTTACCTTTCTAAAAGAACGACGCTTCATCTCCAAAATGCTGAAGAATATCTACAAAGTTTTTCATATGAAAAATGTAGTGTTTAAAGCCGAAATCGTGCAGAGACCGCCGGCCGAGCCAAAATACCTTACAAAAACTAAAAAAAACACACCAGTGGTGTACCCTGAACAGAGTATTCCTCTAGACTTCAGGAAATACTTCAGTCTAGGTACTGTCCATTTTTCTCTGCAACGGTTTTCCATGATCTTTGTACAGTAAGTCCAGCGTAGCAGTAGACACACGTGAGTTTGTTATTGTTTGTAATCGTAACGTACGATCTTCAGCCTTGTCATGCTAATATTTCTTTATGAAGAATCGTTACATGTTTCTCATAACACTGTTTATTTTGTTCTGATTGACACATACATGAAATGGATGTAAAATAAAGCTCATCGGTATTTAAGGAGGGAAAGAATAATAACCATCCTCAAACCGAGATGGTAGACTCAGCCAACCATTTCTTTGTTTTCCTTGACTAAAATACAGCCTCTCTTCCTTGTAGCAGTGACTAAAATAATGTTGTTATAATTTCTCCCTTCCTTTTAGTGACACAGAGGGCACATAAAATGAACGGAGTTTAGTAGACCGACTTTGATGTCGAAAATTAAATAATCTGGTGAAAAGTGGCAGTTTTTCCTTGGTTAGTGACATCGGGAATTGTCAGAGCTGTAATAATCAAGTGATTACTTTTGTTTTTCTCTTCTTAAAGGATTCCATTGATGTGTGTGTGTGTGTGTGTGTGTGTGTGTGTGTGTGTGTGTGTGTGTGTGTGTGTTTAGTTATTTTGATTTTTTGGTCTATGCACTGAGTCATAGAGGTTTCGGTGCTCTTTGGTGTGAGTAATTTTGTGTACTAATATCTTTTATATTGTGCGAGTTTTAAACAAGGCGCCTGTAGGGCTAGTGGTTAGAACACTCCAGTCGGGGTGACGACCTTGCTTAGGTTGGATGGTAATCATGTAATGTCACCATTGGAAGAGGGCTAATCATTAACCCATAATGTACTGGGTTACGGTAGTCTAACCTCGAGTCCTACACCTCAAAAAAAGGTATACTCTGTTCTGGGATTGTCAGATACCTTCTATATGACATCCAGGATGCTTCAGAATGATGTTAACACTTAAAACTAACACTCATTGGAACAGAACTGACAATACATGAGGTGCTAACAGATATACGTTCATAGCTTTCAACATTCAGACGGTGTCCTCTCTTTTGCCATCATTATTAGCACATTCATGGACCAGTTCAGTCAACGGGAAAGAAAATGTTAAAAATGTTTTCCATGTAAGTGTTAACATCATACTGAAGAACCATGTATTTTCCTAAAAGTGACAAAATACACACACACACACACACACACACACACACACACACACACACACACACACACACACACACACACTCATAGCGAAAATATAATGCATATCATAATCAATTCAAAATAAACTAAAACTCAGAAGCCAAACACTTCAGCCGCCTGATGTTTTAAGTTCGGTTTGCTGGTCTTTGCATTTTGTAGAGGGTCTTAAATTCTGCAGCTATGTGGCATTTCTGAGTTCCCGAATTTCATTGGAATATTGCATATATGGCGAGATCGTTGGGTTATCGGGAATTCAGAAAGGTTTAGTACGTTACCTAAGTACTGACTTACTGTGAGTTTCGCAGGGTTCCTTTTGTAATGCAGGGTTATCATATGTTCGTAGGCTATCAAAAATCCCATAAAATAATCAAGCTCTTGTAGATTCATACGGTCATCGTATGTTCCGTAAGTCTGTTAGGCCGTTGTAAGCTTAAGATCATCATATCACTATAGTAAGTTTGGCAATATTGTATTCATTGAACATAATGCAGGATTTAATGTTAGCGTAAGTACTGGAGGGCTTCATATGTACATAGGGTTATCGTAAGGCCGCAGAATTAATTGCTTCAGTCCCTTGCCCTTTTTCCTGCTTCCAGACGATTTTACTTAGCTCTGGCACGATATTCCGATGTGATGCGGTTACTTTTAGCCATAAATCTCATGATTTTATATTTTTGTCAAAATTGCATATACAAAAAAGGCAATCGTGACTGTTCAAGGCAAAGGAAACTAAAGGTACTTTCCATCTTTTCATTTTCATTCAACGGATACACACACACACACACACACACACATATATACTTTACACGCGTGTGTACAAATGCTTTTTACGCTCCTAGCTGGGAATCGAACCCAGGACTTCTAGATGGAAGCCAGGCACTGTTACCACTTCACCATGGCGTGATAAGAGCTAAGCCACCTGAATTCTATGACGAACCAGGTGTCCGTCTGAACACATTAGGATTTCTGCTAAGCCCCACGCAACTCGGCAAGTGACAGAGCAGTTTTAATCCACTCCAGCCAAAACACGAATGTCTTTTTATGTTGGAGAGACTCACATTACACGCGTGTGTACATATACTTTTTACTGTCCTAGCCGGGAATCTAACCCGGAACTTCTTGATGGAAGTCAGTCTCTCTCTCTCTCTCTCTCGTTCCCATCCCTTGCATTCCACTACCTTGGCTGACAACACCAGTTAGCATGCAAATATTTACTTTTCCTCAGATGAGAGTGAGGCAGTGTAGGCAAATGAAAGGTATGCCTCGCCCTTCACATTACCATAGGAAAGGCAGTCTGGTGAGTAATCTTCAGCGGGCTGAGATTATCTTGGGTTAGGTCAGGTTAGGTTAGCCTAAATTAGATTTGTCTATTTAACATTAATTCAGATCAGGTTAGGGAAAGACTGTGATTATTTGGGGGACTGTATTCCAAGCGGTTATTTTGGACCGTAAAACCTCTTCAATATGCTCTTGTATGTTAGTCATGGGAGCTATGTCAATTTTATACGATATGAATGACAAGATTGCCAAGTATAATAAGCAGAATAAAAGACGTGCTACGGTGCCTCCTAAGAAACACGGCCTCTGGCAGTGTTGGGGTCACGGGGGATTTCTCGTGTGCATAGGTGCTTTCCTAACATCTGTTTTGTAATTATGTACCTAGTTTGCCTGCTACATCATCAGGATCATATCTGTCATTGATGCAAACTACGCTGATATCAGATGTAATCGTAAAACAAAAGACAATATCCGGATGTCAAATACAAGTAAACTACGAAGGAGTAAATGCTGTACTGTCGGTGACATACTAGTATTTGTAATACCTTTGCCTTTGTGATTTATTTTGCATACCGGTACTACATGTTCATACTGTCTTGGATGCGACGTAAACCATTTTAATATAAACAGATTTTTCATCAAAAACACAGAAGAGAGCACATGACAATATTCATTCTGCAATGTTCAGAATAAATCGCTAAGGAAGAAGTGTTACGATATGAAGTATGTCACGTCAACAAAAATAAATATGGTCCCCCGCGATCATCTGAACCGCTTCCCACTTTGTCGTTATCCCCTCCCCCTCACCCACCTTCGTTATTCGAACACTGACCCGGCTCTGTACAGTAGCCTTAGTAGTAGAGCTCATCTTCCTGCTTTACCCTGATCCTCTCTAGCCCCCCCCCCTCCCTTCAGTCTCCCTTGTTCCTACTCCCGCACTCTCTACTCCCCCCCCCCATCCACCCATTACAGCCAACCGTTTCCTCAGACTCGCACGCCTGTCCGATTACCTGTTATTCTTACTATCAACAGATGTTTTATTCAATTTAGAGAGAGAGAAAAAAAAAAAGGCCCCATCTCATAGCTCGCCTAGCCCCTTTAGTGCCATAACTTTCCTTTTCTGTTTTATTCATAACATGGCAAGATGAATATAATACGGTTTAGGAAGACTTTTCCAACATCATTAACCATTTATTTTGATACTTTTTTTTCCTAACTTGAATATGGTGGTCTGGAGGCAGCAAGAATACATCAGCGGAAGACGACACCTAATTCACGAGGTTAATGAAATCCCTAGCAACCTTAATTAAATCGTCTGGTGGCAACAGGATTAAACTTAATGTAGACGTCATCGTACTGAACAGCTTAATAAAGACTGGTTTAGTCCAATGAAGAAGAAATGTATTCGAGAGCTAGAGATATCTGATCTCAT
The DNA here is from genome assembly GCF_032717465.1 of Coenobita brevimanus. Classification (NCBI taxonomy): domain Eukaryota; kingdom Metazoa; phylum Arthropoda; class Malacostraca; order Decapoda; family Coenobitidae; genus Coenobita; species Coenobita brevimanus. The sequence goes on along the minus strand of NC_137014.1, from coordinate 24,390,769 downwards.
TCCACTACCGATAGATCGAAATAACATTATGTGATGATAGAAATAATTTTATGTAATTACACACACACACACACACACACACACACACACACACACACACACACACACACACACACACACACTTGATGATAGAAATAATTTTTTGTTTTTACACACACACACACACACACACACACACACACACACACACACACTATATATATATATATATATATATATATATATATATATATATATATATATATATACAGACACACATTTGGGTGGTCCAAAAATACAAATAACAGGACAGCATGACAATAACAAGTTGCTTCTGTTTCCTTTTCTTTCTCAAACGAACCTGCATAATTTCAATTCTCAAGATTAATATTTATAGGTCGCTAAAGTTTTCACTTATTGTAACTATCACATTGTTACACAACACCACAGACGACGTGAACATCTAACATTAAAACAGAAGTTTTTGTCACTACTGTTAAAATAAACAGTAAGCACATACTCAGAAAAGTCATTTCAGCACAGTAAAGCTTGTTATTTTTCAGTGAAAGTTCTATTTAACGAAAGCCTCCATCGAACAGCACAGAATGTCATGCTGATGCTGCCTCACAACGGTCAGGATGCACTGTTTCTGTCTCTTCTTCTTTGTGAGGGTCAAGTTGAATTTTGTCACAAGAGAAATTGCTCTTTCAGCACAGTCACTGACAACCGTCATTTTATCACAGGCCAATTTGAACCGTTTGTAGATGGGGTATTCATCCCAGTGGTGGAGTATCTTTCGTAAAAGTCGATCATCTTCTTCATCTCCATCTGGAAAGAGGGCTCCAAAAATCTCATGGTCTTGCCTGTTATGAACTCACTCAGTGGCTGCCGAGGAGAAAATTTCTTGCCTTCAAGTCGCTTCAGAGCTTTTCCTCATGGAAGGCCTCTTCAGGTTCTGAATCATAGTATTCTTCTTTGCGATGTCGATCCATTCATCAAAAAAGGCCAAGCCGATCAACTCCTTCAAAACGTACCAGAAATACCACTTCCAAACTGCAAAAGCTGTGTTGGTGAGGCTTCGCTCTGGCAGGCCACTCTGGAGGTGGCACATGAAGTCAAGGTCGTTTTGGTGAGCATATCTGGCAATCATCGCTTCGTTCCAGTACTTGACATAGCTGAGTGTAACAAACAGGCAGACACTACCCATCGCATGCCTTTCGTGAACTGTAAAATTAAACTGAGCCCTGAACAGGTATATCTTGAAAGCGTAGATGGCTTTCGCCATCCACCTGGCTTGGTGGAACGCGCCAGACATTCGGATGTTAACTGAACGATCTTGGACTTCACACAAGACCAGGAATGCTAGTAGAAGTTCTTCATAATCATCCCTAGGGTGGGATTTCTGCTCCAGTGCTGACTTGACACACTTGACTGCTGACGCCTTTGCCTGAACTAGATCACCACCACCATAGAATCGGTGTCCAAGATCTTCATCTTCTGTGGATGGAATCCAATGGGCTTTGACTAGAATTTTCCACTGCTTCTGGAAATGCATAAAAAGTTCAGTGTTTGGTCCCGATGTCGGCGTGTATTCCTTCTTGAAAACATCATAAATATGAATTGAAAGAAAGAGAACAACAGAAGCGATGGATACTTATATTTTTCGTTATTGTTTCTCTCTCTCTTCCTCTTTCTCTCTCTCTCTCTCTCTCTCTCTCTCTCTCTCTCTCTCAGTCGTCCGTATTCAAATGAGAGACAACTGTCTTGCACAAATGTCTGCTCATGGTATGAACTGTGTCTAGCCTTCTACGCATTTTATATTGTCATTTTCCCACTTGTCTTTGAGGCTTTCATAGAAAATGATAATACTGGGACTCATCATAATCAAACTTAATGTACCTTAATGAAACCCGACTCTACCCTGCCCAGGCTAACCCAACCCAACTTAACTCACTCCAATGCAACACTCAGCCAGACCTAACTCAGCCCAACCCAACTGGACCTAGTCCATCCTAACCCAGCTCAAAGCCCTCAAACCCGATCAGATCCAAACCACCCACCTAACCAAAGCTAACCTAACATACATATATTCCAACACAGGCGAACCCAACATATTGCAGCCCGACACGACCCAACCCTTACCCGACCAACCCAAGCCAAAGCAACATATCCCCATTTCCCACAGGCACATCTGTTCAACATTCCATGTTAATTCAAAACTCTAACTGGTGTCGACTAGGTCAGCTTTTGTACACCACGTTCTCAGAGAATATTCTGTTTGAGCTATAGCTTAATTCATGTACAGCGCTAGCTGTGGATCTTGACCCTATAATATGTAAATCTTGAGATGCTTGTATTGTACTCGTGGACGAGCAGTAGTTACGCGTGAGTAGGTTTGTAAGTAGGTAATCTTAGTTCCTTTTGTCATGCAATGACAGGAGAAGTTAAAGATGGATACTGGGTCTTGATTTGTAGTTTATTATCTTCTAAGGAAAAACTCAAGTTGAAAAAACAATGTGTAACATAAGAGCTAACTACCTTCTCACTGGGCTCCTCTTCTCTTTCTCTCTCCCTACAACTTGTTCCTGTAGCTAGCCTCCTGACTCCCGAACTCTTCCTTCCTTCTCTAGGAGGGCTTGTGTCACGTATATAACCCATATGTACGGGTTCTAGAACCTCGTGTTTGTCTGTGTGTATGTAGCACTTCCGGTGCCCTCTGGCATTCTTTTGTTTAACTCTTGCTGACACATTTCCCGTTCCCACACCAAGCTATACTGGTGTTCCTCTCTATTATGCTATCTGTGATAATGCAGCTTCCTACATCTATCAAACATGCTGTCTATTATGAATTGTATTATTATAATATGGAGTTCTGACATCGCTCGGTCATGCCAGCTGGAGAACCTACGACAGCATATATCAGTGACACTAGTCTATTAATGCGAAATACTGATTATAATATTGTATAGATATAATATTCATGATAATACTGTACTAACCTAAAAATATTCTAGAAACATATTACATTGTAAACGTATACATAATCGAGCAAATGCACTATAGTTAAAATGAGTATGGAATATTGTATAACATATTGTAAAATGTGTATTTATAACAGGCACATACATATATACAAATAATAGTTCAAAGTTAAGGTTATAGTAAGAGTTATTAATAAATTTGTATTATATATAAATATAATGATATTGGTATAAGCTTTGGATACTTGTATATCATAAAATATTAATTCAATTGTTGTCCCATAATTTTCTTTTATTTTTTTTATATGAAATTAACACTATTTATAATAAAATATTTACATTTCATTCAGGGGGTCTCACTTGAATGTTACTCTTCCTCTGACTCCAAGTTTGCAATTTTTGCATGCATTCTGTGCATTGCGAACAGCACTACTGCAAATACAATAGAGAAGATTATAAAGACAGAGGGTGCTGGGCTATACACATAATATGGGTTGAACATACTCAAACTCAGATCTTCCCAGGGCTTCATTGTTTCATTGATTAGTTGCATAGTTTCAAACTTAGGTGAAGTCAACTTAACACTTGTGCTCATGTTTAAGTCCATATTAGATAAAGGGTGGAAGTATTTGTATGTATGGTTGAGGATGGCATAGTGATTTGGTGGTAGATAAAGTGGACATGGATGGTGTAAGTACCGCACAGTAGTCTTGTGCTATGTATAATCCTGATGCTGAAGTATGAGATGGTGGTATATCTGGACAGATTATGTAAATTGATGTGTTATGAGTGAAGTAAAAAGAAAAAACTGTGAGTGTCCAATGCGCTGATGGTGTGTAGGTTTATCTGGAGCAAATGTGAAGCTGCAATGGTGATAAATATCGTGATTTCTTATGATAGCCATTTCACAAGGGACTGTTCCAGTAGGCTGAAACGTGAAGATGTACGCAGGACAAAGGTGAACAGTCTGTAAGGATGTATGGAACTTTGATTCAATCGTCGATTCACTGGCGAAAGCGACAATGTTCCCTCTCTTGGAGACCATGATGAGTTCGGTATTTGTGTCGATGTTGGTGATGACCAGTGTTATTATTCTTAGAAGGGAAGGGGTATATTTGATACACCGTGAACAGGTCGTCAGTTATGAATTATAAATGAACTACTACTTCTAAATATGGATAATATAACAAGAAATCTCTACCCCGGAACAAAGGCTTCAAACCATGTTTATGTATGCCTTGACTAATTATCTGACGTTGCTCATGAACTGGAAGAAGGTCAATTGTGATCTTGCCCTTACCAGCATTTGCAGTTCCTTGCATAAATGCCCTGTAACGAACTCTAGTGTTATCTAACTGGAGTACAATTGTGTCAATATTTTCCGTGATGAGTGAGAAGTGTTGGAAAAGTGTTATGTTTTCTTCCATGGCATTTATTTTGTCCACACTTTGGTGAGTTATAATTTCCGCCTCTTTTAGATTTTTCACGATTGTCTTCATTGATGAGTTTTGGCCGGCAACGAACTTGTTTTGATATGTTAGTACCTGAGCTTTTTTATTAAATTTGTTGTTTATTTCTTGAGAGCCTTCCTCTGTAGCCAATCCAAAGATGTTCCCCAGAAATGCACCACCCAGGTCAAACAAACCGCGACCTTGGCGAGTACGTGTGATGTTGTTCGTGTCAATCAATGCCTCTGTTTCATGAGATGGGAGATCTTGGATCATGATGAGCATAATTGATTTAGCCTGTTCTGTCTTCCATTTCGCTAACTTCACGATTTGTCACTTCCTTTGTGTTATGAGCTGAAAAATAGCCTCTTATCATAAAGTCCAGGGTTCTTAATGGTTTGGCATTGTTCTCCAAATAAGAAGGTAATTCGTATAAATAATCCAAACTGATTTCAGTACTCATGACATCTTTTACGATTGACGTCGTGGCCGTTGGAGCTATGAGGCATCCCTGTCGTACTATATGTTGAGGGTCTAAGTAAGCATTATCCTCTTACTATGTAGAGGAGAATCCATGGTATAAGTCCCCTCATTGTTACCTACCGAAAAAAAAAAAAAACTAATAATTTCCTAAACCAGTCATGCTGTGGTCGATGATAGTGATGATGTGCGTTACGGTTGGCTCATGGAGAACAACAACTTGCTTGTTTCACTTAGAAGGAGTGTAAATTAATATCTAGATCATGTAAATACTGTACTGTAGCCTTTTTAGGAACAGTTGCACCTATGTTTGTTTGTTTGGAATGCGACCTTAGTTTATTGCTGTAATTATAGTTGTCTTTTTGATTCGTTTCATGAGTAATTTTCGTTTTTTCGGTGGTGTCCGAGGTTGTATAATTGGTGGCTAATTCCCTTGGTACCCGTTTTAAATGATCAACATGAATTTGTTTTTCTTCGCCACTTGACAGTGACCTAATTGCAACTTTGTTTGCCGTCTTATTGATTACTCTGTATGAGCCCTCAAAACTGGGGGATAATTTATTGTCTGTGGTATAAATGATACCATAGACAATGCCTCCTAAGCTGATAGGCGATTCTTTCGCCTTTTTATTGAATGCCTCCGCATTTCTTCCCTGGACATTAGAAAAAAGTTCCAAATCCACAAGGTAGAAAACAGAATATCTCACATTATTCACACATGAAACACCAAAGGAAACTCAGAAGTAAAACCATACATTTATTAACAAATTAATTAAAGATATTGAAATACCAAACAACATTATCAATACTTAAACCCTCTTGAGACGTCCCCCAGGTCTAACAAGTCCCATTAATAAATTTATGAAGAAAAACAAGTAGTGATTAAACTCCCCCTGAAGCTAGGCAGAGGTGAAGAGACTGCGTATGGTAGCAGATAACTCCGGGAACAGTAGAGAAGTGGTATGCCTGCCATTCAACGCTGCTACATGGGAGCACACGGACGACCTGGGTGAACTCTCGCATGGTAGGTAAAATGGATGCCTCACCGACCCGGCCCTCGGCAGGTGTAGGATCCTTAGTCCCCCAAATTTGATACAAGTTAATAACAAAATAACAAAGGTACATAAATTATGGTTCTTCTGAGAAGTGAACCAAGGACCTACACAGCAAGCAAAAAGCTGAGTACAAAAAGAAATCATAAAGTTCAATATTTAAGTCTAACAATAAATCAATAAATAATGCCAATGATATAAATCCAACCAATAATATGAACACAGTGCATGGAAAAATATATAAAGTTCTTAAAACCTTAGAGCAAATTCACAGATATTTAATCAAGTTTCATATAGAAGACAGAACCAAAGCAAATAGAAGAATGATTAACTTTTACCTTAGTCCCGTCGATCTGCTGTTTGATGGTAGAGTGAATTGAATGGGTCACAGACGCCCTTATATAGCCTTCAGTCAGTTCGAAAATTCTCGTGAGATACATAACAAAGCTAATTTTATGAAGCAAATGAAACAGTAAGTAAACAAATGAGACAGAACAGGAACTTAAAAGATAATGAGACGAGACTAAAATAAAGGTTTATGAAACTTCAATTACAGACTAAATAATATTGAAAGGTTCTAAAAACGAATTACTGAAACTGTAAAGACTTACAAATGAAACGCATTGAATCTTACCAAATTAGGGTGAATATAACAGTCAGGGATAACATACAAATATACCAATATTACAATAATTATTAGGCTGTTTTTCTTGGCCCTTACAGACATCGATAATTGTTTTTTCACTCTCTTGTGTATATCCTGGAATTCAAGTAAACGGAGTTTAGGGTAATCATTGTAGTTGTATATGGGCAGATTTTTACCTTCGAAAATTTCATACGGTAAATTCTTATCTGTTCCGTGGATAATGAAATGTGGTGTGTGTCCTGTAGACTTTTTATAGATCCATTAATTGATAATTCTACTCTGGGAATCCAATCATCCCAGCTTGCATAATTTTATTAAGAATGTGTCGTAGTACATCCAATACTTTTGTTTTGTCTCTCTGCTAACCCATTGGATGCTGGGTGATAGGCTAAAACGTTAATCTTCTTGATATTGTAATGTTTATATATTTCTTTTAAGACATCAGAATTAAATTCACCTCCATTATCGCTTAGTAGTACCTTTGGGGTCGTGAAGTGACATATTACATTATCGATTATTGCTTTTGCTACTGTTTCTGTTGGCTTATCCTTAACTGGGGCTAAAATTACAAAGCGTGAGAAATGTCTGTTGCTACGAATAGGTATTGGTTATTATTGTATGATAACGGCAACATGAGTAAATCAACCGTGACAGTGTCCCACGGTTGATGTGGTACAGGGTAATTTCCTCTTGGTGCAGGTGTGATTGGGTACCCTTTGTGTTTTGCACATGATTCGCATCTGTCTATATGATTGTTTATATCTTTTCGTAATGATGGCCAGTAATATAACAGCTGGGCATGTTTAAACGTTCTGTCTTTTCCCGGATGTCCTGCATATGATCGTGTATCGTTCGTAATACTTGGGGTATCATGTCATAAGGGACCACTAATTGTTTATTATGTCTTCGGCGTTTCAGTTTCCTGGCCTGATCCTGTATCAGGCATTATTAATTATTGTGAATTGTTCGAGTGGTATATATGGCTTGGGTAATTGTATGTTATCCCCATTTTCTAACTCGTAAATAACTTTAGACAACGTTGGATCAAGTCTCTGTGCTTTCGCAATTTCATCATGGTTTGGGATGTTTCCTTCGAGATCTAATGCCGCGACATGAAGTGCATTCGGGTTCCTAAATCGTGCATCAGCTGCTAGATTTATTTTGCCTTGTATGTAATAAATGTGTACATTGTAGTTTTCGACTGTACATTTCCATCTTGCTGTCCTCCCAGAGAGGAGTTTTTCTTTAAACATACCCACTAGGGGTTTATATAGTAAGTGAATAAGTGAGTTTCGTAACCATATACCAAATCTCGAAACTTTTGTAATGCAAATATCACGGGAAGTGCCACTAAGTCTTTAGTAAAATATTTTTCTCTGCACCTTTTATTTGTCTGCTGGGAAAGGCAATTGATTGATTCTTTCCTCTCTTATCTTCTTGCATTAATACAGCCCCTAATCCTTTAACAGATGCGTCTGTGCAAATTATAAATGGTTTTGTGAAATCAGGATAGGCTAAGCATGGTGCATTTGTGAGTTTATCCTTTAATTCATTAAATGCTTGTTTTTGTTCATCTCCGAATTGGAATATAGCATTTTTTTTTTTACTAGTTTGAACAGAGGAAATGCTATCTGACAGTATTGTTGTATAAAGGCCCTATAATATCCTGCTAGACCTAAAAATTGTCAAACATCGTCTATAATAGTTGGTTCAGGAAAGGTCTCTCACTGCTTGTATATTATCATCGGATGTGTGTATGCCTTTTCCATTCAGTTTGTGGCCTAAACATTTTATTTCCTTAAAGCAAAATTTGCATTTAGACAGCTAAATTTTTAAACCAGCATCACCAAGCTTTTGTAGGAGTTGGTCTAATTTCTGGAGATGTTCTTTTATGTCATTAGTTGCGATAATTATATCATCAAGATAGACGAATATTCCTTGTCCTAGAATTCCTGACAACACTTAATTCATCAAGCTTTGAAAAGTGATTGGTGTTGTCATCAGTCCCATTGGGATTCTCTTGTATTGGTAATGTCCTGTATTTGTGGAAAAGGCAGTGTATTTACATGACTCCTTATCTAATGGTATTTGATAATAGCCATTAAGGAAATCGATTGTGGAAAATATATTATTTTCTGGTCCAATGTATTGCAGGACGTCAACCTAGCAATGGCTTTGGAAATCGGTCTGGGATTGTGTGATTATTTAGTTTACGGTAATCTACTGCCGCACGCATTTCTCCGTTTCGTTTACGCACAAAAAATAATGGGGCATTCCACGCGGAGACTGATAGCTCAGTGATACCAAGTTTTAGCATTTCATCGACATACTTGTTTGCAAATGTACGTTGTGATTCTGGGACTCAATAAGCAGGTACAAAAATAGGTTGTGTGTCTGGGTGCACGTTAATTCGTGAATAATCAGGTTAGTACACCCTAATTGTTCTCCAGGTAATACTACCGTTTGCCGATGTTTTTCCAACAATTTTAACAAATCACTTTCATCAAATTCACTTGAGTGAATCGAATTCTCTTTTAATGCTTTCTCTATCTGTAGATTTTATCACACTTGTCGTCCCAGCTAAAACTATCTCCATTACAGAGGCGGGACATTTTTCAATATTAAATATACAAGTCCCCTTTTTCAATTGTACTTCCCCATTCATGTGATTAATTAGGAGCACCTGAGTTTGCCCATCTTTATTCATCTGACATAATGCGTTTTCTACTGACAATCCTTTCACTTTACATAATTCTTCCAGGACAAGAACAGTACTATCCTTCAATTTACTGTTTATGGTAACTTTCATGTATGAGTTAGGAGGAATAACTAAATCACTGGTGAGATGGGCGGGAAAAACTGACGAGTCAGTACTGTTACCTCGGTCTCTAGCGCGAGAGGCTGGAAGGTGGAGGGGGGGGGGGAAGTGGATCTATACACTCGTCTGTTTGTGTGTTTCTTTAGTCCTTTAATATTTCCAATTCTTTTTGGTTCTGTTTTACTAATCAGTGAGAAATCTCATGGTACTGGTAATTCTTCTATGAATTCATTATTAAAGCCTATTCCATTCATTTGTTGGGGTAAAGTTATTTTCTTTGTTCTCATGGATCTTAAGCCTAGTAGCATGTTAGCTTTTATTTCTAAGTTTTCGACAATATAGAAAATTGGTCTTGTTGTCTCTGTGAAACTGATGTTTAACTGTATCATGCCTTTTACTGTAATTTGTTTGCCATCTACTGTACTGTATATAAGTCTAAAATCAGATTCTTCAAGAAAAGTTACTTTCTTCTTATTTGTAAAAATTTTATCTAATTCTTCTTGTATTATTAAGTTCGCTGGAGAGCCTGTGTCTAAGAACAAAGAAACGTTTTGACTCACATACAGCTAGTATCATGATACCCTCTTTTCCCAACATGCCTCCTATGTGAATTTTGGACTTGGTTTTCTTTACGCCTGATCGTTTTTTGTCGTGACTTGGTCTTTCCTCGATTATGAATAGTTTTTCTACTGTCTTACAATTATTGGTCCAGTGACCCTGGGACCAGTGATCCCTGCAGTATGGATCACACCCTTCCACCTTTTGTTTATCTTCTATCGTTTTCATAAAGGAGTCATTCTTTGTGTGTCCTGATTTCACACAATAATAACATAGGGTTGATCTCCCGAATGTGATCCTCGAGATGACTTCCTATATTTAGTTGTATTTGTGGCGCCGCTTCTGCTTGGACTATGCACAAACTTTTGTGACTACCCGTGACCTGGTGTTTGAGAGCGCTGCCTCGAAGTGTGTAGTTGTTTGTTCTGTCTGTTTTCGGGTTGTGATCGATTTTGTTCTTTGTTTTGGGTAGTTGTAGCTGATGTGTCAGTCATACTAATTCTAGTAGAATTTGACTGTGTTTCAGTCACCCCTGCTTTGCTACAATTCATCTCTACCTCATTCATAAAATCTAACAAGTACATTCCTTGGGCGTAAGGAATCGTCTTAGCTATTTTGAGGACCCTATCAGGTAATTTACACAAGGCAGCTACATAAGCACTGATGTCTACAACATGCACTGGTGAGATCTTTTCATTTTCTGTTATCCAGTTTGAATTTTTCAAAAGTAGCTAATAATGTTCTTTTAATTGTGGAAACATCCACTATTATTTCACTCAATGCAGGATTTGTTGTGTGTTGTCTTACAAGATCCACAATCTTATGTAATTGTGGGAATATACTTGGCAAAAAGTTTATACCTCCAGATAATTTTTTCAGGAATTCTGGTTTAAACTCACTGTCAGGACTCCATATTATAATAATACAACTCATAGCATGATAGACAGATGTAGGAATCTACATTATCATAATACAATACATAAGAGACAGTGTAACAAATAGGAACACCAGTCAAGGTGTGGGAATAGGAAATATGTCAGCAAGAGTTAACCAAAGGAAATGTGTTTGTGATTTCGGTGGGAAAGGAAATGGGTCGGCATTTCTGTAAGGAATGCCAGACATGCACTATGTCACTGGAAATGCTACATACACACAGACACACACAAGATTCTAGAACAATCCCACATTTACAGTACACGTGACACTAGCTCTGCTGTACGAGAAGGAAGGGATTAGAGAGGCAGAAAGGGGCTAGCCATAGAACCGAGAGGTTGTGAAGAGAGAAAGAGAGAAGAGGGGTCCAGTGAGAACTTAGCTAGTAAATTACGTTCCTGTGTAATACATACACTGCTCAACTGAAACTTTTCCTTGAAAATAATAAACTACAATCAAGACCCTGTATTCATCTTTAACTTCTCCTGTCTTCGACTTCATTATAACTAAAACCAAATCTCAAGATTTACCTATTATTTGGTCAAGATACCACATATCATAGTTGGTGGCAGCAACGGACGACCCGACGCCTACAAACCATCACTTCTACAATCAATTAACCACAATCAAGTATACAATAAGAAGGACGAGTTACGAGTGGGGAATAAGTAAACAAACAAACGAAAAGCAAGTACACGGCAACAACCACCTGATCCCCACCGCTCTCTACAACCACCCTCTACCATGTGGGCACCATCCAGCCCTCTTAAGCTACCAGAAGAGGCTGGATGAATCCGTTGCTGATGCCTGTCCAGGATGCAACACAGCACCCCCATACTATTAAGCACATTATGGAAGACTGCATTGCACACAATCACCTACGCCAACAACACAACATACACTCTTTGAGAGCTCTGTGGGAAAGCCCGGTCTCTGCCATGGCCTTCCTATGGGACTCGGGGCTGTTCGGCCAGACTGCCTAAGGAACAACTACTGCTACTACTACCACCCTCTACCTCCACCAAGCTGACGCAGGAGTGCAGGAGGTCAAGACGACAACAGCAAATACCAAAGCCCACATTCACAACTCATCTTACTCACCTTTCTCACTCAGTTTATTCACCGCTACTCATTTACTCACAACAGCTACCAGAGGGTAGGAAGTCGACGTCACTGTGCATGTTTGCTTAGATGACGCCACGTCAATCAACGTGTGTCTGACACCACGCACCTCTCATCCACTGCTCATTACTCATCCTTATTCACAGATTCTTACTCATACTCATGTTTTTCCAACGGCTATTGAGTGGGAATTCGATGTGAATGGTGAGGTTCGACTATGACTAAAACTGTTGTGCACTAGAATGAACACTGAGATCACCAAGCCCTGAATATTCGGGGAGTAATATCATCTATCAGAACGGCCCTAGAATTACCGAGAGTGAGATCTTCTATCAACACTGCACTTACCTTCTGAGGTTGACATCTTCTATCAACACGCCTCTCTGAGTGACATCATCTGTGTCAAGTGGGTGTACTTATACTTTACTTATTTCGTCCCAGTGCTTTAAATTAGGTACACTCACGTCCTTTACTTATTCATACTTAAAACCTTTCATTTACTAGTACTCATTTACTCATCGATTTAGTTAAGACATAAATAAAAGAAATGTTTCATAACATCATACCCTAGCAACATGAGTTCATTTTAGCTGAGTGATATGACCGGGATATTTTCGTCACCACCCGTGTTAGTAACAGATGTTATACAGTTAGCGGCCACTGCAGATCCACAATTAGGAGAACAGGACAACACACCCACCCTACAAAATTCTCCACAAACTAAAGACAGAGAAACAAATACATCATTTCTAGATGATAATGTTGACTATCGGAAAACTCTCCCTGATGTAGCAAGTGAGGACATTGTCTCTGACTTGCATATCTATGAAAATTTACTGAACAGAGTTCATCGCTCAGATAAAACTTATTACACTATTCCTTCACACAACGATAAACAACCCCAAGTGAACCTTACGAAACAACCAACCAAAATTAATAACGCAGGGAATGCCACAAATCAAACATCCCAATCTCATGTTTACGTTTATCATGAGGATAAAAACATCCCAAAATTCTCAGGCACAGAAAAAGATCGCATTGATGTAATGTCTTTGATCAACCAGTGTGAACAATACTTCGTAAAGAGGCACGTAACAGATGAACAGGAAAAATAACAATATTTTCCTCCTGGACATATCAGGAGAGATGATGCCCAGCAGGTGATATGCTCAGGTCAGATAAGTTTCTTAAAGCTAAGGCATATGATGAGTTTAAAACATAATTCCTGAAAAAATTTTCTGGAGGCATAAACTTTTTGCCAGGCATAATCCCAGAATTACATAAGATTGTGGATCTTGTAAGGGAACACACTACAGATCATATGCTCAGTGAAATAACAGCAGATGTCTCTAAGATTAAAAGAACATTATTAGCTACTTTAGAAAACTCAACCTAGATAACAGGAGATGGAAAGATGTCACCAGAGCTTGTCGTAAACATCATTGGTTATGTAGCTGCCTTGTGCAATTACCTGATAGGATCCTCAAAATAGCTAAGACGATTCCTTACACCCCAGGAATGTGCTTGCTAGACTTTATGAACGAGGTAGAGATGAATTATAGCAATGCAGGGGTGACTGAAACATAATCTCATTCTACTAGAATGAGAGTGCCAGACACAGTATCAGCTGTGAAACTAGCTACAACTACCCAAAACAAAGAACAAAATCGATCGCGACCTGAAAACAGACAAAACAAACACCCTCACGCTTCAAAGCAGCAGCATCAAACACCAGGTCACAGGCGTCACAAGTCTGCGCACAGTCCGAGCAGAAGTCGCGCCACAGATACCACTAAATATGGGAAGTCATCTCGAAGATCACATTCGGGAGATAGGTTCATTCTATGTTATTATTCTGTGAACCCAGGACACACAAAGAATGAATGCTATATCAAAACAAGATAAACAAAAGGTGCAAGGGTGTGATCCATACTGTAGGCATCACTGGTCCCAAGGTCATTGGACCAGCAATTGTGAGACAGTAGAGGAACTAGTTTCAATTTTCAAATCGGGGGAAGGCCAAGTCAAGACAAAAAACGATCCGCCCCCCCAAAAAAGCAAGTCTAAAATTCACATAGGAGGCATGTTGGGAAGTATCTTGATACCAGCTGTATGCGAGGCTCAAAACGTTTCTTTGTTCTTAAACACAGGCTCTCCAGTGAACATAATAACACAAGAAGAGTTAGATAGAATTTTTAGAAATAAGAAGAAAGTAACTTTTCTGGAAGAATCTGATTTAGACTTGTATACAGTACATGGCAAACAAATTGCAGTAAAAGGCATGATACGGTTAAACATCAGTTTCACAGACACTACAAGACCAATTTCTGCATTTTTTAAATATTGTTGAAAAGTTACCAATACAAGCTGATATGTTGCTGGGCTTAAGATCCATGCAGAGAAAATAACTTTACCCCCACAAATGAATGGAATAGACTTTGATATGAATTCACAGAAGACTTACCGGTACCACCAGATTTCTCACCGATTAGTAAAACAGAACCAAAAAGAATTGGAGATATTAAAAGCCAAAATATTAAAGCCTAAACAAACATACACAAACAGATGAGTGTATAGATCCACTCACAACACCTCCCCCAGCCTCTCACACTAGAGACCGAGGTAACAGTACTGACTCGTCAGTTTTTCCCGCCCATCTCACCAGTGATTTAGTTATTCCTCCTAACTCATACATGAAAGTTACCATAAACAGTAAATTGAAGGATAGTACTGTTCTTGTCCTGGAAGAATCATGTAACGTGAAAGGATTGTCAGTAGAAAACGCATTATGTCAGATGAATAAAGATGGGCAAACTCAGGTGCTCCTAATTAATCACATGAATGGGGAAGTACAGTTGAAAAAGGGGACTTTTATAGTTAATATTGAAAAATGTCCCACCCTTATGATGGAAATAACTTTAGCTGGAGTGACAAGTAAGATAAAATCTATGGATACAGAAAGTATAAAAGAGAATTTAATTCTCTCAGGTGAATTTGATGAAGAAACTGATTTGTTAAAACTGTTGCAAAAACATCGGCAAACGATAGGATTACCTGGAGAACAATTAGGGTGTACTAACCTGATTAATTACAAAATTAACATGCACCCAGACGCAACCTATTTTTGTACTTGCCTATAGAGTCCCACAATCACAACGTACAATTGCAAACAAGTATGTCGACGAAATGCTAAAATTTGGCATTATTGAGCCATCAGTCTCCCCTTGGAATGACCCTTTATTTTTAGTGCCCAAACGAAATGAAGAAATGCGTACGGTAGTAGATTACCGTAAACTAAACAATCATACAATACCAGACTGGTTTCCCATGCCATTGCTAAGTGACATCCTACAGAATATTGGACCAGAAAATAATGTATTTTAACCAATCGATTTGCTTAATGGATACTACCAAATATCAGTAGATGAGGACTCACGTAAATACACTACCTTTTCCATCAATACAGGACATTACCAATACAAAAGAATGCCAATGGGATTGAAGACAGCACCAAGCACTTTTCAACGTTTGATGAATTACGTATTGTCCGGAATTCTAGAACAAGGAATATTCGTCTATCTTGATGATATAATTATCGCAACTAATGACATAAAGGAACATCTCCAGAAGTTAGATCAACTCCTACGAAAGCTTGGTGATACTGGTTTAAAAATTAAGCTAAATGCAAATTTTGCTTTAAGGAAATAAAATTCTTAGGCCACAAATTGAATGCAAAAGCCATACACACATCCGATGATAATATACAAGCAGTGAGATACTTCCCTGAACCAACTATTATAGACGATGTTTGACAATTTTTAGGTCTAGCAGGATATTATTGGCCCTTTATACAACAATTCTCTCATATAGCTTTTCCTCTGTTCAAACTACTAAAAAAAATTTTATATTCCAATTGAGAGAACAAAAACAAGCATTTAATGAATTAAAGGACAAACTCACAAATGCACAATGCTTAGCCTATCCTGATTTCACAAAACCATTTATAATTTGCACAGACGCATCTGTTAAAGGATTAGGGGCTGTATTAATGCATGAAGACAGGACAGGAAAGAATCAATCAGTTACATTTCCCAGCAGACAAATAAAAGGTGCAGAGAAAAATTATTTTACTACAGACTTAAAGGCACTTCCAGTGGTATTTGCATTACAAAAGTTTCGAGATTTGGTATATGGTTACGAAATTCACTTATTCACTTACTATATAAACCCCTAGTGGGTATGTTTAAAGAAAAACTCCTCTCTGGGAGGACAGCAAGATGGAAATGTACAGTCGAAAACTACAATGTACACATTTATTACATACAAGGCAAAATAAATCCAGCAGCTGATGCACGATTTAGGAACCCGAATGCACTTCATGTCGCGGCATTAGATCTCGAAGGAAACATCCCAAACCATGATGAAATTGCGAAAGCACAGAGACTTGATCCAACGTTGTCTAAAGTTATTTACGAGTTAGAAAATGGGGATAACATACAATTACCCAAGCCATATATACCACTCGAACAATTCACAATAATTAATAATGCCTGATACAGGATCAGGCCAGGAAACTGAAACGCCGAAGACATAATAAAACAATTAGTGGTCCCTTATGACATGATACCCCAAGTATTACGAACGATACACGATCATATGCAGGACATCCGGGAAAAGACAGAACGTTTAAACATGCCCAGCTGTTATATTACTGGCCATCATTACGAAAAGATATAAACAATCATATAGACAGATGCGAATCATGTGCAAAACACAAAGGGTACCCAATCACACCTGCACCAATAGGAAGTTACCCTGTACCACATCAACCGTGGGACACTGTCACGGTTGATTTACTCATGTTGCCGTTATCATACAGTAATAACCAATACCTATTCTTAGGAACGGATCATTTCTCCCGCTATGTAATCTTAGCCCCAATTAAGGATAAAAAAGCAGAGACAGAAGCAAAGGCAATAATAGATAATGTAATATGTCGCTTCACTACCCCAAAAGTACTACTAAGCGATAATGGAAGTGAATTTAATCCTGATATATCACAAGAAATATGTAAATAATACAATATCAAAAAGGTTAATGTTTTAGCCTATCACCCAGCATCCAATGGGTTAGTAGCGAGACAAAACAGAAAAGTATTAGATGTACTACGACACATTCTTTATGTAAATTATGCAAGCTGGGATGATTGGATTCCCAGAGTAGAAGCATCAATTAATGGATCTATAAATAAATCTGTAGGAGACACACCACATTTCATTATATATGGGACAGATAAAAAATTACCATATGAATTTCTCAGAGATGAAAATCAGCCCATATACAACTACGATGATTACCCTAAACTCCGTTTACGTGAATTCCTGGATATACAGAAGAGAGTATAAAAACAATTATTGATGTCCAAGGAAGAAATGACGGAGGCATTTAATAAAAAAGGCGAAAGGATCGTCTATCAGCTTAGGAGGCCTTGTCTATGGTATTATACGAGAGACAATAAATTATCCCAGAAATATGGGGGCCCATACAGAATAATCAATAAGAGAAAAACAAAGTTGCAATTAGGTCACTGTCAAGTGGCGAAGAAAAACAAATTCAAGTTGCTCATTTAAAATGATTACCAAGGGAATTAGCCAGCAATTATACAACCTCGGACACCACCGAAAAACCGAAAATTACTCATGAAACTAATCAAAAAGACAACAGTAATTACAGAAATAAATTAAGATTGCATACCAAACAAACAAACAGGTGCAACTGTTCCTAAAAAAGCTTCAGTACAGTTTTTACATGATCTGGATATCGATTTAAACTCCTTCAATAAGTGAAACAACAAGCAAGTTATTTTTCTCCATGAGCCAACCGTAACGCACATCATCACTATCACTGACCACAGCATGACTGGATTATGAAATTAACAGATTTTTTTTTTTTCTCGGTAGGTAATGATGAAGGGACTTATACCATGGATTCTCCTCTACATAGCAAGAGGATATGCTCACTTATACCCTCAACATATAGTACGACAAGGATGCCTCATTGCTCCAACGGCCACGACGTCTGTTGTGAAAGATGTGATGAGAACTGAAATAAACTTAGACTATTTATACTAATTACCTACTTATTTAGGGAACATTGCCAAACCACTGAGAACCCTGGACATCATGATAGGAGGCTATGTTTCACAAACACATAACACAGAGGAAGTGACTGAAATAGTGAAGTTAGCGAAATGGAAGATGGAATAGGCTGTCATTTATGCTCATCGTGTTCCAAGATCTCCAATCTCATAGAACAGAGATATTGAGTGACACGAACAACATCACATACACTCGCCAAGGACGCGGTTTGTTTGACCTGGGTGGTGCAATTCTTGGGAACATCTTTGGATTGGCTACAGAGGAAGACATTCAAGAAATAAACAACAAATTTAATAAAGAAGCTCAGGTACTAACATACCAAAACAAGTTCGTCGCTGGACAAAACTCAGCAATGAAGACAATCGTGAAAAATCTAAAAAAGGCAGAAAGTATAATTCACAGGGTGTAGACAAACTAAATGCCATGGAAGGGAGCATAACACTTTCCCAACACTTCTTCATCATCACGGAACATATTGACACAATTATTCTCCAGCTAGATAACACTAGATTTCGCTACAGGGCACTAATGCAAGGAATTGCAAACGCTGGTAAGGTAGGATCACAGTTGACTTACTTCCAGTTCATGAGCTAAGTCAGATACTTAGTCAAGGCATACATAAACATGGTTTGAAGCCTTTGTTCTGGGGTAGAGATTTCATGTAATATTATCCATATTTAAAAGCAACGCTAACACCAACATCAGTAGTAGTTCATGTACCATTCATAATTGACGACCTGTTCACGGTGTACCAAATATACCCCTTCCCTTCTAAGAATAATAACACTTTGGTCATTATCAACATCGACACAAACACCGAACTCAATGTGGTCTCCAAGAGACGGAACACCGTCACTTTCGCCAGTGAATCGACGATTGAACGAAAGTGCCGTACATCCTTACATGCTGTTCATCTTTGTCCTGCGTACAACTTCACGTTTCAGCCTACTGGAACAGTCCCTTGTGAAATGGCTATCATAAGAAATCACGAAATTCATCACCACTGCAACTTCACTTTTGCTCCAGATAAGCTTATACACCATCAGCACATTGGACACCCACAGTTTCTTTACTTCACTCATTAGACATCAGTGTACATAATCTGTCCAGATATACCACCATCTCATACTTCAGCATCAGGATTATACATAGCACAATACTGCTGTGCTGTACTTACACCATCCATGTCCACTTTATCCACCATTAATCACTACGCCATCCTCAATCATACACACAAACTCTTCCACCCACTGCCTAATATGGACTTAAACATGAGCACAAGTATTAAGTTGACTTCACCTAAGTTTGAAACTATGCAACTAATCAATGAAACAATGAAGCCCTGGGAAGATCTGAGTTTGAGTATGTTCAACCCATATTATGTGTATAGCCCAGCACCTAGTGTCTTTATAATATTCTCTATTGTATTTGCAGTAGTGCTGTTCGCAATGCACAGAATGCATGCAAGAATTGCAAACTTGGAGTCAGTATTTGCTGGAGGAAGAGTAAACATTCAAGTGAGACCCCCTGAATGAAGTGTAAATATTTTGTAAATATTGTTAATTTGATTTTTAAAAAAAGGACAACAGTTGAATTAATATTATCATTATATCTATGTAAATAAAAATTTATTAATAACTCTTACTATTATCTTAACTTTGAACTATTTTTTGCATATATGTGCCTGTTATACATACACATTTTACAATATGTTATACAGTATTCCCAACTCATTTTAACTATAGTGCATTTGCTTCATTATGAATACAATATGTTTACAATGTATTATGTTTCTAGAATATTATTAGGTCCGTACAATATTATCATGAATATTATGTCTATACAATATTATAATCAATATTGTGTATTAATAGAGTATGTCAATGATGAATGCTGTCAGAGGATAGCCAACTGGCGTGTCTGAGAGATGTCAGGACTCTATATTATAATAATACAACTCATAGCATGACAGATGTCGGAATCTACATTATCATAATACAATTTATTAGAGATAACGTAATAGATAGGAACACCAGTCAAGGTGTGGGAATAGGAAATATGTCAGCAAGAGTTAACCAAAGGAAATGTGTTTGCAATTTCGGTGGGAAAGGAAATGGGTCGGCATTTCTGTAAGGAATGCCAGACATGCACTATGTCACCGGAAATGCTACATACACACAGACACACACAAGATTCTAGAACAATCCCACATTTACAGTACACGTGACACTAGCTCTCCTGTACAAGAAGGAAGGGATTAGAGAGGCAGAAAGGGGCTAGCCATAGAACCGAGAGGTTGTGAAGAGAGAAAGAGAGAAGAGAGGTCCAGTGAGAACTTAGCTAGTAAATTACGTTCCTGTGTAATACATACACTGCTCAACTGAAACTTTTCCTTGAAAATAATAAACTACAATCAAGACCCTGTATCCATCTTTAACTTCTCCTGTCTTCGAGAACACGATAACTAAAACCAAATCTCAAGATTTACATATTATATGGTCAAGATACCACATCATCATGTGTGTTAGCTCGAAGAAGCTTGTCTGACCTGAACAAATCACCTGCCGGACATCTTTCTTGATTAATCCAAGAGGAAAATATTGTTATTTTCTCCTGTTCGTCTGTTACATGTCTCTTAAATAATTGTTCACATTGGCTGATGAGATACATTACATCAATGCAGTCTTTATCTGTTCCTGAGAGTTTTTGGATGTTTTTATCCTTATGATAAACGTAAACATGAGGTGGGGATGTTTGATTCGTGGCATTGCCTTCTTTATTCATTTTTGTTGGTTGTTTTGTTAGGTTCACTTGGAGTTCTTGATTGTAGTGTGAAAGAATGGTGGAGTAAGTTCTACCTGATCTATGTACACTGTTAAGTAAATTTTCATAGATATGAAAGTCAGAGCTAAAGTTCTCACTTGCTGCATCAGAGGGAGTTTGCCAGTCATCTAGAAATGATGTATTTGTTTCTTCAGCTTTACTTTGTGGAAATTTTCTAGGGTGGGTGTGTTGTCCTGTTGTTCTTCAATTGTGGATCTGCAGTGGCCACTAACTGTGTATCATCTGGCACTGACACGGGTGTGTCGGAAATATTCCTGTCATGTCATTCAGCTAAAATAAACTCATTTTGCTAGGGTATGGTGTTATGAAACACTTATTTTATGTAAATGTTAAATGAATAGATGAGTAAATGAGTATTAGTAAATGAAAGGTTTTAAGTATGAATAAGTAAAGGACGTGATTGTACCTAACTTTAAAGCACTGGGAAGAAATTAGTAAGGTACAATCACCCACTTGAATGGCAGATGATGTCACTCTCGGAGACTCAGAGACGTGTTGATAGAACATGTCGCTCTCGGGAGGTAAGTGCAGTGTTGATAGATGATCTCACTCTCGGGAACTCCAGGGCTGTGTTGATAGATGATGTTAACCCCGGAAATTCCAGGGCTTGGTGATCTCGGTGTTGATTGCAGGCCACAGTCATAGTCGAACCTCACCATACAACGCCAAATTCCCACTCAGTAACTGTTGAGAATAAATGGGTATGAGTTGGAATGTATGAATAAAGATGAGTAACAAGCAGTGGGTGAGAGGTGCATTGTGTCAGACATACGTTGATTGATGTGACGTCGTCTCAGCAAACGCGCACAGCAACGTCGACTTCCCACACTCTGGTAGCTGTGATGAGTAAATGAGTAGCGATGGGTAAACTGAGTGAAGAAGGATGAGTAAGATGAGTTGTGAATGTGGGCTTTGGTATTTGCTGCCGTCGTCTTGACCTCTTCACTCCTACGTCAGCGTGGTGATGGAGACGGAGGTGGGGGCGGTTATTGAGAGGAGGCTTAGGGTAAGGTGGTCGTATCTCGCTCTTCGTTTGCTTGATTTGTGTTTCTTTCTTATGATATATTCGTTGTGATTGTATACTCGATTGTGTTTAATTGATTGTAGAAGTGACGGTTTGTAGGTGTTGGTTCGCACGTTACTGCCACCACCTATGATATGTGTATCTTGACCCTATAATATGTAAATCTTGAGATGCATATATTGTACTCGTAGACGAGCAGTAGGTACACGTGATTATGTCTGTAAGTATATAATCTTAGTTCCTTTTGTCATGCAATGATAGGAGAAGTTAAAGATGGATACTGGGTCTTGATTTATAGTTTTCTTCTTCAAAGGTAAAACTCAAGTCGAGAAAACAGTGTGTAACATAAGAGCCAACTAACTTCTCGCTGGACCTTTCTTTTCTTTCCCTCTCTCTACAAACTCTCGCTCCTGTAGTTAGCCTCCTTCTGACTCTCTAACTCTTCCTTACTTCTCTAGGAGGGCTTGTGTCACGTGTATAGCCCTTATGTACGGGTTATAGAACCTTGTGTTTATCTGTGTGTATGTAGTGCTTCCGGTGCCCTCTGGCATTCTTTTGCTTAACTCTTGCTGACACATTTCCCGTTCCCACACCTAGCTTTACTGGTGTTCCTAACTATTATGCTATATATTATGAGTTGTATTACAATAATGTAGCATACTGCATCTATCTATCATGCTATCTATTATGATTTGTATTATTATAATGTTTAGTTCTGACATGGCCAGTATCCCTCACTCTTTTTTTTTTATCATCTCTCCCTCCTTCCCTAACCCATCAACTCTTCCGAAAATGCCTCTCACTTCACACCTTCCCTCCTAATCCCCCTCCCTCTTCATTTCCAACCCCGTCCCTCTTTTCATAGCCTCCAGCCCTAATCAGTCCCCCCCCCCCACTTCACACCCCAATCCCAATTTCTAACCTCTTATTCTCTAACTCCCTTCTCCAGTCCCCCCCCCCCCAGAACTCTCTAATCTTTACCATTCCCTGTCCCCTTCCTCAGCTTCCTTACCTCCTTTCCCGATCCTCTCTACCTCGCTTCTTTAACCATCCCCCCTCATCCCCCCCTTCCTAATATCCCTCCTTTTCCTGAACAACCTCATCTCCCCAGCCCCTCACTTCCTTAATCCCCCTCTCAACTTCCCAACCCCCCCCCACAATGGAATAACAAAATATCCTATATAAAGTTGTCCATCCAATATATTACCATTAAGACTGGAATTGAACTCGGGACTCTCAGGTGAGAGCCAGGCGGCATACAACTACACCACCTGTGTAGAGTGCAGGTTTCTCTCTTCATTCTATATAAAGCTGATCCTGTATTCATTTAGGTTTTATCAGCCACTGTGCAATCGATTGGAAAACATTTCTCTTTTTAACCACATCAATCCTATGGCTTAATTTATATTACCACATAGTTGTTTATTCATATCACCAGACGATTATTTGATACACGGGAGATACCTGTCGAGCTGGACGGGTTAGGTGCAGCCTTGATTAAGTTCTTCAGTGCAAAACATCTTTCCCAAGAAAAGAAAATGGTTCAGATATAGGATTTAAAAAAATAACGTGCTCGGGCTGCACAAGCGTAATATCAGTTATACTGATGCATATATTCGCTCGAGGGCTGGACCTTGATATAGAAAGCTTTATGTCGAACAATATTCATTGAACGCCTTCAGTCCCACGTCATATACTCGTAATCATATTCTTTGCTGTCGTCAGAAGACTTTAGGGTGTATCGAAGATTTTTGAAAGATTAAAGGTCTATTTAAACTTAAAATGAATAAAAGCGTGCAATGGCATCAAGAATATAATTAACAATATATCATCGTACTGATGGGTTTAATCCACACAACTGGAGAAAGTAGTTTTTCATATAATCTTGCTTCTTCCAGACAGTGATATTCAGCACATACTGTGACGGGAGTAATGAAAGCCATGTTTAAATTTCCTACTTCGAAATGTCTCTTTCATGTAAAAAAGGAAAATAATAAAATCGTCTGTAGGCATGAAGAATAAGCATGACAGACGACCACGAGCTGAAGAGGTACAGCCTTGGATCTCAGTTCGAAGAATTAATTTCAGTAGGATTTTCAGCCACAGATGACGCTTTAATCGTTTTGTTGGTGGGGAGGCCCGGAGTCAGGAAGTAGGAGAAGCAAAAATGAGGTGTGGAGGGGTTAGTGGGTGGAGCCCTTGCGCTCAGATTCATTGCATCGGGAATGTGTGTGTGTGTGTGTGTGTGTGTGTGTGTGTACTGCAACGCAACGAACTACACGAAGAAATTTTGAAAAGAAATAATTTGGGGTAACGTAATTTAACAATGGTGAGATATTCGTATGTGATGTCACCATTCCTGTCTATCTAATGTCCTGCTTAAAAAGAAATTTCATCACTTCCCCTTTCACGCAGCTTCACTATGAATCTCTTAGATGAGATAAAGACTCGATTCAAATGCTACCTAATTTCTCTCTCTCTCTCTCTCTCTCTCACACACACACACACACACACACACACACACACACACACACACACACACACACACACACACACACACACACACACACACACACACACCACATCCCTGCCAGATGCCGTGTGAGGTGAAAGCTACAGTTAGCTGCTATCTACCTGTTTATCTATATGCCCATCTGTCTATAACCAGAACCTTCAGTCCTGTACATGCTGGCCACAAACAAATCGCTTCCTTGTCGTTTTTCCTTTGCCATTTGCTACCTCCCTCCAACTCACACCTTCCTCTCTCTTATACCTCCACTCTCCCTCTATCTTATCCTTAGTCCCCCTTCCCTTCTCCCCGTTAGTGACATACACTCATCTAAATAGTTTTTCAGTCTCCATCCTCTTTTCATGACCATCCCACCTCAGACTGTTTATCTTACCTCTTTCAGCGACATCCACTTCACCACAACGCTTTTTCACTTCTCCATTAGTCTCTTTGCCTGTGCACGTGACGTCACATGTTCTTCACAAATAACTCATTTGCCGTGCGGGCATTTATTAAGCGATTTCAAACCAGCCGTATCTAGGAATCCCCTAAATTGTAACAGTAATTACAAATATATACTAGATGTAATGAATAAGGTTTAAGGACCTGTTTACCTTACGCAGCTACCCTAACGTGGAGGTAACCGCAAGTGCTATTTTTTTTTTTTTTTTTTTTTAAATCTTGGACAGTGGCTGTGGTTCAGATGTGTCTTCAGTTAATATTGCAGTCTGTTCTAGTTTCGTAAAAGCGATTGCAACGAGCCGGTCAGTTTTACCGCTGTTCTTATGATACGGTCAAAAATCACTAACTGTGTTAATAAAAAACTGCATTAAGTTACATATACAGTCCTGTTGGGAAATATCATGGTATGTTATTTTTCTGCAAACTCATTGTTTTTATAGTTCTTTCACCATGAAATGTAGCATTTCGTACTTAGGAGTTCCGTATCGGGCAGCTCAACGGCAGAATACGAAGCAAAGTGTCGGTAGACCCAATCAAAGGATGGCACCGACCCACCCATGTCTTAAAATATATACACGTATACTGTAATTCTTCGTAGCTCATACATGTAGGTACTGATCTGTTTTTAAGCATCTAGCCTTAATTTCATGTCTTTTAACCAAAGACATCGCCTAAAGAAGGTAAAATATAACGTTGGCACGCTAAAATATAGTTAACATAAATCCCCATTTCTCCATATTTTCCCGCTTTCTTTGACCCGTTTAGCTCTAAAATGGCAAAATCGAGCACTTTTTTTTTTTTTTTACTTACCACAGAGGAGTTTTTTTCTCTTCTTGGTCCGAAGCGCAGTAGATATTGCCCGGAAAAGGTCAAAGGTAATAGTTCGGGATTAAGCCAACGTTTAAAGTTTTGATCTGATTTCCACAAAAAATGGCAAAAGGGAAATGGATGAGCAGAAAGTAAAGTGTTTCACGATCTCACGACACTGTCAACTTTCATGCTCGTGCAACAGTCAAATATTTCAGGTCTGAGAACATCGGTCAAAGGCCAAGTTCATAGAGTTACAAAAAAAGCTTGGCTACAGATTGATCATAGGGCGTGGATCTTGCTCTCACTCAGAGCTCATTCTCGTTATTTTCTCCAGAAAATTTTAATTTCAAGTGACTTCAAAAGGGATTGGGTTAGTTAGAGCCCTCACTAATCCTTTCATTACCATGATTTTCAAAGATCAAAAACTTACAAAAGTCGTCGGACCTCTCTTACATACAGGCTATAAAATCTTAAGAAAAATGGCCCCAAAAAGTTAATAAAATGTATGAGAAAGTAGAGATGACAGTGTGCCAGTGTTAGCGCAACAAGGTCAAACCAGTAAACCCATATGTAATGCTGTGATTATATAAATATTTTTTAATTTACATATGTTTGTGTAATGAATGGGTGGCTAATACAGTACTTATACCAGTATCGTGATACTGTTCGGGTACGCTTTTGCAACACCATATTGGTATTAAAAAAAATGAAGGGATGGGATTATGTTAGATTTAACTGCCTCAACTTTGTTCCGATGGTTTGGGGGACACTGCCATTTCCACATCTTAATATATACATTTTATTAATGTTTCATAGTGGTATATATATATATATATATATATATATATATATATATATATATATATATATATATATATGTAATTCATCATTCATCATCCAAGCCTACTTTGCCCTATGAGCAGCGTAGGAGCCCGGGGCTAGGCAAGTTAGTCCTGACATTTAGGATGATAGTGATCAGCCTCACTCATCCCTGACTGGCAACGTGAGCAATATATATATATATATATATATATATATATACATACATACATATACATATATATACATATCTATATACAATATCTATCTATCTATCTATCTATCTAACTATCTATCTATCTATCTATCTATCTATCTATCTATATATATATCTATCTATCTATATATATATATATATATATATATATATATATATATATATATATATATATATATATATATATATATATATATATACTTATGTACTTCTAAAGCTTTCGACAGAGTGTGGCACCATTCCCTTCTGTCCAAACTCCCTTGCTACGGACTAACGTCTTTTGTTCCTGTGATTTCCTCATATCTTAGCGACAAAAATTTGAGCAAAAGTAGATGATTATACCGGGTATTCCGATTTCCACTCAATTAACGCCAGCGTGCCACAAGGATCAGTTCTGGCGCCAGCCCTATTCCTAGTTCATATTAATGATCCCTTATCTGTTACACACAATCCCATCCATTCTTATGCAGATGACTCAACACTTCACAGTCTATTCACACTCAAACACCCATTTACAAAGTTTAACATCTCTAACTTTCAACTCAGTATAGCCATCTCCATGAATCAAGACTTAGCTAAGATCAATTAATGGGGACAAAATAACCTTGTCTCATTTAATGCTAGTAAAACCAAATATATACAATTAACTAATATACAGATATTGCCAGATTCGTTTATTACCTTCAATGCTACTAATATTCCCATCTCCAAAAGTATTGAAATTCTCTGTGTTTCACCTAACAATGCCCTCAGCTGGACTTCTCATGTTAAATCAGTTGCTAAAACCGCCTAAAAAAAACTTGGATTATTGCACGGAGTCGGAAACTTCTTCACTGACGAGGAATTAGCTATAATTTATAAAAGTCGTGTGTACTCTCAGCTTGAATATTGCTCACCCTTGCGGAATGGATGTGGAGAGGTTGCACTAAATAACTAGTCAAATTTCAGAACAAAACTGTTGGAATAAATAATAACCCTGCTTTTATAAATAAATTACCTCCCCTGCAATTAAGAAGGAATGTTGCCCCCCTTGCATTATTTTACAGATAATTCTTTGGCAAATGCTCAGACGAAGTTGCGTCAACTGTGCCACCTCTCCATGCCTTCCCTCATGCTATACGGGCATCTAGTATTACTCATGACTGGATTGTTACACAGCCATATTGCAAAACTTCTGTCTATCAGAATTCTTTTATTCCCTAAACTGCATCTCTCTGAAACTCGCTTCCCCGGAGTTGTTTCCCCCCAGACGTCAACCTACAGCTGTTTATGTCCAACTTTTACAGATAGTTTATGAATGGAAGACGTCAGTAATCTGGTGTGTGGATTATTATTTTCTGATTCATTTGTTTTTCCTTCCTCTGTTCTGTTGTTGAAATATATATATATATATATAGATAGATAGATAGATAGATAGATAGATAGATATAGATATAGATATTACTGTAACTTGACATCATCTCCATACCATTTTCTGATAACTACAGTACAGTCAAATTCTCGTATTGATTTCCTATCACTACTCAACACTCAAGACTAACAGATGCCAGTTTCAGACCAATTCCGCGTTCGCAAAACGAGAGGATGGTGTCATGTTTTAGTCACGTGTGTGTGTGTGTGTGTGTGTGTGTGTGTGTGTGTGTGTGTGTGTGTGTGTGTGTGTGTGTTTTTGCTTGTATAACTGTGAATGTGACTGTCTGGTTGTGTGCATGTGTGTCTGTGTGCTTCTGTCTGTGTGTTCCTTTTTATGGATATGTCTGTGTTTATTCTTTGTGTGTGTGTGTGTGTGTGTGTGTGTGTGTGTGTGTGTGTGTGTGTGACTATCTTTTCTTCCTGTTATCGTCTGTTGATCTGATTTTGTCTGTGTTGTATGTGTGTAGGTATGTATGTGTCTCTCTGTCTGTATCTCTGTTCGTATTTCTCTGTGCCAGTCTGTTTGTGGACATGTACATTTCACAATTCATTCGCACTTCAACACCCATTCACAAAGTCTAATATCTCTAATTTACAACTCAGTACTGCCATCTCCATAAAATAAGATTTATCTAGAATCATTGAATGGGGGCAAAATAACCTTGTCTCATTAATGCTAGTAAAATCAAGTACTGTTTATACAGTTTACTAATAGACAGATATTGCCACGTTCCTATATTATCATCAATGTTACTAATACATCTCTCTCCGAAAGTATTGAAGTTCTCGGTGTTTCACTTAACAATGCCCTTAGCTGGACCTCTCATGTCGGATCCTTACTAAAACCGCCTCGGGGAGGCTTGAGATTTTGTGCGGAGTTCGTTTTTTTTTTTTTATGTGCTCGACTCTGGGCATAGGCTTCACAGCCTACTCCCAAGGCCCAGTCGTCCACCTACAAATCATACACGTCTACATGTCACTGACGAGAAGTTGGCTGTAGTTTCTAGGAGTCTTGTGCACTCTCAGCTGGAATGTTGCTCAACCTTGTGGAATGGATGTAGAGAGGTTGCACAGAAACAGGTGGAGAAGGTTCAGGACGGAACTGTTAGAATTACTGCTAACCCTGGTGTTACAAGTAAACTAGCTCCCCTACAGTTAGGGGGGAGTATTGCCTCCCTAGCATTAATTTGCGGATGCTTTTGTGGCAAATGCTGAGACGAGCTTGTGTCCATTGTGCCACCTCTCCGTGCCTTCCCCTGTGCTGCAGGAGCGTCTGGTAGCGCTCATGACGGGAATGTCACGCTGCCACGTTGCAGAGCTTCCGCCTATCAGAGGTCTTTTGTTCTCCGAACTGTATCTCTTTTGAACTCTCTTCTCCAGAATTGTTTCCCCCCAAACTTCAACCTAGAGCACTGCAAGTCCAGCTGTAACAGATTTTTAATGCATGGAGGACACCAGTCATACGGTGTATGGATTTTTTTTTAAATAATTTGATTTTCCTTCCTCTGTTCTGTTATCAATGAAAAATGCATTTATGTATGTATGTATATTTATCTGTCTATCTGTGTGTCCGTCTGCTTGTATGTATGTATGTAAATTTGTCTGTATGCTGGCCTTTCTGTCTGTCTGTTCTGATCTATCTATCTGCGTGTCTGTTTATCTGTCGGCCTGTCTGTCTGTCAATCTGTCTATGTTTCTGTGGGCTTCGTGTGTGTGTGTGTGTGTGTGTGTGTGTGTGTGTGTGTGTGTGTGTGTGTGTGTGTGTGTGATGCAAGTGTCAAAAACGTTATGTTCTGATTTCGCCCGTTCTTGGTAGAAGGGCTGAAGGGCTGTCAGG
The DNA here is from genome assembly GCF_032717465.1 of Coenobita brevimanus. Taxonomy (NCBI): domain Eukaryota; kingdom Metazoa; phylum Arthropoda; class Malacostraca; order Decapoda; family Coenobitidae; genus Coenobita; species Coenobita brevimanus. Next base: position 24,360,659 of record NC_137014.1, on the reverse strand, counting down.
AGAGTTGATATAATTATATTGAAAACAATACATCAACATTTGTGGATACATTTGATGGTTGAAGTATACATTTTTTTTTTTAAATTTAAACAAGAGGTGGTGGAAGGCTCTGAGTATGAAAGAATGAAGGGCTATGATTCTGTTAACAATCAGCCAAAGTTCAAGATCATATGAAGTTTCAAATTGTACTCTCCTCTGGTAAGGTCAACTTACAGATATGTGTAATGATTTAGATCAAACATGGTAGAAAGGATCAGACTAAGGGAAGTGCGACGGGATAAAATCTTTAGAACAAACCGTCAAAAGTCATGAATCATCGCTGTGTCATCCAATACATTTTTTTTTTTTTTAAATAGAAATGAGCCAAAGTTGGTGGAAAGGATGAGAGTCAGTTAGGAATGAAGTAGGCCGATCTGTGAACAATCAGTCAAAAGTCAAGGTCACAGGCCATATGGCTTCAGCAAACGAAGATATTAATGGAGGCCACATATACTATTGTATCTAGTCGGAAGTAGCCAATGATTGTTTTTTTTTTTTTTTTTCCTGCAGTAAATACTACCCCGTCCACAACACAGCTCCATGATGAAACTCCAAGCTGTGCGGCCCTAACTTCAAGAGTCAAACAGGGATCGTGTGAAATACGGTATCGTCATACTATCTCTAAATGTATAACAAACAGAACATTGCTACAGGTTGTCCACCAGGGTTTCATGTAATTTTAAGACTCTACGAACTTTCCATGACAATTTTTCCAGATTATCACCAACTTTTAGAGTTATCATATGTCAGCTCAGCATTCAATTTGTAGAAACATGGCAATCATTGGTCAAGTTAAACTGGCATTAGTGCATAACTAAACACTGGAAACACACACACACACACACACACACACACACACACACACACACACACACACACACACTATACCGCTAGATATAGATATATATATAAATATATATATATATATATATATATATATATATATATATATATATATATATATATATCTTTGCTCCTGCTGGTTTAGTGGGTAATAAAGGTGCTCCAATAGGATTGAGCCGGTGAAGGTTTATATCCAAGGGGTGCTTGGAGTTTATTGCTCATGTAATGCCACTCAGGGATGAGTGAGGCTGGTCACTAATATTAAATGGTAGGACCAACTTTCCTAGCCCAGGGCTCCTAAGCTCCTCATGGGGCAACGGAGGATTAGATTATATATATATATATATATATATATATATATATATATATATATATATATATATATATATATATATATATATATCAGGAGCAGCAGCAGCAGTCATTTGAGTGTCCACTGCAGGACCGGCATATCCCGACCGAAGCGGGAACGGTAGAGCCCATGTTTCTTTACCAAGAGGCTTAGGCTTTCTGGTAGAGATTGTACAGTATGTAGGGTGACAAGTGCTTGTATGTGTAACTGTAGTGTTGAAGTGGCTTTGGATGTGTGTGTAGTCTGTGAACCAAGTGTAATCGGCCCGCGCAAGCTGACTGGGTGCAAGCATACTTTATAGTATGCGACACTGGTTCAACCACAGCATCCCTTATGTCCGCCAAACCAGTACGTGGTCGGAAGAACGCTCCCAAAGTTTATTACTCTGGCGGGGTGCGAACTCACGTTCTTCAGTGTACAAAAACGCACACTTTACAACTGTACCACAGAGGCTCCTATCTATCTATCTATCTATCTGTCTATATATATTATCATCACCTTCATCATCATCATATCATCTTCAGCCATTACAAGTCCACTACTGAGCAAAGGCTTCCCCCAGCCATCACCACGAATTCCTTCACTGAGCCAATCTTTGCCACGTTTCTCCTGCAAATTTCTCTATCTCATCTCTCCACCTCCTGTCTGCCTTTTTCTCCTACGCTTACATTCTCTTGGTGTCCAGTCAGTCAACCTCTTGCTCCATCGGTTATCCCTTGTTCTTGCTACATGGCCTGCCCACATCCACTTCTGTTCTTTTATAATTTCTATAATATCTTTGACTTTAGTCTGCTCTCTCACCCAAGTTGATCTTTTCCTGTCTCTTAAAGATATTCCCAACATTGACTTTTCCATTACTTTCTGAGAACGGATTAATTTATTTTCCATCGATTTTGTCAGTTCCAGTTCTCACAACCATACGTCATAGCTGGACTTATACATTCGTTATAAACTTTTCGTTTCATACAAACTGCCAAGCTACTTTTCATAATGTCTCTGTGTTTACCGAAAGCTTTCCATCCAATTGCAATGCTTCTTTTTATTTCGCTATCATTATCTTTCGTTAATTTTAGCATTTGTCCCAAGTAGTTGTACTCCTCGACTTCTTCAAGAATTTCTCCGCTTATTCTGATAACGCTTTTTGGTGTATGTGTATTAAACATTAGTTTTACTCCAGTTCATCTTTAGCCCTACTTTGAGACTTTCTCTGTTCAGGTCATTTAACATTTCTTGCAATGCCTCTGCCGTTTCTGAGATTAGGACAATGTCATCTGCAAATCTTAAATGGTTTAGTTTTTCTCCATCTATGTTCACTCCTTTGTTTTCCCAGTCTAGCTTTCTGAAAATACTTTCAAGGCATGCTGTAAATAATTTTAGTGAAATTGTATCTCCATGACGCACGCCCTTCTCAATCTTAATTTTTTTCCGAGTCCTTATTCAATTTAACTGTAGCAGTTCCCTCTTTATATATGGTTTCGAGCAGTTTTACAATGTTCTCATTCACTCCTTGTTCTCGCAATGAATATATAATTGCTATGTGCTCCACTAAGTCGAAAGCTTTTTCGTAATCAACAAAACCTAAGCACAGTGGTTTATTATATTCTGTAGTTTTCTCAATTGGCCGATTCATTGTGTGTAGATGATCAGTAGCCGAGTACCCGCTTCGGAATCCTGCCTGTTCAATGTTGGTTTTCTTCCAAATTTTTAGTTATTCTGTTCGTAAGGACTTTAGTGAAGTGCCTGTAAATGACTGATAATAAGCTAATGGATCGATAGTTACTAAGATCTTTTGAGTCACCTTTTTTGTAAAGTAATATAGCCTAACTATTGCATTGCACCATCTTTTGGGAATTTTCTTCATTTTTATACATTCACTAAATAAGTAGGCAAGCCTATTATGTACTTCTGCTCCTGCATCCTACAGTAAATCTGCTACTATTCCATCTTCTCCCGGAGCTTTCCCTCTTTTCATATTTTTAACAGAAATATTTACTTCGTCTGGTGTTACCTCGGGTATTTCACTTGTGTCAGCTGAAAAGCTAGTTATTTGTACTACGATCTTTGATGCATACAGCTCTTTGTAAAATTCTTTAACTCTCCTCAACATCTTATCTCTGCATTTATTGACTTCACCGTTTTTGTCTTCCATTGATGTAATTTGTAGCTTTCCTAGTGCTATTTTACTTCGGACCTGTTTCAGTCTTTTCCCTTTTTTTGATGGTTTCTTTGATCTGATCCATGTTTCTCTTTCTTTTTTCTTCTCTTTGTCTTTTGTTGATAAGTTTATTTAATTCCGCTCATTCCATTTCATCTTTGTTTTTACTTTCATTTCCTTTTTTTTTTTTTTTTTTTTTTTTCATAAGCTCAAGTGTCTTTCCTGAATATTTGTTGGCTTTGGTTGTATTAGGTTTTCCTACTACCTCCGCTGATTCTCTAAGCACTTTTGTTAGCCTGGCATTCATCTGATCTGTGTCACATTCAGCATTACTTAGAGCCTGATACCTGTTCCTTATTTCCAACTGAAAGGCTGCTTTGTTTTCATTTACTTTTTTTTTGGACATATCTTTTTATCTCTAATCATCGTTAGTCTTTCACTTTTGAAATTGAACCTGGCCGTGCCACCCACCATTCTATGGTCACTTCTGATATTTACCTTGTTGATAACTGTGACATTTGTGATCGTGTTATTCTTATCTGCTAAAATGAAGTCGATTTCATTATTATTTCTCCATTTGGGCTTCTCCATGTCCACTTTCTCTCTGTTCTTTTGTGAAAATACGTGTTCATTATGCTAATGTTGTATATTTCAGCAAAGTTTACCAGCATTTCTCCTCTTCCTTTCCTCTCTCCCACTCCAAATTTTCCTATACAAGCTTCTCCATTTTTTGGTTTTCCAACTTTTGCATTAAGTCTCCCATGAGTATAGTATATGTGGTCTTTTCTTCTTCCATAATCTGGGAGATGTCTTCATAGAATGTTTCTATTTCTTCATCTGAGCTTTGAAAAGTTGATGCATATACTTGTGTTACTTTCAGAGTATATTTTTTACACAGTCTGATTACCACCAGTGCTGCTCTGTCAGATACACTGCTGAATTTCACAATGTTGTCTGCAAGATTTCTGTTAATTAGAAATCCTACACCACTAACTCTTTCATTTTGTCTTCCTCTGTATTAAAATATGTGGTTGCGGTCTTCGAACTGAATTACTTTTTCATCTTTTCTGTGGGTCTCACTCGAACCTACAATATCCCAACTAATGTTTTGCATGTCGGTCATTAAGTTATCAAGTTTGTAATCCTCTGCGAGACTTCTTACATTGTATGCAAAGAGATTCATGGTTTTCAGATTGTTTAAAATCCCATTCTCTAACTTGCCAACAGTGCCTACTCACTTCTGTGGCACACTGCCCGTAAGCACAGAAGGCAGTGCGGTTTGACCTTTAGTAGACGATAATCCAACAAGAACGCCCGTCAAATCATCTGCAATAGAACTCATGTTTGGTTGGGAGGATTGTGGCAAATAATCTCACCTCCCTGCCACATATTTTCTGGTGAGATGTAATTTTTTTGCCACCTTATTCGTTATATTTGGTGGAGCCCTATATATCTATAGGGGGTCCCATGGTCCGCGCCGTCTAAGACGGTACCTTGTATATCTACAAGGCCTTCCCCTATCCGCCACCTGGGGACGCGCCAGGTAGCAGTGGGATCCTGCCCCTGGATTATATATATATATATATATATATATATATATATATATATATATATATATATATATAATGGAAATGAAGACATCATCTCACATAATGCAAATGTATAATGAAGTGTGCGGAAGTACCAGACACACCTGTATCGCAAAGGCCACATAGCAGTTACAAACACTCTCTCGAAAATGACACTAAAAATTCTCTTCGAGGTCGGTCGGCTTGAGCACTGTTTGGCGCTAAAAAGCACAAGAAATCATCTTTTTGTCAGCCTGTAGGTATATTTAATTTATGAAAAATGATGAAATAATTACGTAAAAAGGGCTGGGTTTGCACTTAAATACCTTACTAATCAATGGGATGAGAAAAGATAAAAATTCTAAGGGTATATGTTGCTGTTGTGAGTAACCCCGGACTATCTGGCAGAGAAGACTCATCAACAGCAGACAAGCAACTCACAATGCAGGGTCATCCCCAGTAATGGACCTATGATCCACTGTGGTAGACAGCGCCTCGCGATAGCCAGGCACGGGTCAGTGTGAAAGTTTGGTTCCCGGGTGGACGTCCCATTTGGGTCTCTCCAATCAGTTAACAGGGGCACCATAGTAGGCTCCACACCATACCGTTATCTGTCTATATGGTTACCACCCAGCGTTGTGTGTTTCCAGGGTTACATAAAAACATAAGATGATAAGTGCAATAGGCCGGTTAGCCCATCCTTGGCAGCTCCTAGAAGAGTAATTGAACTACTAGAATGCGATAAGGATAGCAAAGAAGAAGGCTCTCTCCCGCCCTCCAAACCCTCCAGCCGAAGCTGGCAGGAAAGAGTCAGAAGGAACACAACACAGTATAGAAAAATTGGCATGGACATTTTATAGGAAAGTGTGAAAGGAGAAAGAGAGTCTATCCTAGTGTAACCTGAAAGGGAAAAATAATGATTTAGTACTGGTTATAAGAAGTTTTTTTTTTTTTAAATATCCACCCCTTATTTGTCATATGCTTATCTAGTCTATGCTTGAAACTCTCAATGGAAGGGGCAGCAACTACATCACTAGGCAGCTTATTCCATTCCTCTACTACTCTATTGCCTAACCAATTTCTACCTATTTCCTTACTAAAACGTAATATATCTAGTTTAAAGCCATTACTTCTAGTTCTGTCTTCTATGCTCACTTTAAGCAACTTGCTAATATCTTCCTTATTTATTCTCTTCATCCACTTAAGCACCTTAGTTAAGTCCAATTAAGTCTCCCCATACTCTTTGCCCTTCTAGTTGGTGCAAATATAGTCTTTATAGTCTGTCTTCATATGGCAGATGCAGAACATCATACATCATGTATCATTTTTGTCATTCTTCTCTGTACATTTTCTTAGGAATTTATATCTATTCTATTGTATGAACACAAAAAATGCACGGCGTAGTCTTAATGTGGCTTTAACAATGCGAGATAAAGTTGCAATATTCCTTTAAGTGTCCTATTGCTCACGCTTCGCAGAATAAATCCTAGGACCCTCTTTGTTTCATCTCTTGCATGAATACTCTGTTGCCTTGTTTTGAGGTCTTTGCGAACCATATCTCCGAGATCTCTCTCGCATTCCGATTTACTAATTTCTTTGTTATCTGCGCTGTATTTAGTATCTCCAGTGATCTTGCCTACATTAAATGCTTTACATTTTCCAATATTAAATTCCATTTGCCATTTTTTTGACCGTTTGGACATATGTCGAAGTCCTTTTGCAAGTTAAGGCAATTGTCAGTCGAGTAAATGATATGCCCTATTTTTGTGTCATCGGCAAATTGCTAATATTGCTAGTGATTCCTAAGTCAGTATCATTTATATATAATAAATAATAAGGGACCGAGTACTGATACCCGTGGAACACCGCTAGTTACTAATTCCCAGTCCAACTTAGTGCCATTTATTAAAACTATTTTCCTCCCTACAGCCAGCATTCTATCCATGTTACGATATCGCCGTCTATACCGTGTGCTCGAATCTTTCTAACTAGCCTTTCGCGTGGGACCCTATCAAAAGCTTTACTAAAGCCCAGATAAATAATATCGTACGCTTTATCACTATCTACCTCTTTAGAGACCTCCGAGAAGAATGACAAGTTTTTGAGCAGGATCGTCCCTACCTGAATCCGTGATGATTTTCATTTATAAGATTAAATCTTTCTGAGTGTTCTTTAATTTTATTTGCCAAATTGACTTTAGCATTTTTCCTACTATTAGACTTATAGTACGATAATTTGACCAGCTGCTATATTACCCTTTTTAAAAATGGGCATTACGTTTGCTGACTTCAGGCCTCTGGAACTTCTGAATTTAAAGAATCTTTAAAAAATGTTTAACGTGGCTGACATAACAGCGCTCCTTTATAATTTTTGCATATATATCGTCTGGACCTGGCGATTTTTGAGATTTTAACTCATTAATTTCTTTCAATACGTCCTCCTTACCAATGGTTATTTTACTAAGAATATTCTTCTTAGTATCATCGTAAGTATTTGCTACTTCACGGAGAAGGTCTAGATTTGCCTTGGTAGTACTGACACGAAGTAATTACTTAGGATAAAGCACATTTCTTTGCCTTCACTGTTACTGTTACCTAAATATTTCTGCGAGGTCCTATGCTATGTTTATTTTTCGTACGGTACATTTGGTAAAGACCCTTCGGGTTTTCTTTCGATTCACCAGCAACCTAAATTTTATAACCTCGCTTTGCTTTCCGTATCTCCCTCTTTACATCCCTATTCAAAGTCGCGTACCGGCTACGTAGGTGTTCCGCTCCACTTTTTGTTTTTTCTATTTATCCCTTTCCTTTGGCCTATGAGAGGTTTTAATCTGCTTAACCATCATGGTGATGAATTATTCGTTCTAAACGATTTTGAAGGGATATATCTACCTTCCGCCAATTGTTTTGAGAAAGTGTTCCCCTGAACTTGCCTCTCCTCTAGCTAAATTATTCAGACTATGCATACGTACTTCTTCGTTCCCAAATTCATGGAAAGAAGTCAGTATCCACCCAATTCCGAAGAAAGGAAGTTCCTCTGACCCCTCTGATTACAGACCAATAGCTGTCACATCTTCTCTTGGCAAGGTATTTGAAACTTTATTTATTTATTTTTTTGTATGCGAGGAAGAAGGAACCAAAGGCTATGAGCCCGCAATAACAGTTCCCTCCAAGAGAAAAACAAAATACAATAGAGAGCCAAATTAAAGATCCAATCATTTCGAGATGCATGGACACACACTGCTTTGGAAAGGCAGCAGGAAATACAGGCAGAGGGAGACAGTTCCAGAGTTAACCTGTTGCATAAATGAAAGACTGGGAGTAACGGTTAACTCTTGCATTAGAGAGTTGGACAGAAAAGGGATGAGAGTTTTGCTGCTAGACGGGTGCTACGCGCCCGTCATAGAGGTGGAGGAATGCATGCAGACAGTTCAGATGAGCAGTGACCATTGACGTAGCGATAGAAAAGAGATAAAAATGCAACAGTGGGGCGAAGAGACAGAGGTGGAGTTAGTAAGAGGAGGAGAGTTAATGAGACGAAAAGCCTTTGACTTCACCCTATTGAGAAGAGCCGTATGTGATAAAGAAAGAACGGAGTCGGCTTAATAAGCACATTGTTAAACATCTTGAATCCAACAACTTAATTAGTGATAGACAATATGGTTTTCGCCACAAAAGATCCACCATTGACTTACTCAATCTCTTAACTCATAACATCCATCATTCAATTGACCTACCTGGAGAAACTCATGCAGTAGCCCTTGATATTTCTACAGCTTTTGACAGAGTATGGCACCGTTCCATGCTGTCCAAACTCCCTTGCTATGGACTAACGTCTTTTGTTCCTTTGATTTCCTCATATCTCAGTTACAGGGAAATAAGAGTAAAAGTAGATGATGTATATTCCAATTTCCACACAATTAACGCCAGCGTGCCACTGGGATCAGTTCTGATGCCAGCCCTGTTCCTGGTTCACATTAATGATCTCTTATCTGTCATCCACAATCCCATCCACTCATATGCAGGTGACTCAACACTACATAATTCATTCACACTGAGACACCCATTTACAAAGTCTAATATCTCTGCCTCTCAACTCAGTACAGCCATCTCCATAACTCAAGATCTATCTAAGATCAGTGCATGGGGACAGCACAACCTTGTCTCATTTAATGTTAGTAAAACTAAATTTATACAATTTGCTATTAGACAGATATTGCCAGATTCGTATATTACCTTCAGTGCTACTAATATTCCCATCTCCAAAAGTATTGAAACTCTCTGCGGCTCAGTTAACAATTCTCTCAGCTGGACCTCTCATGTTAGATCAATTGCTAAAATCGCCTCAGAGAAACTTGGATTATTGTACAGAATCTGTAACTTCTTCACTGACGAGCAGTTAGCTATATTTTATAAGAGTCATGTGCACTCTCAGCTTGAATATTGCTCACCCTTGTGGAATGGATGTGGAGAGGTTGCATTAAAACAACTAGACAATATTCAGAAAAAAGCTACTAGAATTATTAACAACCCTTCCATTACAAATAAACTACTTCCCCTACAAGTAAGAAGGAATGTTGTCTCCCTTTTATTATTTTACAGATATTTTTATGGCAAATGCTCAGACGAAGTTGCGTCCAAGGTGCCACTTCTCCCTATCTTCCCTTGTGCTACATGGGCATCTGGTAGCGCTCATGATTGGAATGTCACTCGACCATATTGCAAAACTTTTGCCTATCAGAATTCTTTCATTCCCCGAACTGCATCTCTTTGGAACTCGCTTCCCCAGAGTTATTTCCCTCCAAATTTCAACTTGCAATTGTTCAGGTCTAACTGTTACAGGTATTTTATGAATAGAGGACACCGATAATCTGATGTATGGATTATTATTTTTTTATTCGAGCAAATAAAAGCAGAGGATGGAAGCAGTAAGGAAGAGATGGGCAGAATATTTTGAAAGATTGTTAAATGTAGAGGAGGAAAGAGTGGCTGAGATTGTGGCGGATGGAACGATGCAGGGAATAAATGTGTTGGGAGAGTTGAATGATTCTTTGTTCACGAAGGAGGAAGTGGAGAAGGCAGTAAAGGAGATGAAAACAGGGAAAGCTGCAGGTATGGATGGGTGTGCTGTGGAATGCCTGAAGGGGGGTGGAGTGACTATTGTTGACTGGTTAGTAAGATTGTTGAATGTGTGCTTTGTGAAAGATGTGGTGCCAGTTGACTGGGCAAGTGCTTGTGTGGTCCCGTTGGATAAAGGCAAGGGTGATAAGTATGAATGTACTAGCTTTAGGGGTATAAGTCTCTTGAGTGTTGTAGGTAAGGTGTATGGTAGAGTGCTAATTATGAGGGTTAGAGAGGATACAGAGGGAGTGATTGGTGATAACCAGTGTGGCTTTAGGAGAGGGAGAGGATGCGTGGATCAGGCGTTTGCTGTGAGACAAATGTGTGAAAAGTATTTAGCAAAAGGCAAGGATGTGTTTTGGGCATTCATGGATTTAGAGAAAGCGTATGATAGAATTGATAGGGAGGCTTTGTGGACTGTTTTAAGATTGTATGGACTTGATGGTAGGTTACTAAAAGGGGTGAAGAGTTTTTATGTAAATAGTAGAGCGTGTGTTAGAGTGGGAAATGCTGTGAGTGACTGGTTTCCTGTGAGAGTCGGGCTGCGACAGGGATGTGTGATGTCACCTTGGTTGCTGCTGTTTGCAGATGATACTGCACTGGTGGCCGATTCAGAGGAGAGATTGAGACAGTTGGTAGAGGAGTTTGGAAGGGTGTGTGAAAGGAGAAAATTGAAAGCAAATGAGAATAAAAGTAAAGTGATGAAGTGAACGAGGTTGGTAGATGGTAGGGAGATGAATATAGTTTTGAATGGTGAGTTGCTTGAGGAGGTAGAGTGTTTTAAATGTTTAGGGTCACATGTTGCTGTGGATGGAAGAATAGATGCAGAAGTGAAGTTTAGAATGAATGAAGTAGGAAAGGTGCTGGGAGAAATGAAAAAGGTGTTTAGATGTCGTTTGCTTAGAATGGATGTAGAGAAGGCTGTGTGAGGGTGTTGTGGTACCAGCTGCGTTATATGGGGCTGAAACATGGAATATGGGTGTAGCAGAGAGGAAAGGTTTGAATGTATTGGCAATGAGGTGTCTGAGGAGTATGTGTTGAGTGACGCGTATGGATCGAGTGTGAAATGATGAAATGCGAAGGAGAACTGGAGTTGTTCGGGAGATGGCTGATAGAGTTGAGCAGAAGATGTTGCGATGGTTTGGGCATATGGAGAGAATGGATAATGAGCGATTGGTGAAAAAGACAACTAGATCTGATGTGAGAGGAGTAAGGCTGAGAGGGAGACCACGAATAGGATGGATGGACAGTGTGAAGAGAGTGCTGGACGTGAGAGGAATGTCTGTTGAGCAAGGAAGAGTGACTGTGCGTGACAGAAATAAATGGAGAGAAATTGTGAATAAATAAATGATGACACAGCTCTGAGGGGATATTCTCCCGCATTTGGTCTGATCAACTAGTCAGGTCAAGTGCGGGTAAGGGGATGGGTCTATTATGATGTGGCAGGGGTAAACCAGCTCTGCTGTCGGGCCCTGCTGTGGATGTCACTGATTGCACTGCCAGTTGACTCTTGTGCGGTGTGGTGCGGTGAGGATCTGTCCCTTCTCCTCTTTGGGGCTAAGATGCAAATGAATGTGTTTGAATGGATAAGTAAATGGGGAGTGTGTCGTCCTGTCTCGGCTACCTCCCTTTTCTTGGAGGAAGCAGCCTAGGTATATAGATAGTATATAGATAGACCGATTGTTTTTCCTTTCTCTGTTCTGTTATTAAAAAAAAAAAAAAAAAACTTGGCCTCTATGTATCATATCAGTAACTCATTACATTTCTCACTGACCAGAGTGCTGCTTGGTACTTACCTGAGTTCATCTCCATCACCTGAACTACATTCCCACTTAAATCCTGTTCCTTACCTTCCGTATGACCTGAGCTTCCCCAGTGACCTGGCACACAATCCCACCCATTTCCTGCCCCTCACCTATGACCTGGGGTTCTCCACTGACCTGATTCTCCCTAAAATAACTAGTCTTCCCATGGAATACGATTCTAAAATAAGCTATTTATCCATGAAAATCTCGTATACGAAAATTAATAACGGTTGAGGGGTTTTCAGTAGAACAGATATCCCAAATAAAGATGAGTTTCATTACTTCATGATCGCCCTTTCTGAGTCGTCTGCCAACTTCTATATTGCTAATGACGTTTTCTTTATTAGATAAAACCATAGTCTAGTATATTATTACCTCTGGTGGGCTCCCTGATATACTGATAATGGAAATAATCCTGTACTACCTCTAGAAATTCTTCTGACTTTGCATCCCCAGTCTGATTTTGCCAATCTATCCTTGGCAAGTTAAGATCTACAATTATTGCTAAGCTAGACTGTGATGGTGTCCTGATTTCCTGCCGTAGGTGTATTTACTATCTGCTGTACTTAATTTTGGAGATCTGTAAATAGTTCCTAAGACTAATTTCTCTCTGTCCTTACTAATTTTAACCCAGACACTTTCCGTGTCTCGATTTATTTTAATGTCATCTTTATTGTAACAGTTTAATGAATCCTTTACATAACCGGCCACCCCCCCCCCCACACACTTTTTCCTCATGGTTTGACACAAAGATATTATAGCTCGTTATCTGATATTCTACTAAAATTCGCGAGTGTCTGTATTCATCCAAGTTTCACTAATAACGGCAATGTCTGTTTTCTCTGTACAGATTTAAGCCCTCAGTTCATCCAGTTTGTCACATAAACTCCTGCTGTTTGTGCAGTACACTTTCAAATTATTACAAGTACCTATACCTCTGCTTTGGAATTTACTTTTTTTGTTTTTGTTAATAACTGGGAAACTCTTTACAGTTTTTTTTCTATCATTTATCGCTTGTCTATCATCGTTTGTTCTGTACTCTGTCATTGCCTGCTCATTTTGAGGTGCCAGAGTGGATATATCCTCGCTAATAGTTAAACTGTTCTTCTTTTTGCAAGTCTCGACGCATCTATCCAAACCTGATGGTAATGATTTCTGAGTGTTGTTACAACTTCCTGTACATCTAACTCTTAACCTCGAAAAAAAAAAAAAATCTAACTCCTTGCCTATCGTTTTAGCTAAAACAGTTACTTCCTACCTATTAAGACGAGTCTCATCCCAAGTATACATGGCACTCCGTCCTTAAAACCGGTCTCAACTTTATCAGTACCTTTTGGCAACTAAAACATATTACCTTGCTCAACCATTCCCTCCCAACCCCCCTCCTAGGCAAAACACTGAGTACAACAGAGGTCCCTCCTCTCTCCCTAACCTTCTTCAACATACCTTTGTACTGCTGCCACAGTACCTCACGCCTACGCCTACCAGTATCGTTGTAATGCAATATAGAGTCACCTGAAGTGGAATAAGATATAAAAAAAAGTAACAGAGGGGATTGGAGTGTTACCATGATATAATATTCCCCTTCAAGCTAGACTCAAAACTAATGTATATCTTAGTATGCACATAGTAGTGTGTATGTGTGGTATTGTAAGTGTGATATGTGGCCCACTTGCCATTTTCTGTACTGTTCCACGGGCATCACTTTCCATAATTGCGTACTTAGGTCTGGTAAGATAAACGGCCAGGCTCCTCTCTGGGATTTACACAGTAGTCAGTTCTGAGGCAGGCCTGGTAGAGATGGGATCTATGTTCAGCTAGAGAGAATAAACACCCGTAACTTGCATCAGACTTTGGATTGACCTGAGTGGACTTGAAGAAGGTATAAGTAGTGGTGGCAGTGAGTAGTCCAACCTCCTATTTCACGTCTCCTACATACATACTCTGTGCAACTGTCACTTGCCCACACCTTGCTTCCTGCCTCTAGCTTCTTGCTTGCAGCCTCCTGCCTGCAACCACCCGCCTCGCCCTTTGTTCACTTGGCTTGTGGTGTGTATCCTGTGCGTTTTTAGTGAGGCCCTGTTATGCTGAGATACTGTCCTGCCCTGCTCTGATAATTTTCAATTCCCGCCAGCTACCAAGCAAACCCCACCCTACCATAAACTCAGTGCGTCACCCACCACAACCCCCATTACAGCCAGCCGCCACCACCACCATTCTGATGTCATAGAGGTGGGAGCGTGGCCAGTCGCAACTTTCGACGTCACAGTTTCTCTTCATCATAATTCTCCAAGCAACTCAGCTGCATTACTTGGTGGACCAGGCTAAACCATTCACACACCGCCACATCACAACCTGTGCCATCCCTCTCTCTCCATTCACCGCCTCCGCTCTCCTGCATGGGTGGAGGCTCCAACCTCACTGCTGTTATGAACTCGGCTCAGTGAACAACTGGTTCACTCTTACTGGACACATTTGTTTATATTTTACTATTTTCCCATCATCTTTGTACCTTTTTGTGGAGATTGCATGTAGATTTCTCTACAGATTGTGACTTATACTATTATTCATCTGATTTCCTTCACTACATTTCATTCTTCATATTTATTATTCATTTCTCCAATCATTTTAATCACTATTCTGTCTACCTATTCCCGGGCACCTTAATCCTATAAGGGATGGCCACAAACCAATCACCTCCATGTTGCCCTGCCCCCCGCTACTTCATTAACCTGCTCCCAGGTCACACACCTCTCTCTCATATACCTCTCTACTCCAGCCCTCAGTCTCATCCTTGGCCCCCCCTCCCTCCACCCCTCCTCGGCCTCAATCACATACACTCTTCTCATTAGTCTCTCGCTCTCCAGCCTCTCCACATGTCCAAACCACCTCAGTGAATTTCTCATAATGCTTTTCATCACGTACACATCCACACCACAATGCTCTTTCACTTCCACATTTGTCAGTCTGTCTCTCCATGTAATTTCGCATGCTCCTCGATAACTCATTTCCACAGCTCTCACTCTTGACTTGTGTCCTTCCAACAAAGTCCATGCTTCACGTCCATACGCTAGAGCTGGTATCACAAAATTGTCATGTAGCGACTTTTTTTTACGTCTATGCTCACTTCCCTGCTATCAAAGAACCAGAAATCTTTCTTCCTTGTTGTACTTTTTCAAGCACTTCATCCTCCAAACTTCCATCCTTACTCATCACACTACCCAGATACTTAAATGCACTCACATTTTCCATTTCCTCATCACCCAACCTCTCTGCACCTTTAAATTCCGTTTCGTACACACTCTTCTCAACTCATTCACCAAGCCTTCCAGTTCCCCCTTCATCTTCACTTAACACTACAGTATCATCTGCAAACAACAGTACAGGGAGTTTCCCTACGATGCCCTCTCTCATTAGGGCCGCTCCATCATCTACCACCCTACTTGTATCTCTTTTATTACCCCATCCATATACAGATTGTACAGCCACGAAGACATGACACTTCCCTGTTTCAATCCAATAGTTAAAATTGAAAAATTCATTCATTTCACTATCCACACACACTGCATTCTTAGCCCCCTCATACATACTCTTCACAGCATTCAGCAATTTTGCATTTACCCCATATTATATTCTTAATATTTTCCACATTTCTTGACCATCCACCCTCTCATATGCTTTCTCCAAACCCACAAGGTCGCATACAACTTCTTTTCCTTCTTTAAATACTATTCCTCTGAAGACCTAAAGATGAATATCTGATCTACGCAACATTTTCCCTTCCTAAAACCTCCCTGTTCTTCCACAACCCATTCCTCTGATATTTCCCTAACTGTCAGTAAGAATCCTCCCATATTCTTTTCCTATTACACTAAGAAGACAAATGTCTCTTTGATTACCACACACTTAATTTTCCATTTTTCCTTTGGACAGGGGAAAAATTATCCCTGACTTCCAATCTTCCGGGACTCTACCTTCCTCCCAGGCTAATCTGCACATCTTCCTTATCCATTGCACTACTATCTCTGACCCATGCTTCAGCATTTCACCACACACGCCATCAATTCCTAGGGCTTTCCCCATTCTGACTTCATCATTGCTTCCACTACTTCCATCCTACTGATTTCTTCCTCTCTTCTCACATCTCTTCTTTTCCCAACCATTCCCCAGCTACTTATACTTACATTACTTTCATTCTGTATGTTTAACAATTCCTTAAAGTGTTCTCTCCATCTGCTCACATTTTTTCCCTTCTCCACTAGCAAACTACCAGGTTTATCTTTCACTCCCCACCCAACGTCTTTATCACCCTGTTCAACTCACTTTACCTCTTTCCAGAACATTCCCTCCTCTATACACTCAGATTGTTCTTTTGCGTCTCAGCTTGCCTCACCTCTTCAGTCCACCATGTTGTTCCTTGCTCCCCCTTTCGTCTTCTCTTCATCCAACACACCACCTGACATGCCGCATAGATTTCTACTGTGAATGTCTTGCACACACCTTCCACCTCCTCCATCTGCTCCAAATGATATTTACCCAATCGCTACTCCACTTCTCTCTTATATTCTGCCTTTATTTTTTATCCTCTTTCAACCTTTCAACCCTCCTTGTATGAACTACTTTCTCTTATCCTTCCCTCCTTCTATTCCTCCGTTTGTTTTGAACCTTGACTTTCACCATCACAATGTGGTGATCAGAAAGTCCACTCCCACAACCTTTGTACTCTCTTGCATCCATCATACATCTTCTCATTCTGTCATCCACACACACACATAATAAATAATTGCCACCCATTCATTCAGGTCACCATCCACCCTTCTCATCACCCACCACGTATATCTGCGAATCATTCTGTGCCTGAAAAGGGTAATGGCCATTACCAACTCCTTCCCTGTACAGATGTCCTCTAGAGCACTGCCATTCTCATCCACTTCTGCAGGCACATCCCACTCACCCAGTACTCCATCCACCTTCACATTCCCTACTTTTCCATTCATATCTCGAATAAAAAACACTCTCTTATTTCTTTCAAAGTTTTCCATGCACAATTCCACATTTGCTCAGAACTCTTCTTTCACTTTACTTGCACGATCTTGTATTGGCGCATATACACACGGTTTGTAGTCCTACTTTCAATCTTACCCACACAGTCCTTGAGCCAACTGATCCATACTGTTTTATATTCTTCTTCCATCTCTTGTACACAATACTACATACTCCTTCTTTTGCTCTTTCATTTTCACCTACTCCCACACAGATACCCCATCCATCCTCCCACTCTCTCACATTCTCACCCCATTTAGTCTCAGTTATTCCACATTTGACCACTTTTGTATTCTCAAGCACCTGAACAATCTCTCACTCTTTCATCTCGTCATTCTCACCCCTTACATTGTATGTCGTAGTTCATACCATGTCCTTTGTTCGGACCTTAGTCGTCTCCTGTTGGCCAGCCCTGGTCTGAGGCTTCCTGTTGGTATTTTTAGTTAGTTGTTTTACGGGGAGGGGCACTAACCCTCCGCCAACCCACTTGTTGTCACGTAGGGGACACGTATTGGTTGGTTATAAGGTTACCACCCAGCCCTGTAAGTGATTTCCTGGTTTACAAGAAATCATCTGGCCTGTCACTCATTGTAGAGCTACTCTGAAATCGAGTATCGCTACACGAAGTGGGTGGATGATAGGAGACCCCATCTTCTTTAAGACATTTTCCTCAACATATTTTTCATTGTACACAATTAATTCACATCCATATATTATTCATTGTATATACATCAAACTCCATATATTTTTCTCATTGTATATATTTCATAATTGTCACTGTATTTATATATTCGCTTTTTTCTCTCTCTCTACCCCCTCCTGTTCAGACCCCATTCTTATTCATGAGCTACCACCAAAAAACTGAATTTTCTCCAATCTAACAGGCGAACAGAGATGAAACTGAAGATGATTTTGTTAGTGATAATGATGTGACATTCCTCTGTAGCGGTAAATCTTACACTAAATCTCAATCAACTACGCTGACTACTCCCATTGTTACTGATATTACTATAACGTCTACCCTTACTACTACTAATCCTACTACCGTTGTAGAAAATCCAGATAATTTTAATCCAGATACTCTTACTCCTTCTTCCCCAACTGATTCTCTAGTATTTCAGCCCTGTTCACCATTGCTTCTTTCTTCTCTTTCTGCTACAACTACGCCACCACCAACCTGTCACAGACCACCAATACTGTCTTACCTCCCGCTTCTCTCACACACTCGCAGCTTAATAATGACTACTCCCACATTCTTGCCAACTCAGACTCTTGCAGCGATGGCAAACCAAGCCTCCCCTCCACAGTTCATTTTCTTGGATGATATGAACCGCTCATAATTCGCTGAAGATATTTTCATATCAATATGAGATTTCGTCCGTGAAGTCAGTACTGATATCGATAACAGGCAGTTTCACACCGAACCACTGATGATCTCTAATCTTAAAGAGCGATTACATCATGGCAAATCGTGTACTGGATTACAATCTGGTTACTTTAACAATTCCACAACATTCGATGAATTTTGCAGGAAGTTAAAGTTCTGTTGTTCTCATTCTATAGTGGGTTCCCTCATTGATTTCTCCTCTCTCCGTAAACACATGAAGGATGACATGCTAATACCAGCTGAAGTAGCTGTGGTAGCAAATGCTATCAGTTCTGAGACAGGCCAGCTGTTGCGAGGAACATTATGGGTAACTCTTGTCAACAGGGATGATGTTATCATATTAAAATATTTTGGTCATTTATTGGGTTACCTTAGATTTATCAACTGGTTAGATTAAAAACAATTAGAAACAGCCTTACTAATTGGATTCAAACCAAGAAACAAATAGTTAGAACTTTCAAAGGAGATAGATGAAGGCCTAGGCCCAGGCGTCACTCATTAGGAAGGTAGTCGCACCACAGCTACTCACACTACAGATAGAAACATGAGGGATTTACCAACGCTAAAGTCTCAATGGAGCTTTCACGTTCGCAGCCGACTTCCAGAGGTGCCATTAACCATACTCTCTCTTACTCACGATGCTGATCACCTACAGCTGACCGTGACCAATCGACCGTGGGTCGGAGCCAACAATCTAACCAGTTAACTATGCATCGAGGCCAACTATACATGATTGTACGCTGCCATTGTGGTGTTTTTGGTCATCGTGAATGAAGCTGTTATCGTAAACAGGGCCGAACCTGTAGGGAGTGGTGACAGCTTACGCCTTTGCAACCCCACCATGCCTATTGCAAATATCATTAAGACTTGAATGGTCACCATGACAGATAAATGTCGTTACCTTGGACGACGCCGGTCAGGGGAAGAAAAATGCACCTTTTGGACAAATCGTACATAACAACCAAAGAACCTGAGCTGCCCATTCGTCAGATTGACCATCTGACACGTTTAAGTACAGTTATTCTAAGTCAAAGTGAAAGAGTCACATCATTCTTCATAGACTCTGGGTCAATGGTGAATTGAATACCAGAATCTCTACTAAACAGCATTAGGGGATCGATTTAACGTTGCTTGTGTATTATGTTGGAGGATAATTTGTGTTACCTTTACCTGCTGTCACAAATGCTTCATTAAAGATTAAAGGTGGTACCAAGATTGGGGATTTCCTGGTCTACCCCATCGGCTGTAAAGGTATGCCAGGATGTACCATTCTTTGTATCTACTAATGATGATGATGATAAACCACCTAGTGTGTATTCCATTAACTCCAAGGATCTTACTCCCACACTTTCATCTGACCCCACCTTACATGTACAGTCAGGGAAAGTTCCGCATTACCCACCTCTCGAAACACTGGTATGAGACGGATGAATACGAAACAGCAACCAGACCTCATATGTGTGGTAACTGTGGATGTGAAGGAGGGGGGGCGGAGGATTGGGGACAGAGTAGGGTTTGGTGATAGGTTGGGAATCACGTGGAAGTCTGCAATGTATGACTAGGATGGTATGTTTGAGTCAGTAAGGATAGATGACAATATGATTTTATGAAAAAAAAAAAAAATAGAAGTCTGTAGAGTTAGTGTCGTCAGGAAAGTTACGGCAGTTTGCTGGGTTCAGACAGAAGTTTGAATGCTTTCATTCCCTTTCAACTTTAACATGAGATGTTTCCCCAGGAGATATTTGTAACGATATAACATATAAATCTATCTATATCTATCTGTTTATGTATATATATTGTTACATAGCCTATGATTTCATCATCCTTTGTATAATTCTAACGTACAGTATGCTGCATGTTTGATCACGAGCGTGTTCTACCTCATTCCCCCCTTCTCCCCTTATAGTAGAGTAAGTCGTTCTTTCTGTTGTTCAAAGCAGGAGTGTCAACTCTTTGTCCCCTATGGCTTCATTTGCGCGTCCTCTTACAAGTTGTATCAAGCTCTGCCGGCCCCTATATAATGAGCTCAGACTCTGCATTAATTGCCACTTAGATCTACTCCTCATTTTGTTCACATCTCTGTCCTCCCCTGTACAGTTGTTATTATTTTTGTGAGTGCTCAGGAAGTCTCCAACCATCTAGGAGCTGTGTAATTTGAGTATGAGTGTTATTACATTTTTTCTTCTACTGTATAGCATAAGGTGTTGATTCGTAGGCCTGGTGAGGTTTTTGTGATTGGTGTGGAGTTTTTACTGTCAGCCAGTAGTAATAATATTTTGTATCTGTAATAATATATCCTGCATTCACTGAGCATTATCCGGTTTTCTCATTTTATCAGGGCTGACTTAGATAAATTTACACTTGCTAATTTCGTGTTAATAGAGGCTATTGCAGTTAACCATATATTTAACCTGTTTTTTGCCATTACATTATCCTTATGAGTCCTGAATGTTTAGTTGTTAGTTTGAGCATTAAACTTTAACTTGTAATTTTACCTAACTCTTTTGTTTTGAACGTGGAACTTTGCAGGACAGTTTTCTCTGTTCCGTAACAATATATATATATATATATATATATATATATATATATATATATATATATATATATATATATATATATATATACGGACTTCAGTAGACCGGAACTCGCTTTTATTGGACTTGGGGAGCTGCCGGACTAAATTCCTATATTGGAAAAAGTCCAATAAAGCCAGAAGCAGTCTGGACTGCTTGACCACTTCAGGTATGTTCACCAAAACAAGGTAAATAAAAGACATGTATATCAATGTACAGCACAGTATTATTATATATATTATACCATTTCATTAATTTAGTGAAGTTATAACACAGTACAGTACCGCAATGGTAGTCAAAACAGTTTAAAAACCATTCGTGCTATCCGGACTAATGTCAGATATATCGGAAAAAGTCAGGATTAGCAGGGGGAAGTCCGGATGTCGCATTTATCAGCATTTCGCATTATTTGGACTGGCTTGGCCCTCAATTAGTCCATTATAGTAAGGTCTATATATATATATATATATATACTGTATATATATATATATATATATATATATATATATATATATAATATATATATATATATATATATTTTATATATATGTGCATATATATATATATATATATATATATATATATATATATAGAAAAAAAACAATATATATATATATATATATATATATATGTGCAGATATATATATGTGCATATATATATATATATATATATATATATATATATATATATATATATATATATATATATATATATATATATATATATATATGTAGAGAGAGAGAGTCCTCACTTATGTAAAATACCTACTATGAACACACACCTATGTCATGGAGGTTACGAGTTTTGGCACATCTGGTCCAATTCCTCATTGTGGGGATCGAAACCCCTACTTCGCGGGCAATCGCTCAAATGGAGTGCCCAGCTTGTAGCAGACTGACTATTCGTCCCCTGAGAGCTAATTGTCGTTGTTGATGATCCATTCTGGGGTCATGGCCTCCTAATCATCAGCATTGCTTTTGCACTTTGATAATAAGTTGCACGCATTTTCATTGGCTATTGATACTGTGACACGAGCAACTCTCCAGTTAAACTCTCCCATCCCTGGCCACCCTCCCTTCCATTCACAATTAACAGACAGGCTGGGTCTGGCTGCTGCTTCGTGACTATTTGTCGAACACCAATGCTCTGAACAGTGGGTAATGTGGAACTTTCCCTGACTGTACATTCAATTAATAATTTTTTTGCAGACTTGGCGAACTCAGAGGGAAGACAGATTTGTTTAAACATTGATTAGAAATAGTTCTCGGTACTCAACCAGTTTATGTCCCAGCATATGACTAATACCAAGTGTAACAACAAAAAGGTGAGATAGTACAGGATATGTTGGATCGGGGTATCACTGAACATTCTGTCAGTCAATGGACTAGTCCACTTTTCTTTGTACCCAAAAAGGAGAGTTAAGACGAGTAATTGACTATCGTAGGTAAATTCGATTACTGTAACCAATCGTTTCCCATTGCCAGTTTTAACAGATTTACTAGAATCACTTGGCGAGCAAAATGTAGTTTGAACCTCCCTTGCCAGTGGTTACTGGCAAGTAGAAATGGAAGAGTCGTCATGGTCAATAACAGCATTTAGTACTCCTTCTGAACATTACTAATTTAAGAGACTCCCCTTTGGACTTAGAAATGCTCCACCAGTGTCCATGAGACTTATTCATTCTGTATTCAGTGGTGTGAGTGGTCATTCTCATTTTGCCTACCCAAATGTCATCATTGTAGTGAAGAAGTCCATCCCTGATCATTTTACCAAGCCACATGAAGCTTTGATTGCCTTCAAATGGCAGGTCTAAAAATTTAACTCAGTAGATGTGACTTCTTATGCAAGAAAATTATATTTCTTGGACATCAAGTTGATGCTGAAGGAATCCATACCTCAGATGATAAAGCAGTCTCTAACTTCCCAGAACCTACCAGTACTGATGATGTAAGGAGTTTTGTTGGTCTGAGTGGCTACTATCAGCGATTTATTAACCCATGGAGGCCAAGGTAAAATCTTCTCGCCTCACCTCAGTACGAAAAAAAAAAAAAAAAAGCTTTACTTCTAACCTTAATATCTTAGAAGCTGTAGAAGTTAGTGAAATGAATTAAAGACCATATTATTCATCAACTCTTCTTTTTGCAAGTGAAAGTATATCGAGGTCTGTAGGTCGTTGCATTGATAAGTAATGACGAGAGGAAGAGGATTAGTTTTTGCACCGAGAACAAGATGCATTTGTGCGTCTGCCCGAGGCCCCGACTATGGCTTTGCTTTCAGTGTGATAACTTCTCCATTACTAGATAAACTAGACACAGTGGTGTCCAAGGCATGCCCTATGGCGCTATCACTGAGTCCTTTCCTAGTATCCTTGGAAAGAGGTTTGGCAGGGGTGGATGAGGCAAAAGTCTACGTGAGGAGGGGACGAAATTGGATGAGAAAGGTTAAGAAAAGATCGTCCGACACCTGGCAAAGCCACAGAGACGACTGAGGTATGTTTGGGTGGGCTGGTGGATGTCTCCCTTGAGCTTTTGGTGACGAGATAAAGTGGAGGCCACTTCAAACTGTGCCGGGAAAGCATGTGTGGTTCCTACCGACACCCAGAGCCACCGCTTCACTGATTCTTTTACAGTTTTCTGACCGACACTGGCGGTTAGAGGTTAAAGAGTATGCACAAATCACCGCTCCTCTGACAAAATTACATACGAAAACGTACCATTTGTGTGGACTAAGGATCTGGCAGAAGCTTCTGAAACAAACTGGCATTTACAAGTGCTCAAGTCCTGGCATTCCCTAATTATAAGAAACCCTTTCTTCTCTGTACCGATGCATCTGGAGTAGGAATTGGTGCAGTATTGATGCAACTTGATCACGCAAAAGGGAAAAGTGGAATCGCCCACGTTAGCCGTGCCCTAAATACCAGAAAACGCAATTACCGTGTTACTGATTGGGAAGCCTTAGTGATTATTTGGTCTCTCAAAAATTTCAGAGATATACGGTTATCCGGTGGATTTCCAAACAGATCATCTCCTGCTTTGTGATTTGTTCAAAAGAAAAAATCTTACAGGTTGACTAATTCGATGGTCAGTTTTTATTCAAGACTTTAATCCAACCTTTCAGTGTGTGCCTAGTAAATCAAATGTAGTTGCTGATGCTCTCTCACATCACATTACTGTGGCAGTAGCACCATGTCTGCCCAATGAAACCACTTGCACAACTCGAGCCTCAGATGTTATCTTTAATTCTCAGTGCACCGACCCTCTGTGGTCCAAGGTAATTTGTTTTTTAGAATGGGGAGACACTTCAGCCTTACCTACTTTGCCAGTGCCAATAGACGTTTTCATGCTAGACAGTGGTATTTTGTATTCGAATACATCGTTTCCAGGAAAGGAAATATCTAACAGAGAAGTCCATCAAATTATTGTCCCTACTGATCTAATACCTGCGTGCTCCACATCATTCATGACACTCCTCATGCATCTCATGTGGGTAAAGATCGATGTTTGAGACACGCACGCATCTCAGGCTATTGGACTACTATGTGGAAGGGCATAAACATTCACTGTGACTCTTGTATTTCCTGTAATCGTCACAAAGAATCAACCAGACTATCTGCTCCACTTTTGCAATATCCAGTTTCATCACATCTAAGGGAAACTATCTCTACTGACCTTCTTAAACTGCATCTTACGAAATATGGTGCAGATTATTTGTTTGTACCAGTCGATCATTCCTGACGCTCTTGCATCCTCGTGGCCCTTCAAGATGAAACTGCTAAGAATGTCGTACATGCCTTTATAGACCAAGTCATTTGCCCATTCACTACACCTTCTACTGTTTTTACTGATAATGGTACAGAGTTTAACAACAGTTTCCTTGTTGATATATGTAAGCAATATAACAAGTGTAATGTCAGTCCCAATCATCCAGCTTCCAATGGCCTTGTTGAAAGGAAGAACAGCAAAGTTTTCGAGTGTTTGAGGTAACTAGGTTCTCAGAGTACGTGTTTGGAAGAATGGGTACCCCAAACTGTGGCTTCTATCAATAGTCCCATCAATGCATCCATTAACGAGTCTCCATTCTTTGTATTATATGGGTTCAGTAAGGACTTGCCTCATTCCATGCTATCACTGGAGCCGGGCTCACTCTATAATTTTGATGATTTTGTGAAAGTAAAAATGTCAGACTTTCAGAAAATACATCAGTATGTAAAAGCAATTCTGGCTTCATCTCAGGAGAAAATTGTACAATGCCAGCACAAAGTCTGCATCACCTATCAACATCAGTGTCGGAGATCTAGTAATTGCTTGTTTGTTTACACATATCTCTAAATTAGATGATAAATATACAGGTCCACACCGCATGATGACTTGGAAGGGTAATAAATTTGAAATCCAGGAACTATCCACTCGAAATACCAAATGGGTGCATGCAGACGATCTTAAGTGCGCCTCGAGGGGTCTGGTATTGGAAGCGTCACTAGGAGAAACTCCAACTTCTCCTCTTATTCCTTCCATTCCTTCTTCTGACACCATGCCAAACACATCTTCTCCTCTTGTCAATGAATATTGCTCAAAATTGTGCTCTGCACACAAGTCTCTAGCATAAAGATTTTCACTTTTTCGCAAACGTCTTTAACTTAACTTTATTTCATAGGTAAAGATGTTGTAGGCCAATCTGCTGGCTTATGCTGACCCACATTAGGTTCAGGTTGGGTGAGGGCAATGGCGCAGTGAGACCTGGGGCTCTGGTTGACTCGGAAGGCGAAGTAATGGTGATTGAAGATGCAGTCTCTTTGTGTTATTATTTTGAGCAGCTGGCTGCCATAGCCATCGTCCTGCCCCACTTCAGACGGCAGCTGGATGAAATACAGGCTTTTCTGTCGACCACCGAGAAAAAACACAAACAGGACGCCTTCTGGTGTCATCTTTACATACCCATTCTTTGGAATCTAGAATACATTTGTACAAGACCCTCCCACCTAAATGACACTTTTCCTAGGCAAACCCCTGTACGTCGTTCACTTGTGAAGCGTGGTCTCTTTGATCTCGGGGCAGAAATTCTGGGTGGCCTTTTTGGTGTAACGACTTCTCGTGACCTGAACTCAGATCAAACCTTGCTGAGCTGGCTGATGCCCTTGAGTCTCAAAACAGTGTTCTCCGAGGTTCAACTCTTTATGATGCAGAAGATCACGCCACACATAAACGATATAACACAAACACTAAAACACTTCTCAGGCGTTCTACAGAAACAAATTTCAAAAGTTAATATTGTATCTGAGTTGCTATATGTCAAACTACACCTGGACAACCTGCAACTTTCTCTGGGTTATCTTCTCTCCCAAATCACAACTTTCGTTCGTATTCTAATTGATGTCGTTGGTGGTCGTGTCACTTTAGACCTAGTACCTATCTCTGATCTTCGTTCTGTATTGAAATGGGCTCACTCTAACTTTGGCATGTCTCCAGTGGTTTCCCTCTCCGCTTTAGAATCCTTCTACCCAGTACCTTCCTTACTAAAGACATTGTTGTTCACATCCCTCTCCATTTTTCTATCACATTCGATTGCTTCCACATCTTTCCATTCCCCTTCTCATTTAATAATTCCGTGTTGCAGGCCTTTGTTTCCTCTGAATAATTTCTCCTGTCACATGCTCATGTCTCCATTGCTTTTACTTCCACTAACTATCTCAATAAGTGTGCTTCCCTTGTACCTACTTCTCATCTTTGTGCTGCCTATCTTCTTGTCATCTTCCCTAGTAGTACTGCACTCTGCGAATCTGCATTGTTTCGTAATTTTTCCGTACAATCTGTCTGTTCCTTCATTCTGGCCCCCAAACGCCCAGTGCACCATGCTCGTCTTGATCATGTTCAGTACTTCATTTTGAGTACCCTACTCTCTGTCAGTATCATTTTGTCCTTGACCTCCTGTTCGTGTGATATTTGCAAGTGGTTTGTAACAAGCTCCTGGTTATTGTGCCGTTAAGTCAGAATCTGTGGTTACTCATTCTATACGTCATCAGTATGCACTTCGCTCTAACAAATACGAAATTTTTCGACCTATCAATGTGACCTTCTATCTCCCTACTGCCAATCTATCCATTACCTCGGAAAACTTACGTATGTTGGATTTTCTTAATCAGAGAGATTTTGTAATGAATCAGTTTTCCTTGGCCTTCAAACGTTCCTGGAAACATCCGGTTTTTGTGTTCCTCCCGCGTTTGTTTCTCTTATCGGATTTCTTTTTACTATCGTGCGGCTCAGTTCTGGGTCAGACGAATGAAAAAAGACCACACGAAATAAGGGTGGCCACAGGAATAGTATCGTCACCAAGGGACGTTGAAACTGGTTGTACCTAATGCCGTTTGATGTGAGTAGCTGAAGTGCAAAGAACTTGTCACCTACTACTGAAGAGGAAAAAAATTGTCAGGTGGAGGAAACTAAATGATATGATGATAAATGGAAATTAAGTGACATTATGATAAAGGAAAGAACCCATATTGTGCAATGTTAATTGGTCTGAAAACATGGGAACATCTAATTAATAGTGTGAACATTACAACCTGTTGTGTCGTCACTGTCATAGGTGCAGTTGAACTAGAAGATGTTTCTCTGATTGTGTTCTTGCAGGGAGGACTTCAATTATAAAGTGATGATGTAAATTTCAGAGTGCTAAATTAACTACTAACTATTTCAGTTCATTTGACGTAGCATTTATATACTCATTATTATCATTACTAATTCCCCTTTACAGGTATGTAAATATTACTTGATTTCCTTATATTTCTACAAATAGTAAGTATTATTACCATCTTTTATTATACCAGCTTTTAACTATCATACTATTACATTTTAGCATGGCCATATTTTGTAAATACTGTGTTACCTTATTTTATTGGATCCAACCGCTTACATACAAACGTAACTAGGTGCCTAATCTAAGTATTTCCCCACTGTGTCAGGAGACAACTTTTGTTAGTCGGGAAGAGTTTGTTACCATGACTTAACCCCTTAGCTCCTAGAGTTCCTGTGTGAGGGATTTTGCTGGAAGGGTGCTAGGCGTACTGTCCTTCGCCTGTCGGCTCGTAGTCGCGATGCTCATTTGTCCCAACCGCGGGGTTCCCTTCTTTATAAAATTTTTAAAATGTCCAGTTCCGTCCCATACTTGGGACACGGGGCGCAAAAGGGTTAATATTAGTCTTAAACTAATGTCATTATATCTTAGTATACTGTATATCTAGTAGTGTGTAAGAGTGGTATTGTTAGTGTGATCTATGGTCTACGTGCCATTTTCTGTACTTTGCTTACTTAGGTCTGGTAAAACAAGCTACCCGGCTCCTCTTCGGTCTTGTGGTCAGTTCTTAGGCGGGCCTGATAGAGGTGGGATCTGTGTTCAACTAGAGAGAATAAACGCACGTTAATTTGCATCGGACTTTGACCTGAGTGGACTTGAAGGAGGTAAAGGTGAAACAGGAAGAGAGAAGGACAGACATGAAAAAGCAATGATAAACCTGTAGGAAGAAGTGAGTGGATGATGGTCACCACCACATACCTACAAAAGGTATATGTAATATATTCGAAAAACCACGATTTTCCCCCTGCACACTCCATTGCATTTTTAAAAATGTATAAGCATGTTTGTAGCAGCTATGGGAAATGAAGCTCACGGGAAACGCTATGTTTCAAACAGATCTGAAATACACCAATAAATTTCTTAGCTGGAGGAATATGAAGGACAGATAATTTTCGGAGCTTAATCGCTAAATACGTTTGCATCAAGTTTCTCTTTTTGGGTTTTTAACAAAAGATAAGGTTGAAAAGTGACTGTTTTGTTTTAGAATGGTAACGCACAACTCTTTATGGAGATCAACAACTAGAATGGATATTATTATGATTGGTATAAACAGAGACAAATTTGAAACTTACTCCCACGAATCGCTGAATTCTTGCTTTCGTGAGTGGTTTGGCGGTAGTAAGGTTGAGATGATGGTGCGGCTTGAAATACTGCAATCTATACTACAAGAGCGGTTATCCCGGTATGTGTGTATGTGTGTGTGTGTGTGTGTGTGTGTGTGTGTGTGTATGTGTGTGTGTGTGTGTGTGTGTGTGTGTGTGTGTATGTGTGTGTGTGTTTGTGTGTGTGTAACTCACAGGGTCGGTCAGGATCACGTGATGGTCATGATCACCAGCTTTTTACCCTCCCGGCAGAGCTGATCGCTCATATAGTCCAGTCTAAGGGCAAGGCCGTTACCTTCACACAAGCACAAACCCATCCCCTTGCCCAAGGGGTACAGTAACCACCTGCTTCGTTAGTAAAACTCTTCTTATCCCTAGCAAGGTGCGAACCCCCTTCTTAACAGATGCCAGGCGAGAGCGGTACCAGTGAATCAGGGAATTGTGTGTGTGTGTGTGTGTGTGTGTGTGTGTGTGTGTGTGTGTGTAAAGTTGAAAGCCATCATGTGCCTGGTTGGGTGGGTTGGTGGACGGATAGGTGGAGTGGGTGTAGTGAATGGGTTAGACGGTTGGTCAGGATGTGTGAGGTGAGGAGGATGGAGTAGATGAGTGAATGTGGTGGGCAAAGTGGATGGGTGGATGGGTGTGATAGGCAAAGTGAGCTGAGTGGTTGAAATGAGTGTGGTTGGCGAGCTGAGTATGGTAGGTGGGCAGGGTGGGGTAGTTGGATGTGGAAAGGGTTGGGTGGGTGGTTGAGAGGGGTGGAGTGTGGGCTGAGCATGTGGGAAGGTGAGTGCTCTTTGTGAGTTGGTGCGTGGGGGGACCCATAGCTTTCCAGAGGACAAGCAAGGTGACGGGTTTGATACCAATGGGTGAGCGAGTATGAGTGGACTGGTTTACCGGTGGTTGGGTGGGTGGGTGGATGGGATAGAAGTTTCACAGCGGAAACCGAGGAAGAAGTAGGTTAAAAGACTCGTAAACTGGTTGTACTGCCTGACAATTTTGTCCATAATGCTGATCATGTGACCTTGGACTCATTGTAATTATAAGATTGACAGCATGATACTGTAAATACTGTATATACTGACCATGTGAAGGGGTTTTAACAACAAACAATACTCATCTGATTAATGCAAACCGATATATCATTCACAGTGGTAGCGATACCAAACAAAAGGCTAAAAACTATCTCCTCAGCGATGGACTCTACATCCATTTATTTTCTGTGATTTGTAATATCGCTGAACAGCACATATGATTAAATGGATGAAAAGAAAAATTACTAGAGGGATATATACAGTACACTGAAACGTTAGCATAGTAATATATAGCTAAAAATAATCTTTACAGGCACTGAGATAAAAAAAAAAAAATTACAATAACTGCATCATCCTGACTTTCGTCACAAAAATTTCCTTCATCGTGGAAAAACTCCTACCATATGAAATTTAACTTCAGTATCTTTTTCCAGAACATTCCTTTTTTCAGTAATTATTTTCTGCTGTATTCAACTGTGAGTGCTAAATAATTGTTCTATGCACCAAAACTCACCTCAGAAATTTTCAGCTTGACAGCTTGGTCCATATACAAGTTTGAACCAATGAACACGAGCCCCGACTCGCCATGCACAGACTCCCCCTCACTCTTCCCTACCACACTCATGCACTTCCCATTTGCTAACTCCACTCTTTTCTAAGCAAAGATTTTGGCACCATCTCTTGACTGACAAATTTTCTAAGTCCGAGGACTATAATCCTAGACTGTACCCCTCGTTATCTGTGGTATTTTTAACCAGGAGTGTTAATGCTGTCACCATAAACTACCTCATAATCGGGAAAATTTTAGTGTTATGGTTAAACATCAGACATTTTTGTTTATCTGGGAGTGAGTTGTAAGAGCCTGGCTATTAGATAACTGATGGATGTAATATTCGCTCGGCGTCAGAATCCTGAATACAAAGCTATTAGCGAAACAGTTTTCATGTCAACGTGGCACGAAAATTAAATCAACACTAATTCCGTTTTATTGCTCCGTTCACACCAGAACATGTCAAATCAAATTTAAAAAGTGGGTTTTGGTTATCATTACACTTTCTCAGTCTGATGACATTACATTGTTCTTGCTACCTTCAGACGTTATCATTCAATTTTCCTTAGCCTTTCCGAATTAATCCGGTTCCATAAAGCCATTGTTTACCCCATTACTGACAGGGATAATTGCAGAAGTTGATTAAATTTGTACGGAGGTAGCTAGAATACGGTAAAAAAATATGCAGTTGTTCAGAGAGGACGAAAGAGAGTGTTAAAAGTGCACCAAGTTCGTCATAATATAGAAAGGGTGAAAATGGTTGCCAATTTAATAAAAGCATTATTTGGTTTTATTGCATCCCTCGCCCTACCCCTTAAAAAAAGTGCAAATGTGACACATGTACGGTAATTATCCTTTTTAATACATTTTTTTGCCACCGCCAAGTGATGAATTCAGCATATATTGGTATTTTTATTCCACCAAACTCCAGACTTTTTATGTAGCTGTCAGTGAGTAAAGGAGCCTAAGACTTACAATACTGGTATCATTCATTAACATTCATGGTGGCAAACAGCTCCAGTATTTTTCTGCAGGTAACAGCACACGTTGCCATTCACCTGAAGGAATCGTAAGAGCCTGAATGGTAAAACCTTCAGTCTGATGGCGTCATTTTAATTTTAATGAAAGCACTGGAAGATGTCTTTTTTTTTTTTTTTTTTTATGGGTTACCCGTAGATCCCTTTTAGTGAAGGGATAATATACTGTCTAAATACTCAGGCTAGAAAGGAGTCTCATAAACTAAGCAAAGCGAAATGATCTGGATTCTGTGGTGGCCTGCGTGTTTTGCAGTTGCAAGAAACAAGTTGTCATTTTGCATCAAAGACCTCGAAATTGCTCAACTTAAAGATTACCATGAAATTCTTGAGTGAGTCACTTTTCTCTCTGGTGAGCGCCCACCCACAGCATCTTTCAACCTCCTCCGGCCCAGTGCCCTTCACCGTGCAAGGTGAATGGCCTGCATAATCTATTGAATCAAGATGTACTTGCTCCACGTTCAGTTTCAAATGGCTGCTGCTGAGCTCACTTTCCTCACACGATTTGTGACATTCACTGGAGAATTATATATCAAAGCCTGGTTCAATGTTCCATCACCCATCGTTGCTCCAGCTTGAGATCAAGCATTCTTGAAAGGACCACTCTCCTGTCCTGATTCCAGTATTGCCATGGTCACTAGCAAAAGACTTGTCAACCACCTGTGGTACCTAAGTGAAGAGGTAGCCAGACTCACTATTTTCGATGGGGCAATAATCCCCCTGATGTTAAGCGTAACATGGTGGTCGCTCTTGACTCCCAAACAATGGGCTATTTTTAACAGTCACCTCACTACGGGCAATTTCCTGGAAATTACTTGTTTTCAGACCTTAATATCTCGGAAAGGACAGCACTTAGAGCAACAGAATATAAACCATATTACTCAACAACTTCTTTTGCGAATGAAAGTATCCCCAGGTCTGTAGGTCAGTGTGTTGATGAGTAATGATGTGAGGAAGAGAACTAATTTTTGGTGTGAGTGCAGGACGTGTTTGT
Source organism: Coenobita brevimanus (assembly GCF_032717465.1). NCBI lineage: Eukaryota > Metazoa > Arthropoda > Malacostraca > Decapoda > Coenobitidae > Coenobita > Coenobita brevimanus. The sequence goes on along the minus strand of NC_137014.1, from coordinate 24,328,209 downwards.
GTATCTGCCTGCAGCTTCAACTATGGCTTTGCTCTCATTGTGATAATTTCTCCACTGCTAGGTAAACTAGACACTGTTGCATCCAAGGCATGCCTTATGGCACCATCAATGAGCCCTGTTCTAGTATTCTTGGAAAAAGGCTTGGTAGGGTGGATCATGCATTTGGCTACAAGCACCACAGACAGAATCAGGCAAATAGGAACCTGAGGACATCATCATACACTGGGCAAATGTACGGGACAGACTGACTGTCGCCTGTATGCTATGGAGGGACTCCTTCCCTACCATTTGGTGCTGAGATGAAATAGTGGCCGGTTCAGATGGTGACGGGAAGACCCTTGCATGTATAGCTGCTACCCGGCAGCCCCATGAAAGCCAGAGTGTGACATGTATAGACGTTACCTGACGGATGGGGGTTAATGGGGAACACAGAGAGAATCCTCAACCATGAGCACATGCTGACCTAGCAGCAAAGAAAGTCATCACCAATAAGGCTGTAGTGAATTTCACCACATCTGCCTCAGGCCAGACTTTTTTGGCATTTGACATCAACATGGACTTCTTAGACAGATGCCCCACTGATTTAGAGAACGACTCCTCCTTCCAGTGAGCACGACAGGTACTGGAGTCAACTGCTGTTTTAAATGACTTTGCAGAGAGTGGAGTACCTCTTTTCCAGAACCATAATCTAGTCATTACAAATGACGAATAGCAGCATCAATACAATACTGAAAGTTGTTGAGAGGCATCATCACTGATTCCATGGCAAGTACAAAGCAGAAACTTCACTTTGCTACTTCCACAAATTATTATACGCTAGTTCAAAGTACCTTTGTGGTGTTATATAATCCCGGTAAAAAATTTAAAACTTCCTATAGCTTTTGTTTCTCAAAAACTGTAATATAGCTCTCGTAACATTCACCGCATGTGTGACAGTCGTTAATGAAGTCATTTAAGGACAATATTTGACAACAACCATTATCTTATTTGTATGAACTACTACATAAGGAAGCATCCATTCATCCATCATCAAATCCAACATTGCCTCATGAGGAGCGTAGAAGCCTGTGGCTTGGCTAGTTGGTCCAGGCATTTAAGATGAGAGTGACCAGCCTCACTCATCTCTGAGTGGCATTACATGAACAATGAACCCCAACCAACCCTTGGATATAAACCTTCACTGGCTCAATCCAATTGGAGCACTGTAATTACCCATTAAACCACCAGGCGCCAAAATTTGGTAATATGGTTACCACCCAGCATAGGAGATGGTCTCCTGGTGTACAGGAAACCATTTGGCTTGTCACTCAGTGTAGAGTCACCCAGAGGCAGAAGGAAGAGCAAAGAATGAAGGAAAGAAAGTCAGAAGAGGGAGTGTAAAGTCACCCATAGGCAGAAGGACGAGGAAAGAATGAAGGGAATGAAGGAAAGAAAGACAGAATAGGATGGAAGGAAAGAAAGATGGAGGAGACGAAAGGGCAGACACCCGAGAGCAGCACTACATCGAGTGAGTGGATGGTGAGCACCCCCACCTACCACAAATAAGGAAGCATCTTTTGAATATTTCTTTACTGGTTTAAGTGTATCACTGAGGACCAACTTAATAAGTATATATATAAATAAATAAATAAATCTATCTATCTATCTATCTCTATATATATGTAATTATATATATTGTGGAAGGTGGGGGCACCCAGCATCCCCTCACTCAGTCTAGGGATGCCTTATGGCCTCTACACTGAGTGACAAGCCAAATGGTTTCCTATACCCAGGACATCACTTGCTATGGTGGGTGGTAAACATATAACCAGGGCTTATGGCTAGGTTAAGTGTCCCCCCGGATTCACCTATCTAAAATCACATGATCAGGGCAGATGTTTCGGAGAGCCTCGGAGGGCCCAATACCTGCCTAGGGCCCCAACCAAATGGTCAGATTCACATGGCCGTGTGGAATGTGAGAGGTGTGAATGAGGAGAGCAAGAGGATGGAAGTGGTGAAAGTTTTCAAGAGTGCAAGATATGCTGTGATGGCAATGTGTGAACCAAAGATGAAAGAGTGTGAAATGAAGGACTGGGAAGGTTTAAGGTGTGTTAGGTCAGGCATGAATGGGCAAGGAAGGAGTTGCTTTGTTGATGAATGAAGTGTGGCAGAGTGGAATGAGAGAGTACAAATGTGTCAGCTTGGGCTGTATGTACGTCAAGTTCAAGTTTCAGAAGGTGAAACTGGCAGTGATTGCAGTGTATGCACCGTGTGATGACAGGAGTGAGACAGAAAAATACGTTTTGGGATGAGCTGGATGGAGCAGTGGAAGAAATGCCCAGGAGCTACAAAGTTATCATAATGGGTGATATGAATGGAAGAGTAGCCACTGGTCAGCAGGATGACATAATAGGTGGTAATGGAGTACAGGGAGAAAATGATAATGGAAAGCGACTAAAGGATATGTGACAGGAAAGGAGGTTGTGCATTGGTAACTTGTATTTAAAGCACAAAGATCCGCATAACCATACTTGGTATAGAGGGAACGGGGATCGTGTTGAAAGGAGCCTGATTGATTACATGCTCGTAGAGAGGTCGACGCTTGGAATAGTTACTAATACGAGAGCCATGAGAGGACGAAGTGAAGGTCTGTCAGATCATATGATTGTGGTATGCAAGACCAAGCTGAGAAGAGCAAGGTGGACCAGGAAGGAGAGGAGCAGTCAGGGAAGAAAGACTAAAACTCGAGAAGCTGAGGATCAAAGAAATAGCAGATGAGTACAGGACCAAAGTAGGGGAATAGGTGGAATCAGTGAATTGGAATTATATGAATCTGGGCAGCCTGTGCAATGCATATAGGGAAAGCTTAGTTAGGAAACTGTGTGTGGTGTCCCAATAATGACAACAATGAGCAAAGGTGGGATGAATAGGTTAAGAAAGGAGTGGAGGAAAAGAGGAAGAAGTGGCTAGTGTGGTCACAGAACAGGGCTTCAGTTGAAATAAAAACTGAATATATTGACAGCATGAAGCATGTAAAGTGACTAGTGAAGAGGAAAAAGAAGGTAAATGATGATGTAGGAAGAAAAATGAATGCAAATTACTCTGAAAATAGGAAGTTATTCTGGAAACAGGTGTGGGAATGTAGAAGTGACCGCAGAGAAATGTGAAAGTGTGAAGGATGTAAGTGGTAGATTACACTGGTCAACAACAACATCAACAACAAAAATTACTTCATGGTTCTGAAGTGAAATGGTTTGATTCTAGGGTAATCAAAGGTGCTGAACTTGAATATGGCATCAGGAAGGACGTATCAGGTCCGGTTCTTGAAAACCAGTATATCGTGTATCTTGCTCACAGGATGTGACTCGATCATTTGTTTACTTCCATCGATTAAATTTTGTATTTTTGTTGCAGGTTACACATATTTTTTCCACTTCTATTCTTGCAGAAGTTCTCAATCACTTTGACAGTGGTAAAAGATGGAACGCCGCAAATGTGTAAATGATCTTGACCGTTTTTGCCACATTTGTGGAGCATTCACCCTGGAAAGCTTAAAAAAAAAAAATCACAAAGGCTGTTCGAGTGAACCACAAAAGTTACTTCAAATGTCCATTGGGCGACCAACACAAGAAATGGGCGCCTTACATAGCGTGTAGGTCCTGTGTCAATCGCCTGAGAGAATGAATGCATGGAAAGCGAAGTTCGGGTTTGCCATTCACTTTACCAATGGTGTGACGAGACCTCAAAGACCACAGCAACGACTGCTAATTTTGTCTCACGAACATCAATGGAATAACTGTCAAGACACGAGCCACAGTACAGTACCACAATATCGCTTCTGCAATCGGACCAGTACCACATAGTGCAGAACTACTGGTTCCAAGCCCACCTGCTGAACACGAGCTAAGCAGCGAATCTGATTCCAGTCCTAGTCCATGGATAATGGCTACCAAGATGACTCAGGAAACAGTGGGCCCATACCATTCAACCAGGGAGCCCTTCATGATCCCATTAGGTACCTTGATTTGTCTAAAGAAAAGGCAGAGCTCCTGGGATTACAAATGAAGCAGCGTAACCTGCTGGAAGATGGAGTGCGCATCACTGTGGTGCATCATCAACATAGACAACTGTCTGTGTTTTCCAAAATGGTAAAAACCTTTGCTATTGCGATGACGCTATGTCTCTTCTGCAGCAGTTCTTCAAGTCTGATCCATACAAGCCGGATGATTGGAGGCTATTTATAGATTCAAGAAAAGACACTCTGAAAGCACTCCCCCTACACAATGGGAATCGGCTTCCATCCGTGTCAATAGCGCACACAGAGAAGATGACAAAGAGCAATGAAACTATGAAGATTGTGCTTTCTGCTGTCAAGTATGAGAAACATCAGTGGAAAATATGTGGGGACCTCAAAGTGACCAGACTACTTCCGGACCTTCAGAGCGGTTACACAAAGCACGTGTACTTTCTCTGCTTGTAGAACAGTAGAGCTAATGCCAAGCTCTATGTGAGAAAAGAATGGCCAGCAAGACCAAATGATGCACCCGGAAGGTTCAACTGTCACAAACCCCTTCTGGATCCAGAAAACATATTCTTGCCTCCACTGCATCTCAAGCTGGACTTGGCGAAAAATTTCGTAAAAGCCATGGATCAAATGGTTACTGGGTTTCAATACATGTCTATGAATCTCGGTGGCATAGTAAGCAGGGGTCTTCAATGGTCCTCAGATCTGCATGCTGGTTAATGATGGTGACTTCATCAAGGCATTAAACCCGCTGGAGAGGGACACATGGGAATCACAAAACCGCCTTGGAAACCATCGTGCAGACAACTACGAAGAAATTGTGGCAGGCATGTTACAGAGTTATTGAGCTCTGGGCTCTCGGATGTCCTTGAAGAATCATTTCTTTCACTCCCACCTCGATTTTCTTCCCTGACAACCTCAGTGACATCAGTGATGAGCACGGTGAAAGGTTTCATCAAAACATTGCTATAATGGAGAGCAGGTATGAAGGCCGATTCAGTCCCAACATGATGGGCGACTACTGCTGGATGCTACAACGTGAAGAGAGTCAGGTGAACAAGGGGAAAAGCAAAGTGTGGAAGTATTTTTAGAACATCATGCTTGCTAATAAAATGTGCATTGGATTTCCATATTATTGTACCATAAATAATCACAATATTATCTGTATGTGCCTCAATATATGTTACAAGGTTGAGATGAGTTATGCTACATCGAATACGTTTTCAGTCTGATATTCAGGAAACCTGGTCCGATAGCGCAAAATGAATATCAGATAAGAAATCAGTGCTATCAAATTAGTCAGGGACGCATACTCACATATGAGAACCATTTTGGATGTTGATCAGTGCTATTAACCCATGGGGATGAAGCAAATAGAAAGAATATTTTGAAAGCCTGATGAATTGGACAAGGGAGAACAGAGAGGCTGTAAACATAATTGGCTTTCGGGGCGTGCTGAGAAGGAATGCAGTGCAGGAAACGTGACACTCGCATAGCTGAAGACCGCTGTGAAGCGTTTGAAAAATGGGAAACCAGCTGGAGTTGATGAGATGTATGCAGAGATGATTAATTATGTTGGGAAGAGTGGAATGAAATGATCGTTGGAGATTTGTAAGAAGGCATGGATGAGTGAAACTATACCAGCAGAGTGCAAAAAGCTGTGATTGTACCCCTGTACAAAAATAAAGGTGAGCAAAGTGAGTGAAAGAATTATTGTGGCATAAGTTTATTGAGTGTTGTAGTGAGGGTATATGGATGAATTATTATAGAGAAAGTAAGATATTTGATGTACCAGTGAGTGATGAACAGAGTGGCTTTAGGAGTGGCAGAGGATGTGTGGATCAAATATTTGCAGTGAGACAGATAGTGGAGATGGCTTGTGAGAATGACTTTAAGGTGTTTATGGCATTTTTGGGTTCCGAAAAAGCATAGAGACAGAGAGGGATTGTGGAAGGTTTGTGCATGTATGGTGTAGATGGTAAGCTGCTAGGTGCTGTCAAGAGTTTCTATGATGGTAGTGAGGTATCTAAGTCAATGGTTCACGATCAATGTGGGCGTGAGATAGGGCTGTGTGTTATCCCCGTAGTTGGATGGGGTGATGAGTGAAGTAAAAACACGAGTAATGGAGAGAGGGATGGTTTTCGTATTGAATGGTGATGGCTGGAAAATCTGAAGTATGTTGTATACTGATGATGCAGTGCTAACTGCAGATACCGGAGAAGAATTTGGTAGACTTGTGCAGAGTTTTGCTGATGTCTGTGAGTGCTGTGCCTTGAGAGTAAATGTAGAAAAGAGTAAACTGATGATAATCGAGAGGAAAGGCAACTCCCAGCGTGATGTGAGACTGGAACTGGTGAGTGAGTTCAAATACCTGGGTACAATGATAGAAAAAAGGGGGAAATGTGCAAAAGAAGTGGAAAGTAGAGTGACACAATGAAGAAGTGTAACTGGTGCTATGAAAGCCTTGATAAGAAACAGAGGCTTGAGTGTTGCAGCTGCACAAAGCTGCGGTTGGGTCATGTGGAGAGAATGGATGATAACAGAATGGTGAAAAAGGTATATGTAAGCGAGTTTTAAGAAGGGAGTCAAGGAGTAGGTGGAGAGATATCATGGATGAGTGTGTGAGGAAGAGAGGTATTAAAGTCCGTGAGGCTAGGGAACTGACAAGAGATCGAGCTGGCTGGTTGAATATTGTGAGAAGAAGCACATGATCAGGGATTTGGCACCCCTTTATAACGTGACAGAGTCCGAATTTACTCTGCTGGGTACGTTTATGTGAAGCTACAGAACATCAGAACATGGTGAATGTTTTTGGCGTATCAGATAGAGGCAGGATTACGGGGGCTTGAATGGTGATCGAATGGCAGTGTGAGCCATTGGATAGGGCAAATTTGGGCTGTCTGTACATGGCTACTCTCCCCCCTGTCTTAGGGTGGGAAAGGTAGTTTGGATGATGATGATTATATACGTATATATATATATATATATATATATATATATATATTCCTCTAACTTTCGCTCTGTTGAGCACCACCTCTCCTTCTCTAAACCTCATCTTCTTTTCCTGACTGAGACTCAGCTGTCTGAGGCAACTGACAGCAAACCCTTTTCTGTATCCTCCTACTTTCTCTATACTCATTTCAAAGCCAAAGGTGGCTATTGTGTATATATATATGCAACAACTTATCTTGCTCTCGTGTTCCTGAACTCGATTCTTCTGAATTCTCTACACTCTGGCTTCGGCTTTCCTGTCATTCTCTGACTAAAAATATCTGTGCTGTTTACTTATCTCATAATTCTACTGACTATCAAAAATTCTTTGACTATCTTACTTCTGCGATGGAGTACATTCTGTCCATTTGTCCTTTCTCTGAAATCTCCATTCTTGGAGATTTCAATGTTCACCACCACCTTTGGCTCTCCTCTCCTTTCACTGATCCACCTGGTGAACAAGCCTACACCTTTTCTATCCTTGATGACCTAGAGCAGCTTGTACAGCACCTTACCCGTATCCCTGACCGCCTTGGAGAGAGCTGCAACATGCTTGATCTCTTCCTTACAACTAATCCTTCTGCTTACACTGTTAATCTTTTCTCTCCGTTGGGCTCCTCCGATCACAACCTTATCATCTTAACCTGTCCTATCGCTCCAGGACGGCCTGCGGACCCTCCAAAAAAACGTCGTCTCTGGCTCTTTGGAGCTGCGGACTGGGAGGCCCTTAGGCAGTACTTCTTTGATTTTCCCTGGAATGATTATTGCTTCCATGGCCGAGAGCCATCTGGGTGTGCCTTGTGCATTACGGAGGTTATTCTCTCAGGCATGGAAGCATACATTCCTTTCTCATATCCTTTGACTAATGCATGAAAGACTTGGTTTAATCTCGCTTGTTCTAATGCTGTCCGCAACAAGGAGAGGGCCTCCAAAAGGTACCTGAGCCAACCCACCCCTGAATCCCATCTTTTATACATTTCTGCCCGGAATCGTGCTAAGTCTGTTCTTCGCTCTGCTAAAAATAATTTCATCCGTACAAAATGCTCTCAGCTCTCTAACTCGAACTCTACTTGCTCCTTCTGGCACCTTGCCAAAAACCTTTCTAACAAATTTCCCTCATCATCCTTCCCTCCTCTTTTCTACTCTGATGCCTCTGTAGCTATTTCTTCTACTCATAAAGCAGATCACTTCGCTCAGACTTTCTCCTCCAATTCCACCTTAGACGATTCCGATGCTGTTCCTCCATCACTTCCCCCCTCTGACTTCCTCATGGCTAACATTAAAATTTCTTCAGCTGATGTATTTTCTGCCATTGCTGGCCTCAGTACTAATAAGGCATATGGGCCTGATGGAGTCCCTCCTGTTGTTCTCAAGAACTGAAATTCTGTGCTTACACCCTGCCTAGGCAAACTCTTTCACCTTTGTCTGTCAACTTGTACCTCTTCTTCTTGCTGGAAGGTTGCTCTCATTCAGCCGTTGCCAAAGAAGGGTCACCATTCACAACCCTCTAACTATCATCCAATTGCTTTAACATCCTGGATTTCAAAAGTTTTTGAGTCTATTCTTAATAGAGAAATTTTAAAGCATCTTTCCTATCACAACCTTCTTTCTGATCGTCAGTATGGGTTCCTCCAGGGACGCTCCACAGACGATCTTCTCACCTACCTTTCAGACTCCTGGTCATCCTCCTTTCGGGACTTTGGCGAAAGCTTTTCCTTTGCACTTGACATCTCAAAGGCTTTCGATCGAGTCTGGCATAAATTTTTAATTTCCAAACTGCCCTCTTACAGTTTCTATCCTTCTATCTGTGCCTTCATCTCTAGCGTCCTTTCTTGTCGTTCTATAGCCACTGTTGTAGACGGCTATCGTTCTTCTCCTAGATCTATTAACAGTGGTGTTCCTCAGGGCTCTGTCCTATCACCAACTCTCTTCCTTTTATTCATCAGTGACCTTTTAAGCTGTACATCTAACCCTATCCACTCATACGCTGATGACTCCACCCTTCATCTTTCCATTCGATTCCCACAACGTCCATCTCAGCAGTTGCTTCAACAGGCAAGGGATGAGGCTATGGCACACCTAATGTCTGACTTGGCTCATATCTCTGACTTGGGTAAAAATAATCTGGTTGTTTTTAATGCATCAAAGACGCAGTTTTTGCACCTATCAAGCCGACAAAATCTTCCACAGGTATACCCACTTATGTTTAATAATACTCAACTTAATCCTGCATCATCGTTGAACATGCTTGGGGTTTCATTTGCTCGGGACTTGTCTTGGAAAGATCATATTACATCTCTTGTAAAATCTGCTTCCAAAAGATTGGGTGTGCTAAGCCGACTCCGTTCCTTCTTTGCCCCTGCACAATTGTTGACTCTATACAGGGGTTTTATCCGCCCCTGTGTGGAGTACAACTCTCATGTGTGGGGAGGCTCCCCACATACAGCTCTTCTCAATAGGGTGGAGTCAAAGGCTTTTCGTCTCATTAACTCTCCCCCTCTTACTGACTCCCTTCAACCTCTGTCTCTTCGCCACAGTGTTGCATCTTTATCTCTTTTCTATCGCTACTTCAATGGTCACTGTTCTTCTGAACTGTCTGCATGCATTCCTCCACTTCTACGATGGGCGCGTAGCACCCGTCTAGCAGCAAACTCTCACCCCTTTTCTGTCCAACTCTCTAATGCAAGAGTTAACCGTTACTCCCAGTCCTTCATTTATGCAACAGGTCAACTCTGGAACTGTCTCCCTCTGTCTGTATTTCCTGCTGCCTATGATCTCCAGTCTTTCAAACGCAGTGTGTCAAAGCATCTCGAAATGAATGGATCTTGAATTTGGCTCTCTCTTGTATTTTATTTTTCTCTTGGAAGGAGCAGTTTTGCGGGCTCATTGCCTTTGGTTCCTTCTTCCCCACATAAAATATATATATGTATATATATATATGCAGTATATGTATATAGGCGACCCTACTTTACGAATGATCATTCAACAAAATTTTGCTTTTACCTGTACCGCGCTGGGCAAAAATAAAAAGTGATATTTCTCTATGCAAGCCTATTTTGGATTTTTTTTTTCTGGCTAAATGGGCTTAATACATCAATATAAGGTCCCTGGCACTATTAAAAATAATCACCATAGCCAGATAGTTGGCTGAACTGAGTCAGGTTGGTGCTACTCTACCTCTAAAATCTTCGACGTTACTGACAGAGCAGGGAGTCTGTGAGCTTGTGAACTGATCTTGTATTTTTTTTTTTTCTGGCTAAATGGGCTTAATACATCAATGTACGATCCCTGGCACCAATGCCAGAAAGTAGGGTGAATCGAGTCAGGTAGGTGCCACTCTTCCTCTGAAATCTTCAAGGTTACTGAGAGAACAGAGCATTTGTGAGCTTCTGAACCAATTTAGGATTTTTTTTTTGTGTGGGTAAATAGGTTTAATACATCAATATAAGATCGCTGGCACCAATAAAAATAATCACCAAAGCCAGAAAGTAGGTTGAATCGAGTCAGGTTGGTGCCACTTGACCTCTGAAAACTTCAGGGTTACTGAGTGAGCAGAGCGGCTGTGAGCTTGTGAAGATTCACTAGCCTCCTGTGCTCCTAAAGGAGTGTTGAAAGTGTAGCGGAGAAAAGTCTGAAGTTAGCGAGATACATTATTACCATCCAATTTGCTTCGGTTGCTTGCAGTGACATCTCAGTGCTGCAGAACGTAGATCTATGTCACTGGCGTTTTTGAAGGGGACATAGATCTACGTCGCTAGCATCGTACGGGTTAATGAAGTTAGGTTTTTCCTATCCTTTGCTCACATGACGAACACCAAAATTTGCTTTTGCAAATTTTTTTCCATGGGCAATTTTAAATCGAGCATGCTTTCAGTCAGCGATTCCACCACAGCACCCCTAATGGAGAAAACGCACACCATTCACTCCCAAGCTACCATCCAAAACCTTGCCACCACAAATACTACATTTGATTAATTCACTGATGGAATTAACCTGTACGTGCTGGTTGAAGTGCATAGCCATCATGATTTGGGGCACAGGTCACCGCCGGTTGATGTGTATAGACGCAAGCATCATCCCACCACCCTTTGAATCCATGACCGTTTTCTATGACAACCATGGGGTAGGTAGGTCCCCTCTGTGCCCCATTGACGTGCGTCTCAGTCAGTACACGGCACTGGTAGGGTGTAGAGTGATGTCTTCCTTATCCTCCTTATCTGATTCCGTGCCCCTCAGTGCGGGGCCAATTGCGTCCTTGACCTCTGCAATAGTTCTGCCCTTACCACCGGGGAAAGGGCTCAGTGTCAGTGCCATCGGTCATGCCTTGGATGATACAGTGTCCTCACACAGGGGAGAGCGGTGATGGGTTGGACAGTGGGATGGTTCAGACAGTGCATTTCCTGAGCAACATATGGGACCTAGGGCCACGTGGTTTTGCGTGAAAGTGTGATCACTTGTTTGCTTCGATCACACGGAACCATCAAGTTATAAATGCCACACTTTTCGATTGCAGGTCATATTTTATGATTTTTTGCACCTCCTATATTATAATCTGAGTGTCTGTCGTAAGCTTTACCTCCATGAATATGTCAAACAGCGAATTATGCATTTTTATGATGAATCTGTTGCATGTAGAAGATACTGCCATCAAAAACGAATGCTAAACTCTCTCGTGTAAAATTTGAGGGTACCCATCAATTAATTACATAGATTCAGGATGATTCGGCCAGTTGTGGAGGGGGAAGATTCGGACAGTTGAGGAGAGGGATGGTTCGTTAATGTCCGAACTATCTCTGGCTACAATATGAGTTAAAAAAGTCTTAAGTCTGTCAGCGAGTCAGAAATAGGGAAATAAATAGATAATACGAGAAATTAAGTTCCTTTTGCAATCTGAAATAGAGGCCTGGGAAGTGAGAAGTGGTCAATATTCGAGAGAGAGAGAGAGAGAGAGAGAGAGAGAGAGAGAGAGAGAGAGAGTGAGAGAGAGAGAGAGAGAGAGAGACAGACAGACAGACAGAGACAGAGAGAATATAATGAGGCCAGTTAAGCATCATTTTAAGGAGACTAAAAACTTAAGTCATTTATCCATAATTTTGATGAATTTAATTTCAGTGTAAACAAAATATATTTTGGAACAATTATAAAGAGATTAATTTGGATGTTGGAGTCATATTTTGTCCTTGTGTGTGAGAGAAATTGAGGCCAATTATGCATAATTTTAAAGCAGAAAGGAGGAGGCTAAGTCAATTATCGTAATTCTTGTGGAACTGATTTCAGTTTGAAAATCGGCCTATTATTTTTCAACAGATATGAAGAGGTTCATTTGGATTAAAAAGTTTAATTTTTGTACTTTTTAAAAATATAAAGTCTTTGAAATGATAAATTTTGGTTTTTAGCTAAACCAACTCACATAATTTTAAGAGTGTGCCAATCAATACATGTGGCCAAACCTTCCCACCCTTCTGTCCAAACCATCACCACTGGTAGGGATGGTTTGGACGATTTAGACACTTGTGTTTTGTTAACTACTGTATATCTTAAAACTGAAGAGAGCTAAAAGTTTGATATCACCAGGCTGAAGTTCCAAATGATGAAGGAACATTCTAACATAAACATGATTACTCTACTGCTTAAACCTGAATTATTAGAAATATTTCAAAAAATGAGTGTCCAAACCATCACGGCCCTCCCTTACACTGAAAGAGAGTACTTCTTCAGAGGAGAAAAGAAGTTACCATGTGGAGAGTGAACACCCTCGCCCTCCGACCCCTTACCACTCTCAGACGCCTGAAATGGCTCTCAAATTGTTGCAGGAGGGCAGGGCCTTCGACAGTGATGAGTTCAATGAGGAAGAGGGGGTTGATGACCCAACACACTGGGCAAGTGAGCGTGGAGTTGGGGGTCATTTGGGAAATAAACACCGATGAGTCATCTCACCGCCACTCTCGCAGCCTGCTCGCTGCCGTCACGCCCTTGAATATCCAGCTTCACCTCAGCTGAATACTTCAAGGGCCAAATCACCACAACCGGGCCCTTCATGAGTGGAATTTTCTACATGTGCCCCACATGGTGTGACTCAGCAAGCTGTGTCTCCCCATGGAAGGCCCACTTCAGAAGAGTCATCACCCCCATACTCCCTGACCTCCCACACCTCTCCCTCTCCTTCCCTCTCACTCCCTGCCCGTGGGGGTGCACCCACTCAGAAAAGATGTGCTGCCCATGGCAAATGGCTCATATTACCAGGTGTTGGCAGAGTTGATACCTTTGTGTGGGAGGAAAAAGCAGGATTTGAGCCCTCTGTGCCGGTTTTTGATGAGGAGGGGACAGGTGTTCAGGAAGATGAGCTTATCCCCAGACCCTGGACTATTAGCAATACTTTCAAGGCGATATTCACTGCCATCATGCAAGACCTGGTGGAATAAATCAATTTCCACCAGGCTCTGAGTGTATGGTGGCTAAATGTGCCTGGCAGCAAAAGCATGCACATGAGGGACTGGCAACCTGTGGAGGTGGGGGAGTTGTTTGTGTGCCTAGCCCTTACCACGTTGATAGTGCACCTGAGAAAACACGTGCTCCATGACTATTGGTCGGCTGAAGAACCCGTGGGCACACTTGTCTTTGGCAAGTATATGGCCCTTGACAGGTACCTGGCAATGCAAAGGTTCCTGCATTTCAATAGAAATTATGGGTCTGCACAGAATGACAGGTTATGGAAAATTAGACCCATCCTGACAATACTCAAGGAGTAATTTTCCATGGTTTTTCGTCCATTTCTGAAAGTGGTTATTGACGAGTTGCTGGTGTTATCCTGGAGCAGATTGGCATTTATTCAGTATGTACCATCCAAGTGTCACTGCCTTGGACTAAAATTCTTTGTCCTTAGCAACTGCTAAATTGGATATGTGCTTGATGTGATGGTTTATTTGGCTATGGATGTTGATTTACCTAAAGACGATCCTCATGGTTTCCTGGCATCAGTCGTGAAAGTCCTGATGGAAAGGTATTTCAACAAGCACCACATTCTGTACATGGATAATTATTACACAGCCCCGATGTTGACCAAGTATTTGCATGAACATGGTACTGGGCCCTGTGGAACTGTCCTTGCAAACAGAAAAAAATTCCCTGAATTCCCAGAAAATACTGAGAGAGGTGTCCTTCTTACCAAGAAATGTGACAACATGTTAGCCCTTGTCTGGCATGACAAGAGAAAGGTTAACATGTCAACAGAGCTTAAGGGTGTGTTTGAGGAAACAGGAAAGACAGATTACAGGACCAGGGATCCTGTGTTGAAGCTAGTGTGTGTCAACGAATATAATATCAACATGTGGCTTATTGATAAGTCGGACATGCAGATATGTGAAGTTGATTGGCTTCATAAGTCCTGCTTGTGGTACAAGGTGTTTTTACACCTTCTTGATATCGCCGTCTTGAAGAATTTCTTTCTGTTCAAGGAGCTTGTCAGAAAACCTCTTTCTCTATGAGAGTTTGAGAGAGAGCTTCCAACTGAACTCCTTGAAGAGTATTCAACTGCACAGGTGCCAGGTGTGAAGCAGGGGATGCAGACAGCACTACAGGCTAAGCTGTGCCGAGTATTTCTGGCGGCACAGACTGGGAGAGATTGGCCATACCACTGTAGGTCGTCAGGCGAACAGCCAGTGCCACGTCTGCAACACCACCAAACACCGTCCCCCAGCACGAAAAGAGAGCTTACCAATGTGTAGGGTGCAAGGTCCCCCTATGCCGTAAATGTTTTAGCGAGTATCACTCTAAGTGTGTGGGAAAATGTAAATATTAAACAGGTATGCACAAGTGTGTTATTTTTTATACATAAGTGAAATGTAAGATATAAGTTACATCTAGTAGGTGTTATGATATAAGTGTTTTATAATAAGTTTTACAATTGCAGTGCAATAAGTGTTACTGTTTATGGTTATTGGTGAAACAGTGATTGGAAATACCTTGAGTTATCCTACCTGTTACATGAAAGAAAACCCACTAGTGAGTGGGCCAGAAAGAAAATTGCCTGGTTGGCTATAAGTAAACTTTTCCTCGCGTTGCTCAGAAAATAGTGCTGAATATGTGAGCATAAGTGTATCTGTGATAAGTAAAAATGATGTAAGTTGTGTATAACATTAGTAATATTTTCACGATGCCCCTGATTAGGACAAATCAGTCTGAATTTTAGTACAGGTAATTACCTCATACTCAACCATACTGTGTGAAACAGCCACAGCATTTACTTCTGAAAGTGCAGTTACCCACAATCGTGATGTCAAATGCAATTAAAAGCGTCGTATTTGAGGGACATTATATTTAGCCAAGAAGTGAGTAAAGAAAATCAAAGAACTATTCCTTTCCCACACACATGCGGAGCATAGCGGCGTTATGAAACAGGTGGAAAACCCTATGGGGAGCCACATGAACAGGTGATGACTCATCCTTATGACCTTAAGGAAAAGTTGAAGACTGAGTGGAAAATTCCGTTTTTTTTTAAGGAAGGCCGGTTACTGTTACAATCACAACTACGGTCAGTGCTGCCAATGCTAGCCAGTGAGTCCAAGGTCACTGGCAGTGGTGCGTGCTCGGATAAGCTCGCCAAAACACGAAAAAACAGCCATCTTTAACTTATCCTTACTAATCGACCGGACCACCAGAAGCGTGGGGATACTTTCATTTGAAAGAGGAAGAGTTGATGAGTCTTATTTATCTTTATTTTTTGTCCTAGCTATAATACTTTAGCAGACATTAGGGTTGGAAGTAAGGGTATTTTTTCCAAAATCACGGAAATTCCCCGTAAGGAGGAGTGGGCGACACCGGGAAACCCCCGGCGGGTGAGGGTTAAGGTAATGTAATTTTCCATGTCAGTCCTAAACAGTACTGTAAAATTTAATAAAACTCAAAGCGTTTATGTTTTTTACTGGCCAGATGCATGTTAAATTACAGATATAGTTGAAGATAAAGGGTTAAGGAATCATAAAGTACACAAATATGATTCAGACTGAGCAAAAAAGGTGTTAATACGGGTTGATGGAGAAAAAATTTGAGTCCTGGAACCAAACTCTATTTAACCCATCTAATAATGGGTTCACACAACCAAAAATCGCTTAGCGAATGTTTTTTTAGGAACGTAACCCGTTTGTAAAGTGGGGGTCTCCTACACACACACACACACACACACACATATATACTCGTATATATATATATATATATATATATATATATATATATATATATATAATCATAAACGGAAAATCAGGAACAAGCCGGCTTTTGCCTTTTTACTTTACGTGAAGTTTCTGTCCGTGAAGAGACAGGCAGACAAATACGGAAGGCAAGGAACGTCGTGATGTGGATATGGATATGATAGAAAGCGGTAGAAGAAATACATTCAGGTGGTTTGGCCATATTGAGAGGATGGAGAGCGAGAGACTGGCGAGGAGAGTGTATGTGAGTGAGGTGGAGGGAGGAGGAGGCTGAGGGTGAGATGGAGGGATGGAGTGGAGAGGTATATGAGAGAGGGTGTGTGTGAGCTGGGAGCAGGGTAGTGAAATGACGGGGGACAGGGCGACGTGGAGGCAATTTGTTTGAGGCCATCACTTACTGGGTAAGGCGCCTGGCAGTATATATAGGTAGATATATAGATAGATAAATTATATATATATATATATATATATATATATATATATATATATATATATATATATATAATCATCATCATCATCATCATCATCATCAGCCATAACTAGTCCACTGCTGAACAAAGGCCTCCCCCAACCTTTTCCACGAATTCCTTGACTGAGCCAATCTTTGCCACGTTTTCCCTGCAGAGATCTCTATCTCATCTCTCCATCTCCTGTCTGGCCTTTTTCTGCTACGCTTACATTCTCTTGGTGTCCAGTCCGTCAGCCTCTTGCTCCATCAGTTGTCCCTTATTCTTTCTATATGGCCTGCCCACCTCCATTTCTGCTCTTTTATAACTTCTGTGATATCACTGACTTTAGTCTGCTCTCTCACCCAAGTTGGTCTTTTCCTGTCTCTTAAAGATATTCCCAACATTGACCTTTCATTTGCTCTCTGAGAACGGATTAATTTATTTTCCATTGATCTTGACAGTTTCCAGGTCTCAACCATATATATCTGTACCCCCTCCACAATATGTCTACCCCCGATGTATATATGTCCCCCCCCAATGCATACATGCCCCCACTAAATTTGCTAGGTCAGCATGCTTTCCCACGCTTGAAGACGGCGTTATTGCATCAGTTGATATCAGGCAGCCTGGTCGGGTAGACTGTTTTACTGTGAGCTTGTAATAAACTCCTTATCTAGCTGTTTGTACACGGAGTTTCTATTACCAAAGTATTGCAAGTTACATTTGGTAGCAGCGGTGTTTCGAACCATCACATTCTGACCGCCTCCTTGGATTTTTAGTGATACAACAAGATACACGACGTCTCGCATCTGCCAGCCCTCTCGACCCGGAAACATCACCTGCTCATACCCCGTCTGCCGACTCTAACACAATCACTCATTTACGAAGTGGCAAAGAGTACCACCGCCCTGTACCTGAGACTCCCGTTTCACTTCCCGCAGAATCACTTACTACCCGTCCTACCCTCGTAAATCCAGATACTTCCTCCTCTACTCCTGCCTCTACTCTCCCTTCTTCCTCTACTCCTTCCACTGTCGTTACTTCTGCCTCCCTTCATACCCCGTCTTCCTTGCCCTTAACTGCCACTGCCTTCTCTCTCTCCCACACCTCTCCTCCCGCCACTTCTGCACTTCCAGCCATGGCCAACCCTCCACAGTCTATCTATCTATCTCGACGATGCCAATCGTCCCAAATTTCCTGGCCAGGACCCAACTTGGTCTGTCCATGATTTCCTCAGAGAAGTCGAAACCAAAATAAATAATAGACAAATTACCGAGGAATCGCTCAAAGTAGCTTACCTCCTCGGTCGCTTGCATCATGGTAAATCAGACATCGGATCCGCGATCCGTGCAGGACATTTCGATAGCATTCGTACCTTTGCTGATTTTCGTACGGAACTCATCAGCCTTTGTTGCCAGCATTCAAATACCGCGTCTCTCATGGGATTCATTAATCTCCTAAACCAACTAGATGAGGACTTGCGCTTCCCAGCACAATATGCCAAGCTCCGCGAAGCTGCCGCCGCCATGAAAGCAACTAGTAGCGAGATGCTCCAATTACTGGTAGGCACGAAATGGTTAGAAGACAAGAATGGCGTTCCAACTCACCAACTTTGCTGACTTAATTGGTTACCTCAGATTCCTTCACTGGCTTACTCCTAAACAGCGAGAGCTAGCCTTGGAAATCGGTTTCAATCCAGGAGATAAAATTATTCAGGTCACTAAAGCCCTTCATGAAAGAACAGGATCGAACTACACGCGTCAGGGCACCACCCAACCCTTGGCCTCCTCCGTCTGTCACACCTCCACTACCCTAGACCAATCTCGCTCCCATCCCACCACACGCGGCAGACCTGCCACACATCGCTCTCCTACCGCAGGTCGTGATCAATCTAGTGCCCGACGAAACAGACAATCTTCGATTCTTTGCTGGTACTGTGGTCATCCTGGACATCGAGCATCCAGTTGCGACCGTACATACAGACGTCCTCACTCCCAAACCAGACAGTGTACGCCTTCCCGCTCACGTCGTCCACACTGCAAATACAGTACCACAAATCAAGCACGGCTCACACCACCGAGGAATGTCGTTACCTCAACCGCCCACAGTCGGGGGAAGCGCCGTGCCCGTATCGGACCAATATCACGTAGAACCAGAAACCCAACTCCCCATCCGCCATGTAGGTCCCATAACATCCTCGGGTTTAGTCATTCTCGGAAGCAGTCATGACATACCAACGTCATTCTTCTTGGACACAGGATCTATAGTAAATCTCATCTCCGAAAATTCCTTACAAATTATTCATCGCCATCACAGCCATGTCAGTTTCCTAGAACCACCAGACATTCGCCTATGTGGTGTTAACGGCTCAGAGTTTAAGGTTAAGGGAAGAGTCACCCTTGAAGTCAAACTCCACAGAGCTTTGCCCCCTATCCTCATTGAATTTCATGTCACTAATGACTTGCAGTATCCCGCAGATGCCCTTATTGGTTTCTCCACCATGGCACAACATTCCATTGCATTATTACCTGCTTGTGGTAGTATAGACATTTCTGGATTCCCGGTTTACACTATGGAATGTCCCCGTCCTGTTCTTATGATCAAATCAGTCCTTCAATTACCTCTGTCCCTATCACTACCAAAAAGTCCAACCCAGCCCAAACCACCACTCTCATCATCTGAGAATACAGAGATCATTCCTTTACTGACTGCGAGCAAGGACATAAATTCCTCAATGTCTCCTGATACATCATCTCAGCCCTCGAACATGGCTCTTACATCCTCTCCCGACAACACTATTGCTGACTCAGACATGTCTCAGTTACCTACCTCACACAGTCTGAATGATCTTCTCCAACACGCAGAGACGAAACGTGCAGTAACGAATACGTGCACAATTTTGTTACCGCATGAGTTCACCAAAGTCTCTGTTTGTGTTGCCGGTGCGAAAGAAGGAGTGGATGTACTAACCCTACCTGAGACGTGTTGTGTGAATGGCTTGACTTATGAGTCAGCGTGGTGTACAGTCTTAGAGGACAGTTTATGCTACCTGTACTTGCTCAATGTCACAAATGCTTCTCTAAAACTTAAAAGTGGTGTAAAGATTGGAGACTTCCTAGTATACCTAGCGGCCGTAAAGGTGTGCCAGGATTCCTCAATTCCTACTATTCAGACTGATGATACGCCAATCGGTGTATGTATTATTAACTCTACGGGATCTGCGCCGACGCATTCACCCGATATGCTCTCACATCTCACTTGCACAGATTTCCCAGAACATACGGCTCAACTCCTCGACCTTCTGACCTCGTACAAAAACGTGGTTGCCTTACCCGGTGAACCCATGGGTAGAACAGACCTTGTCAAACATACGATTGAACTACTCCCAGGAACTCAGCCGATTTACATACCAGCGTATCGATTGCCTCACAGCCAGAGAAAGCAAACAGATCAAATGGTACAGAACATGTTAGACCAGGACATTATTGAACCCTCCGTCAGTCCATGGAATAGCCCACTTTTCTTAGTACCAAAGAAGGACGGCAACCTTAGACCAGTAGTCGACTATCGTAAGGTCAATTCTGTCACCGTTCCAGACCGTTTCCCGCTACCTGTCCTCACTGATTTGCTAGAATCCCTTGGTGAAAATAACGTAGTCTTTTCATCTTTAGACCTCCTCAGCGGGTACTGGCAGGTCGAAATGGAAGAGTCCTCTCGCCCAGTTACAGCCTTTAGCACCCCTTCCGGACATTTTCAGTTTAAGAGACTCCCTTTCGGTCTGAGAAATGCTCCTTCCATGTTCATGCGACTTATCCATTCAGTCTTCAGCGGTATGATGGGACACTCTCTTTTTGCTTACCTAGATGATATCATTGTTGTGAGTAAATCCATCCCTGATCATTTTACCAAACTCCAGCAAGTCTTTGAACGCCTCCAGCTCGCAGGCCTGAAAATCAATCTCAGTAAATGTGACTTCCTGCGAAAGAAAATAAAATTCCTAGGCCATGTCGTAGATCCACAAGGCATTCATACTAATGAGGATAAAACTAAGGCGATCATTAACTTCCCAGAACCTACCACTCCCGACGCTGTACGAAGTTTCCTGGGCCTCAGTGGCTATTATCGTCGCTTTATCCGCGATTACGCGAAGATCACCGCTCCTCTGACCCACTTACTCAAGCAGAATGTGCCCTTTGTTTGGACTAACGACCAGTCACAGGCTTTCCAAAAGCTAAAGACAGCTCTTGTAAATGCCCCTGTTCTAGCGTTCCCTGATTATACCACACCCTTCCTTCTCTGCACAGATGCCTCAGGCATTGGACTTGGTGCCGTTTTGATGCAACTCGATGAAGCATCAAGGAAGCGCGTAATAGCGTATGCTAGTCGCACTCTTACAACCGCTGAACGTAACTACAGTGTCACAGATCTCGAAGCACTAGCGGTAATCTGGTCCTTGAAACATTTCAGAGATATCGTCTATGGTTATCCAGTGCATATCCAAACAGACCATCTTCCACTATGTGATTTGTTCAAAAATCGCAGCCTAACAGGTAGGTTAGCTAGATGGTCTGTCATCATCCAGGACTTTAATCCCACTTTTCAATATGTACCAGGCAAGTTGAATGTAGTCGCAGACGCACTCTCACGTCACGTAGCAGCAGCTATAACATCACTGCAGCCTGAAGTAACTGAAAATACTACACTAACGTCAGAAGTTGTTCGAAACTTTCAACACCAAGACCCCATGTGGTCCAAAGTCATTTATTTCCTAGAATCTGGCGATGCCTCGACCTTACCTACTCTGCCAGTATCACTAGATGAGTTCATGCTAGATGATGATCTCTTGTACAGGAAAACACTGCTAACGGGCAAAGATATGCCCAATCGCGAAGTATGCCAACTTGTTGTCCCCACTGCCCTGATACCAAAGGTTCTTCATATTGTTCATAATACTCCTCAAGCTTCCCATCCAGGTAAAGACCGATGCTTGCGCCAAGCACGTCTCAAATACTATTGGCCAACCATGCGCCACGATATCAATGCCCACTGTGACTCTTGCCTCTCCTGCCACCGCCACAAAGGATCAACCGGCTTACCAGCACCTCTCTTACAATACCCAATCCCGTCACGACCATGGGAAACTGTCTCAATCGATCTCTTAAAACTACCTCTTACAGAATCTGGCGCTGAGTACTTGTTCGTAGCGGTCGACCACTTCTCCCGCTACTGTGTCCTCGTCCCCCTCTCCGACAAGACCGCGAAGAGCGTTGCCCGTGCCTTTGTAGATCACGTAATTTGCCCATTCAGTACCCCTCATACCATTCTTACTGACAACGGTACAGAATTCAACAATAGCCTTCTAGATGAGATCTGTCGCCACTTTCATATCAGTAAGTGCAATGTCATGCCTAACCATCCGGCTTCCAATGGCCTTGTAGAACGCCACAACCATAAAATCTTAGAGTGCCTCAGACATCTAGGCTCCCATAGTTCGTCCTGGGATGACTGGATTCCCCAAGTGGCATCTTCCATCAATAGCTCCATCAATGCATCCATTGCTGAATCTCCCTTCTTCATCCTTTTTGGCTTTGACAAGGACCTCCCATACTCTCTCTTATCCTCAAAGCCAGAACCCATCTACAACATGGATGATTATGTTAAACTAAAATTGGCCAACTTCCAGACAATCCACCAGTATGTCCAATCCACTTTGGCTTCCTCTCAGGAGGACATGCTGCAGCGCCAACATAAGTCCGCCTCTCCTATCACTATCAGTGGAAGCGATCTTGTCTTTGCTCATTCCCATAAGCGTTCCTCTAAGTTGGATGACAAATTTACAGGGCCCTACCGCGTCCTCACTCAACAAGGCAACAAATTTCACCTCCAGGACCTGTCCACTAAGGACACCAGATGGGTCCACGTCGATGACTTAAAGCAAGCACCCCGTGGCCTCGTGTTGGAAGAGTCACTTACACAACCTCCTGCCCCCTCTTCCCCTCCTCCCATCCTTCAGTCTACCTTGTCTCCACCTATCCCTCAGTCTCCTTCATCTCCATCTCCACCTGATCCTTCATCAACCAATCAATATCGGTCCAAACTGCGCTCTGCCCATCAACCTCTTCACGACCTGCCCCATTAACTCTACCCTGATTTTCTAGGTACGATGTTAGCGATCTCCCTGCTGGCAGTGCTGACCCTCCTCGGGTCTGGGTCAGGTCAGGACGATGGTGGAGTACGTCCCGGGGCCTTGGTCGGCTCAGGAGGCGAGGTCTCCTTGCGCTATGATCTTGCGGCCCTGGCCGACGTAGCCATTGCCCTACCTGCCTCCGCGCACCAGCTCCATGGAATCAGGAACCATCTCACGGCCCTCATGGGGACACACAACCCGAATGAGTATCTCTATAACCTTTTCCTCCCACTCTCCTGGGAATTGCCATACATAAGTCACAGATTCACTGAACCCCAACTCAATGACGTCACGTCCACTCTACCCCATTTCACCACTATCTTACAACGCCACCTTTCCGATCTCAACGTTATCTCCCAGTTCTTCTACCTCAAACTCAACATGGATAATCTCCAACTGGCCGTTGACTCTCTCTTGTCTCAAGTCTCTACCTTGATTCGTATCCTGGTTGATGCTATCAATGGACGTGTCACTGCCGACTTAGTACCTGTCTCAGCTCTCCGTTCTGTCCTGGAATGGGCTCACTCCACCTTCGGTCTCTCCCCAGTCCTCCCTTACTCCTCCCTTGAATATTGTTATCCTGTTCTCGAAGCCACTCTTCTCACTACATACGTCGTTGTCCATATTCCTCTCCGTTCTGCCATAACCTTTAACCTTTTCCACATCATTCCCTTCCTTTTCCGCCTCAACAACTCCTTGTTACAGGTATCTGTTCCTTCCGAATATTTCCTCCTTTCCCATGATCCTCTTTCCGTTGCCTTCCTTTCTTCCACAGACCTCCAGCAATGTTCCTCCCTTACTCCGACCTCTCGTCTCTGTGCTGCCCACCTTTTCGCTATCTTCCCTAGCAGTGCTACACCCTGTGAGTCTGCTTTAGTTCGCAACCATTCCATCTACTCGGCCTGTTCTTTTGTCCCAGCTCCTGACCTCCCGGTCCACCATGCTCACCTCAACCATGTCCAGTACTTCTTCTTTGCTGTTCCCATCTCTGTCACAGTCATGTGTACTGGTTCTTCCGTTCACTCCGTCCCCGCCAGTGGTCTCTACAAAGCACCTGACTATTGTCCCGTCAAATCAGAGTCCGTCATCACTTACGCCACTCACAATCACCAAGCTGTACGTAAACACTCCTATGACATCTTTCAACCAATCGACATGCCTTCAACCCTACCATCTGCCAACATTACCATCACCTCCTCTCACTTGCACATGCTCACCTTCCTCCATGACAGTGATTTCATTATGGATCAATTTTCTCTGGCCTTCAGCCGTTCATGGATTCATCCAACAGTTGTGTTTCCCCCTGTGGTTATCGCTTTTATAGGTTTTCTACTCATCATCTGTGCAGTGCATTGTTGTGTCAGAAAAATGGAACGTCGACTCCAGGAAATCAGAGTCGCTACAGGCATAGTACGCCCTACACACGACGTAGAAACTCCCCGTACTTAGTGCCCTCACATTCAGTGACTACCATTGCCATCTAACAATCAACCAAACTGTGAACAGCACTCTGCCTACTAGAAAATGATGGTATTTCTTTCATACATTACTGAGTGACAGAGTATCCTTCAGATAATACGAAAAAAAAAAAAATGAAGGAAGAACACCAATAGAACTCTCATATCTACTCTTTGTTTATCATGTATCCAACTATTATTGTGTAATTCCCATTATGTTTATATATCTCTTCGACCCTTACTGGATTTGTACCTATTATTCCTTGTATATCTTATATGTATATATCCTTCTAATTCCCTCCCCTCAACATGGCCATGTCTCCCCTACTGCCCCTGTATCATACTTATCCCTTGTACATACCTCCCCGGTCCTGCCTTACTACTATAATCACCCACCATTTAGCTCCTGGTGTCAGGAGACACCATCTCAGCTACCCGGGGGAGTAGTGTACCCCCTCCACAATATGTCTACCCCCGATGTATATATGTCCCCCCCCCCCAATGCATACATGCCCCCACTAAATTTGCTAGGTCAGCATGCTTTCCCACGCCTGAAGACGGCGTTATTGCATCAGTTGATATCAGGCAGCCTGGTCGGGTAGACTGTTTTACTGTGAGCTTGTAATAAACTCCTTATCTAGCTGTTTGTACACGGAGTTTCTCTTACCAAAGTATTGCAAGTTACATATCTATACCTATCTATCTATCTATCTATAATATATATATATATATATATATATATATATATATATATATATATATATATATATATATATATATATTTATTTATTTATATATATATATATATCTATATATATATATTTATATATATATATATATATATATATATATATATATAGATAGATAGATAGATAGATAAATAGATTTATAGACTGACAGCTAAACATACAGCATATACTGTATAAATAGATTTTTTGTATCTCTCTCTCTCTCTCTCTCTCTCTCTCTTTCGCCAGACGCCATAATCCCTTGAGGGGTGGCCATTTGACTCTGAGTTATTTGTTTTACAGAGAGGGGCACTAACCCACCACCAACCCACTTGTTGACACGTAAGGAGCACGTATGGTTTGATTATATGGTTACCACCCAGCGTTGTAAGTGGTTTCTTGGCTTACAGGAAACCATTTGACTTGTCACTCAATGTAAAGCCACCTTATAGGGGAAAGAAAAGCATAAGAAGTGACAGGAAAGATGGGAGAAATAGGAAAAGAGGAGGGCAGGTACAGAAAAAGAATGATAAAGGCTAAGGAAGAAGTAAGCAGCACTACATCAACATCAAGTGAGTGGGTGATGGTCGCCACCACCTACCACTATATATATATATATATTATTTTCTAAATGACAGAACAAAGAAAGGATCAACAAATGAAAAAAAAGAATGATCCATACACGAGATTACTGGGATCCTCCATTCATAACAAAATTTGTAACAGTTGGACAGTAGGTTTAGTTTGGGGGGAAACGACTCCGGGGAAGCGAGTTCCAGAGAGATGCAGTTCGGAGAAATAAAAAAGAATTCTGATAGGCAGAAATTCTACACTACGGCTGTGTGACATTCCAGTCATGAGCTTTACCAGATGCCCGTGTAGCATGAGGAAAGGCATTGAACTATGGACGCAGCTTTGTCCAAGCATTTGCCATAAAAACATCTGTAAAATAATGCAGGGTGGCAACATTCATTTTAACTTGTAGGGGGAGGTAATTTATTGTCATCACAGGGTTATTAATAATTCCAACAGCTTTGTTCTGAATTTTGTCTATTCGTTTTAGTGCAACCTCTCCATATCCATTTCACAAGGATGAACAATTTTCTAGCTGAGAGTGCACATGACTCATAAAATATAACTAACTGCTCGTCTGTGAAGAAGTTACGGAATGTGTACAATAATCCAAGTTTCTTTTAGGTGGTTTTTCCAAGTGATCTGACATGAGAGGTCCAGCTGAGGGCAATGTTAGGTGAAAATATTAATTTCAGTACTTTTGGAGATGGGAATATTGGTAGCATTGAAGGTAACATATGATTCTGGCAATGCCTCTCTATTAGTATGTAGTAAACATGTGGTTTTACTAGCATTAAATAAGGAGAGGTTATTTTGTCCCCATTCAGTGATCTTAGATAAATCTTGATTTATGGAGATGGTTGCACTGAGTTGAGAGAGGTATTAAACTTTGTGAATGGGTGTTTGCGTGTGATTGAACTGTGAAGTGTTGAGTCATCTGCATATGAATGGATGGGAATGTGGGTGACAGATAAGAAGTCACTTATATAAACTAGGAATGGGGTTGGTGCCAGAACTGATCGTTGTAGCACGCCAATGTTAATTTTGTGGAAATTGGAATTTACATTATCTGCTTTTACTCTTATTTTTCTTTCGCTGAGATATGAGGAAAGAAGAGGAACAAAAGCCGTTAGTCCACAGCATGAGAGTTTGGATAGCAGGGAACGGTGCCACACTTTGTCAAAAGCTTTACAGATATCAAGGGCTGCTGCATGAGTTTCTCCATTTTGCTCTATTGATTGATGGATGGTATGAGTCAATGGTGGACCTTTCATGGTGAAAACCATATTGTCTGTCACTAATTAGGTAAGTTTTTGGATTCAAGGGGTTTAACTGTGTGCTTATTGATTACAGTTTCAAATACTTTACCAAAAGAAGTCGTGATCCCTATTGGTCTGTAACCAGAGGGGTCATAGAAACTTCCTTTCTTTGGAATTGGGTGGATATTGGCTTCTTTCCATGACTTAGGGCATGAAGAAGTACGTATGCATTGTCTGAACAAAAGGAAGTTCGAGGGAGCAATTTTTTAAAAACAATTGGAAGTGTTCCATCTGGGCCTGGAGGTTGGTTGGTAAATTTTCTAGAATGGATTTTATGTATAAAGTCTGTATTTTTAGTGGAACAGTTTCGGGAGAGTGAGGTTCTAGTACAGGGTCGTTCTGGCTGACACCCTTTAAAGTAGAATTTCTGGCAAATGTACTGGCAATGATATTTGCTTTACCATGCGGGTCGTTTGTAATGTTACCATCTGAAGAGTTTACTGGAGGAATAGGTGATGACTTGTTAAAGATATTATTGAAAGAACTGAGCGTTCACCAGAATATCCTGTTGCCATTAGGACTGTTGAGTAGTTTTGGTGCTTGATTTTGAAGAAAGTTTGATTTAATGAGATTTATTAGTGTATTTGCATGGTTCTTGCAATTTTAAATTAACAGCTATTCAGATTTTATACATTTTAAATATGAGTTATTTTATAATGAATTTTTGGTCGTTACTCTGGCACAATTGCTATCAAACAATTTTGGATAGTTCGATCTTTTAATGAACTGTTGACTTGGTGTGAGTAAATCCATACCAGGTAGTATTAAATCATTAATGTGGGACTGGATAGAATTGATATCACTAGGGAAGAAAGACTGTCATGGAATATCTGGAAGATAATTTCTAAATCCATCCCAATTTGCCCTATCAAAGTGCCATTGGGTCACCCTGACAGGTTCAGAATGGGGAGGTTTGGGGGAGTCGACTAAAGAGGGTTTGATGAGATTGTGGTCAGAGGATCTATGTGGTGACAGTACTTGTATCCTGCATTGATCTGGATCATTTGTCAGGAATAGATGCGAGAGATGGGCATTATGCTCGGGATTACATGGTATTCTGGTTGGTTGCTTTACCAACTGTTTTAGTTTAAATGATTCTGCAAACAGCTCACAGACCAGTATTGTCAGTCCTGGCAGAGGTGCAAAAACCATTCTACGTTATGTACATTAAAATCACCCAAAAGGGAAATTTCAGTGCTGAGGGTAAGGTTAAGGTTACTCAGCTGTGTGGACATGGAGTCAAATACACTGGGTTCTGAAGAAGCACTGGGGGAGTAATAGACTACACATATATTTGGTAATATTTAGATAATTCAGTTTATACAGTGAGTAATCAAACTTAATTGATGTGAAATTTAAAACAATATCAATTGCAAATTCAGATTCGATATAACAAGTGCCATTCTTGTTATGCAAGTTCATGAGGAGATGGTAACCGGGAAAACAAAATGAAGATATTTTGGTAGATGGAGAGATTTGGGGTTCCGTGAGAAACAGAGCTAGAGGGGATACGGACTGTAGGCAAAAATGAATTGAATTCATACTGGTACTGAGACCATGGACACTGGTGAAGAATAAGGCCGCACCTGCACTTCTCTGCCGCCGAGCCTGAATGAAATTTGCAACAGTTGCTGCCAGCACAGTCACTTGAAAGAGATCAGGATATATATATATATATATATATATATATATATATATATATATATATATATATATATATATATATATATATATATATATATATATATATATATATATATATATAGATAGATAGATAACAGATAGACAGAGAGAGAGAGAGAGAGATAGACAGATAGATAGATATAGATAAACAGATAAAGATAATATATATATATATACATATATACAGTATATATAGAGGTGTATGGTATGTAGGACTCCTGGGCCTTGATAGTAGGCTGTGAAGCCTATGCCCAGAGTCGGACACATAAAAAATATATATATATATATATACTGTATATATATATATATATATATATATATATATATATATATATATATATATATATATATATATATATATATATATATATATATATATATATA
Organism: Coenobita brevimanus; assembly: GCF_032717465.1. Lineage (NCBI taxonomy): Eukaryota > Metazoa > Arthropoda > Malacostraca > Decapoda > Coenobitidae > Coenobita > Coenobita brevimanus. The sequence continues at coordinate 24,299,229 of NC_137014.1, read as the reverse complement.
TATTTATATATTCTGTAAATATATATATATATATATATATATATATATATATATATATATATATATATATATATATATATATATATATATATATATATATATATATATATATATATATATATATATATTTATATATTCTGTAAATATATATATATATATATATATATATATATATATATATCTGTAAATATATATAGATATATATATATATATATATATATATATATATATATATATATATATATACGTATATACATATATATACACCTATACGTATATACATATATGTACACCTATACGTATATACATATATATATGTATATATATACATATATAAACGTATATATATATATATATATATATATATATATATATATATATATATATATATATAGTTTATATAATGTATATATGTATATATATGTCTATATGTATAAATATGGAGAGACAGGCTGACGAATGAGGATATAAAGGAGCGTTGTGGTGTGGATGTGGATGTGATAGGAAGCGTTGTGAGGAACACACTGAGGTGGTTTGGCCATGTGGAGAGGATGGAGGGTGAAAGACTGACGAAGAGAATGTATATGAGTAAGGTGGAGGGTGGAAGAGGGAGGGGGAGACCGAGGATGAGATGGAGGGATGGGGTGGAGAGGTATATGAGAGAGGGGGGTGAGTTGGGAGCAGGGCAGTGAAATGGCGGGGGACAGGGCGACTTGGAGGCGATTTGTTTGTGGCCACCCCAAACGGGATTGAGGCGTCTGGCAATAGATAGATAGATATATAAATATATGAGAGAGAGGGTACAGAGGGAGTGATTGGTGATAAGCAGTGTGGCTTTAGGAGAGGGAGGGGATGCTTTGATCAGGTGTTTGCTGTGAGACAAGTGTGTGAAAAGTATTTAGCGAAAGGCAAGGATATGTTTTGGGCATTTATGGATTTAGGGAAAGCGTATGATAGAATTGATAGAGAGGCTTTGTGGACTGTTTTAAGATTGTATGGACTTGATGGTAGGTTACTAAAAGGGGTGAAAAGTTTTTATGTAAATAGTAGAGCATGTGTAAGAGTGGGAAATGCTGTGAGTGATTGGTTTCCCGTGAGAGTGGGGCTGCGACAGGGATGTGTGATGTCGCCTTGGTTGTTTAATATTTACATGGATGGTGTTGTAAGGGAGGTGAATGCAAGAGATTTAGGTGGAGGTCTGAGTCTGGTGA